>NW_019737390.1:125081-238103 GCF_002891405.2 Cryptotermes secundus
ATGTGGTGTTAACCGACGTTTCGGAGGAACGTCGGTTAACACCACATATACACGGTGCCAAATCCCAGAAGACTGCTTTCTTAATTTAACTTAATTTAATTATTATTATACGGATGCCTTAGAGAGGGGCACGCGGTAGCGTAGTTTGTTGAAGCACTATGCTACAAGCCAGAAGGTCGCGGGTTAAAATCCCGATGAGTTCATTGAATTTTTTTCATTTGACATAATCCTTCCAGCCGCACTATGGCTCTGGGGTCGACTCAGCCTCTAACAGAAATGAGTACGAGGAATATTCTAGGAATATTCTAGGAATATTCTTGGGGGTAAAGGGCGGCCGGCGCGTAGGGCTGACAACCTTACCTCCATCTATGATCCCATTGTCTAGAAAATGTGGGAATCTCAACATCTCACAACCCTATGGGCCTCCACGGCCTGTTACAGCGTTGCCTTTACTTTACTTTACTGATGTCTTAGAGAAATTAAGTCTACAGTCTTTACGTAAAGGGAGACATCGCCTTCATGCACTTTTTTCAGGTCTATCGTGATCTTAAATCCTGTGCTTCCCTTTTGGATGTTAGCCTCCGTGTTCCTCCCAGCAATCTTAGGGACTTCTCATTGTTTGGTGTTTGTCCCTCTAATAAACACTGTCCTGCTCGGTGTCTATGCTGCCAACGCGGTGGGTAAAGATCTCGACATATTTGCAGTCGGAGCCGTTTCTCTCAACCACATTTATACTTGTTAACCTAAAATTGTTAATAATATTTTTTTCATATTCCTAATGTTCTGTGATATATAGTTCTTAGTTATCATGTTCTTGTTACCACTTCTCATCTTCGTTTGTTTGTTTATTTTCTGTATTAATATGTTGTCTAATCTGAGGTACGATCCCGGCACTTAATCGGATGGATTGTGGAAAACCATGAAAGGCCTCTCTGAATATGAGTTTTCCGGGTCTAGACGTTGAACGCTAGAGCAACTTCAAAAGCATAGGGATAGCGGGGGCTGGTGACGGTACAGTCAACGGTCTAGTTTGCTTAAGGGAAGAATGCTTAGAAGCCTGCTTAAAGAGCCCCAAGTTGTCCTTTCCGCATTACGTTTGTCAGATATAACATCAAAAATTTCTGACGGTCACTGTGAAGGTATTTGTTGACTTGTAAATACGTACCAGTCGATAGAAATCCTTATAATCTTCTTAAAAACAAAAAACAAACAAACTCTGTGGCCTGTAGTCCGCGAGAGAACTATACCGACCCAACTACTGCCGCTTGTCGGCGAAGTTAGTGCCAACTTTAGCGGAGAGAGTGTGTCGCGTGTTCAGTGCAACGGATCCCCTAGGCCATTAATCTTGGTTTTCTAGACCGGAGCCGCTATTTCCTTCAAATAGCTCTTCAATTATCCTCACGAGGCTGAGTGGACTTCGTTCGAGACCCACGACTTTTCAGAAAATCTGGTAGCGCCGGGAATCGAACCCGGGACCTATGGATCTGTATCCAGGAACTCTGAACACTAGACCACAGAGGCGGCCTATGATCTCCTTATTTTCATTATTGCTGACATGAATTTATTTACAGATTAAATAGTTTATATGCCTCCCATAAGGCCAGTAGTTATGCAGAACTTATTCAGTAGAAAAGTTACATTGTTCCAATATGGAGGTATTCTGAGTTTGTTCTGATATTCGTTAAAGTATGTGTGAGAGAAGAAATCTGATCGGAGTCAGTGACTGGTGAACAGAACTCTTTCAACAATTACCTGATCCAGGTTCAGCTGCTCCTATCAACGACACCCACTGCTGGACTGGAGGTTCTCACAACAGTGACAGGAAGTTTGTGGTGTTGTGGATTATAAGGCCGTGTGTTTCGGAGGAACATATCACTTATATCTTCAGGATCTAATAGCAAACTAGGCACGAAACCCGGAGAAGCAAGTGACAAAATGGAAGCTAGCCGAAACTGCAGAATATCTCAGAACAGCATGGCCCTAGTTCTCACAAGACGATATCTTCAAAATTGAATAAATCAGCGCACAATTGAAGGTGATCAAGTCACCGAACCAGAATTTATAGAGTCCAACATTCTAACACATCAAATTCTTCTGGCTAATCATTCGGTCCCCACAGACCAGATGAATTGGTTTCTCGAACGCAAGAAGGGAAAACCGGTACTGTGTAGTGACGTCACAGGTGACGACACAGAGAGCGCAGAGGTGTTAGTGTGTTTTGTCGAGTTCCAGTCATTACTAGAGCACTGGAGTAGTAAGTTCAAGGTAAGCAGGATGCAGATTCAGCGACACATAAAGAACACAGCAACCCAGTTTTTCCTTTCGTTGTTACTGAGGATCTTTGAAGTAACACATACACTTATTGGGGCACGAAGTAGCGTAGTTGGTTGAGGCACTATGCTACAAGCCGGAAGGTCGCGGGTTCAAGTGCCAATGAGGTCATTGGATTTTCTTCAGTTGACCTAATCCTTCCAGCCGCACTATGGCCCTGGGGTCGACTCAGCCTCTAACAGAAATGAGTACCAGGAAATAATTAAATAATTTACCTGAGGAGTAAAGCGCGGCCGGCGCGTAAGGCTGACAACATTACCACCATCTTTGAGCCGATTGTATAGATAATGTGGGACCCTCAACGTCTCACAACCCTATGGGCCTTCACAGCCTGTTACAGGGATAGTTTTACTTTACTTTACTTTACTTTATTTTACACACATACATACACATCTACGATTCTCCAGACGTATAATTTTGTAACTTTTGTTGTAGGCGAACTGTTTCAATATGATTTTGGAAGGTAGTACTTGGAACTCTGAAACACCGTGATGCAACTCTGATACTGACATTCCTTCTCACCGCATCTTCTGTCCAAAGATCGTACGTGCTAACCATCTGAAAGAGAAGAGATGAATCACAAGTTGTGCGAAAAGATGACACCCCCACAGTGACCACATTGCCCCCTTCACCGTGACCATAATTACCAGGTTTCGTTTTATATCAATAAAGAAATTACAGTTCTAAAGGGACTCACCAAAGGGCGTGGAATATATTGTGATTGGCTCACATCCATTGGTTTATGTGCATTAAAATAACACTATCGATATATCGAACGTAAGTTGGATACCACATTCCGTCAAATATACATTCATCTCTAAACAACTCTGCAGCTTCAAGAAACGTTGATTACACGCGCTGGGGGAATTGCTTCGCGCTCTTCGATTGGTCCCGTGACTGGAAAACCCCTGACCTACTCAAAATTTAATAACTGACTGTGCATAAAGCCAAAAATTATTCTTGGCTATTATGGATTTAGATGAAATGACAGAGAGGCTACTTAGAATCAATGATTAGCGAGGGATTTCTCTATTACAAATTAAATAGGATATATTAAAAGTGACTTCAGCACTTATGGGAAACGTCAGTCTACAAGTATATAATCCATGTAATGTATATATGGTAAATAACTTTACTGATATGAATTTCATGATTGCTATTGGGAATAAAATTATTTGTTAGGCAATATGCGGAATTCATCAGACATAAAGGTAAAGTCTCCAGAAATGTTTCTAATTCGTGAAGCAGTACTGATAACACGCCCTTAAGTCGCAGCTATGTTATTGCTCAAACATCCATTTTATTAAAACAGACCTCTAAATAGACATACGGTTTCACCTAAATAATTCTATCATGAATCCTACCCCTTCTTATGTCTATAGTAAGGAACGACTTCGTTGAATTAAATATCCCGTAACACAATTATTCCTCTACGAACGCCTTAAGTTTCCTTTCATTTCTATGGTCTGTACCCCAGCACATACAGGCCTATATTGGAGAATATGTCGTTGAAATAAAGAAATAGATCACAAATACAAAAAAAAAGAGGCTAAGCTGTCCCTGTTCTCAACATATTAAGCACTACGCCATGACGGCGTATGTAGGAGTGGATGTACAGATCCATATTTTCTTGCCTTCGGCATTAGCTGGAGAGGAATGGTCAGCTTCATACCCTGGCCGCTTTACCCCCCGGAAAAGAGTCCCCGGTACCCATTCAATGGGCAGTTGGCTGAACCCCACAGGCTGTTTGGACGATTTGAAGTAGAGAAAATTCTTGACTTTACCAGGACACGAAAACCGACTTCTCAGTCACCCAGCCGGTAACCTGCTGCAATACCGACTACGCCAGCTCGGCTCCTGAACTGAGTTACAAGCTTTGTTTAAATGTTGTACCAAAATCCAGAACTACAGGTTTTAATTTTGTTTTTGTCTGCTTAACGCGATTCACGACTTTACAAAGAAGCTCAGTTACCTACATGATCATGCGTGTTGGTCTGTACTTATATGTACAGCGTGTATGTACGCATGTCTTTATGTATTTGCTGCCGCCATGGAGGTGTCACATCTGCAAGTGACCTTTTAACGGGAGAGTAGGTCAGGGTTACCTTTCCTCATATTCTTATACTTAGTCACCGTCAACTCGTGACGAGAATTCGTCTGAAAGTCCTCTTCTGTCTTTATATTTATTTTTACAATCCTATTTTACAGTCGCTGTAAATTTAATACTTACGATTTTTTTATAAATGTAAAACTTCACGTATAATTCTACGGCTGATTTTTCTATATCTTAACTTACAAATTGTCTCTCACGGTAGCCGAGCGGTCTAAGGCATGTACTGTCTTCGCTCGCTTGGAAACCGGGATCGTGGGTTCGAATCCCACTAAAGGAATGGATGTTTAATTTGTGTGTGTGCGTTTTTCTGTGTTTGTGTACAGGTAGAGGCCTTGCGACGAGCTGATCACCCGTCCAAGAAGTCCTACCGAATGTGTAAGATCTAGAAAAACCGAAGTGAACGCAGAAGTTCATGGAGGTAGGCCTAGGTCCATTGGGGCTATAGTGCCAAGGGAAAAAAACTTACAAATTACAAGCTGTCAATTCTGATTTAAATCTGACAATAAGAACTCTCATGCCCCCCCCACACACACACACACACTACTGGTGAAGCATTCCTGAGGTCGAGACCTCGAGTTCGACTACAGAAAACAATTTTTTCCTTGTGAAAGCCACCGGTGAGGGACTGTGCATCAGTGAGTGGGATGGAAGCCTGAGCGAAACAAGGTTCTTCTGCCTTGCAGTACACCTTCATGCAACGTCCGTCGGGTTTTCCCCTTTCCTCGGCCATCCCACGGGGAGGAAACTGAGACCTGCTTTGTACCTGACCCTATATTTCGCCGAGTAATTATACATGAGCAAGGCTGGTGACAGGCGTTTCCGTTTGAGAACTGGAAGTTTGCGTAGCGATGCAAGCCCTGTAATGGGGAAGTCTGGGTCATCGAAAGTTGAATGGGATTTTAGAGGAATATATAATTATAGCATTTGAATGGAGGTCGGCGGCTTTGAAAGGACATACATTGTCATCCATTTTTCTTTCTACATTCTTCTTGGTCATGTTTCTTCCAGCTTCTTTTCATTCATTTTTAGCCTACTTTCCTTACTTTTAAAAAATAAAAATAGGCTTATGAGAACACCTTAGAATCTGTGTGTGTGTCTCTGTGGCCACATATATATTTCCCCAATGAACATTTCAGCAGCTTTAAGAGTCTTTATGAAATTTAATACGTATACATACGTAGATTAGTCAAAAAGTTCCCGGAATTCCCCTGGAGACGGAGAACGAGCAATAAGATAGCACACACGCTGTTGTGGTGGGAAGCTCAGCATGTCTGCTCGCAGGCGCAACAGGTCTGGACAGATTTCAATGTGCAGTGTCGTTACTGTTCCGTTTGAATTAGACGTGAATGTTGGTCATTCGGCGCAATGTCGCAGTTCGAAGAGCGTGAGATCATCAAGTTCATGTGCAAATTGCGAAAATCTGCGTCAGAGACGCTATCGGCCCTGCAGCAGGTTTGCGGTGATACTGCACTAAAGAAATCCGCAGTTTACGACTGGTTTTCCGGTTTAAGAATTGGCAGAAGACGATAGAGGATGACCAGTGCAGCGAGAGACCTTCGACATCCAGAACCGAAGAAATGAGTGGAAAAATGCGACAACTGATTCCATGTGATCGAAGAATGACCATCGCGGAGTTGGAGCAAGAAGTTGATACTGCTACTGGCCATTTCTACGTGCAAGTTTTGCAGAGGTTGCGCGATGCGGTTTGGTGGAAGCAGCGCGACAAGTGGCAGGGACAGTGGTTTCTGCATCACGGTAATGCACCAAGCCACACATCGCTTGTTGTGCAGCAATTCCTCGCCGAGAAAAACATTCCTGTCATCACACAACCACCATACTCTCCTGATCTCGCGCCGATTGATTTTGGCTGTTCCCTACTCTGAAAATGGGCCTTAAGGGGACAATTTTCGCAACCATGGAGAACATCAAATTGAATGCGACGGCTGAGCTCCGGAAGATTCCAAAAGAAGCCTTCCACTGCTGCCTCCAACAATGGCAGGATCGATGGAGCAAGTGTGTGTGCGTGCAAGAGTCCTACTTTGAATGTGATTCGGTTAGCGTTGGCGTATGTCCTACCATTAGAGTGCTATACCAACATTCTGGTAACTCTTTGAGTGACCCTCGTATATTAAGGCACCTGAGCCGATCTCAACGGTTTAATTCATAAAACTCTTTCCATCAGTAATACCAACATTACATACCCTCAAATTTCTGAAACAAATCCCCTTTACCAATTTTCTTGAAGCTTTGCATCATGTCGCATGAAATCATCTCAACTGCGTACTTCACAAATTCCTATGATCAGTAATTCCAACAGTACAGCATTTCAAATTGTTGCTTTAATAACCATAATATTACATAATTGCTTGTACCGATCGTTATGGAAGTTGGTACATAAATCATGCTGCCTAAGCCCATTTCAACGGCGTACATCATAAATCCAGCTTCATGAAAATGTTCTTTGTAATCAGTCGCATAAATAAGTGTCATCAGAAGATAGGCCTGGATATACATCTAGGGTTTGGGTCAGTGTTTAGGTACATAATGAAGCAGACCGGACAGAAGCTTTTTGCATTCTTGCTTGAATTTCCCTTGACTTCGACATCTCACGTTGATCCGAAACAATGAATATTCTCTTTGAGAACAAATGACTTAAAATGTTATTAACCGGGTCGAAAATTCTAATTTACATACTTCATATAACAAGGCGTGCTGTCATTCTCTATCCAAAGCTTTTCCGATGTTCATGAATACACCAGGTGGAGACAGATTGTTATGAAATATAAGGACACTTGGTCAGTTTCATGTCATGCTGTGACACGAAGCCAAACTAAAGTACATGAAGTAAACCTTTGTTCTATGTGTATCCGGACTATTTTAGGGATTACTTTCGCGAATAGTTGGATCGTCGAGTAGAGGAAACTTATCAGACGTTTTTCTGAACGTTTAGTCTCCTTACCCTGGATTCGGTAAGGTTATTGCTTCGCTTTGTTCTAAGATACCAAGAAATATGATAGCTGAGGGATGTGATTAAATATATGTGCTGTGTACACGGACAGTCTTCTCGCAACATGGCTTAAGTATTCTTCTGGAATGTCAACACTTCCACAGGCAATTGCCAATTTGTAAGAAGTTACTACCGTATTTACGCATGTATAGGCCGCACATTTTTTGCTAAAAATTCAAGAGGAAAACTGAGGTGCGGTTTATATTCGAAATATTCGAAATCACACTTCATTTAAAAAAATTATATTCATAATTAGTAATACAGGGTGTTCTACTCCTGAAATAATATTCCAAGAAAATTATTTTTTCTATAATTTCTGTCTGAAAATTGTGCTGCGGCCTGTACACGCACACGGCCTATACACGCGTAAATACGGTCATTTAGTCTACTCCACTTTCAGGCGGACTCTTGTCTGTAGCTTCGAGCAAATCTTTGACTCTAACATCTATCCGTCATTCATGGCTTTCGTCACGTAGGTCACTGGCTGTCAGCTAGATTTCCAGACACCCAACACTCTTGTTTTCATTTTCTCTAGCAGAGTATTTACGGCAATATATGAGACGAATAGCAGCTGGTACATATTTTTCTGGTGCAGTTTGTGAGGGATTTCGCAACAACCCGGATGGCTTGATATGACTTCATAGTTTCATACTTATATTTCCAGCCGTTATTTTCTTTGCTGATGGATTTCGTGATCCAAGAAACTTCTTGTTACACGTTAATCCCGGAATATGCGCAACACATTTCTTTACAGTTCTTTGTGATTTAACGAGAGATCTAAATCAGATGAATCGTTAACTCAATTTCGGGACGAAGATTTAGTTGTAATGTCACACTTAATGGCATCGCCTTGCTGTTCCGAGATATTTGAATTGTAGGTGACGAGACGAGGCGTTTGAAGCATTCAAAGTCTGTGAATTTTTCAACAGAGTCCAAATAGAACTTGGTTCTAATATGATCAGGAATATGAAAGTTATTCCTTAGTAATCAGAGTCCAGGACGTCAGAGGAAATTTTATCTGTTCAATGGACATTTTAATACGACACAGTACAGAGCACAACCCATCCCAACAATAGACTAATGAGTTGGAGATTGTGGTGATGAAATATCTAATTCATTAACATAAACCGTACTTTCTACTTTAACGAATTTGAATCTGAAGTATTGAAAAGGGATAAATTGGCATTCAGCTCATATTCCAATATATTTTTTTCTCTCGTCTTGCTTCAAATTTGGAGCATAGGGCTGATTTCTCAATTTCATGATCATTTTACAGACGATAAGACTCCTTGGACTAGTGATCAGCTCGTCGCAAAGCCTCCACCTGAACACAGGACAACACGAACACAGAATAATTGTATACACACACCAAATATCCATGCTTTGTGTGGGATTCGAACTCATGGTCCGGCTTCCGAAGGAGCGAAGACAGTACATGCCTTAGACCGCTCAGCTACCGTGACCAACATATATTTACGCCTAAATTCTACAAGCTCAACCGCGTCTTCATCACACACAGGGACGACATTAGGATTTGTAAACAACTGGGAGGAATGTAAGATTTGAGGTTTTCACGGCGGTGACTATGAAGAAAGCAGTCTTCTGGGATGTGACGCCGTGTAGATATTGTGTTAGCACCTGCTGACGCTGGTTCCTCACTCGCGGATTATCTTAATTTTTTTTTTACTCTGAAGATGGAGGAGATATGTTCCTCCGAAACTTCGATTAGCACAACATCTACACGGCTCCAGACCCAAAAATACTGCTTCCGGTCTCACCAGTCCGCTTTCAGGCGCTTTTAGTTTCTATAGAAATAAGGCGAGGCAGGTCTACATGTTACTGGGGTATATATTTTTAAACTGTAAGCCTAGTCCCGGCTTTATTTTTCGAGAAATGAGCAGACCGATGAAATTAATACTTTGAACTAAAGAACTTCTGTTGCGAGCTGTATTTATGATCTAGTGATGGCCGCTAATTGATCTTCCTTGGTCGTAGCCCAGTTGATTTGCTATGCCACATTTGGTACAATGAATATGTTGTCCAAGGAAGGGCTGTTCACCTTAGAAGCCTTCACTGTCTGACCTACAGGGGACATGCGTTGCTCTAACGACAGAAAAGCCTTTATCCTTTCATCAGGAGTCATTTTATTAATTTCCTCCTGCCACTATGTCTGCGTTATATCTTCCAGGGCCGCCAAGAGTAAGTATCTGCTGCGTTGCAACGGTAAGAAAGGGTTTCATTTCGATGGCGCCTTTGATCCTTAAGCTTCTTCCCGTTCTTCACATGGATGCAGCCGCTTTAGTTGGCAGAATGGGGGTCGCTTCTGTCTTTAAATCTGCAATTAATGTACACATGTGTGGGGGAGTGATTTTCCTTCTTCAGGCATTCATAATGGCATTGGCCACCTACACAATTCAGGCAGTACAAAGGCAGGGTGCAGTGACACCAGTCGTGCCTAGGTGCCTAGATTTCTGCCAATTATAGCAGTGGGTGAGGCCATTCTGGGTTCAGTGTGCTTCTATCTTAATAATTATGTTGCAGATGGATCTGATTCGAAAATTTTACTCAATATACCCAAATGGGGAAGGGTGAAAAGCAGTCTCTCCGTTGTAATGGTCCATAGAATTCTTTCGGCTCACATTCAGGACGTGTTAGATTTCGGCGTATACTCTAGCTACGAGTATACAAAACTGCATACACACGCACAAACTTCAGATATGAATTGTCTCTGTCACACACAAATACCCATAGGTGACTAAAGCAAGGGACGGGCCTTATTGCCACACAGTAATACAGGGCTAACACTGCTCTTCGCTTCACTAGCGCCTGAAGCTACTCTGTTGGTCAGGACAAAGCATTCCCTCAAGCCATACCAGAATCCATGTCTCATAACGCACGTGACGTCAAACGGACTATCACTTTCCTCAAAATAGAAAATATTTACGAATGTATACTGGAGGTGAAATCACTCGAAGTTTTGTGCAAATACCTGAAGAAATCCTTCTAAACCACAAATAAAGAAGTTGCTTTGATTTTTCTAATAGTCAGGTTATTCGCAAGTGCAGAAAATACAACATTGAGAGTGAATATTGACTTTAAGTTTCTCAGAAGTACTGTCAAGTCATTCACTTTCAACCTTGAATTTTCCTCCATGGATATTAGTCAGGTTGTATCATCATAACCATTTTGAGTGCTGAATATTTTGAAAATAAGCAACGTCATAAGAAAGCTGAAATATTGAGTTTAAAATTTAATAACTAGACGGTTATGTTACACACTCTCCTTTGCCTGCATTACATATCATACTTACAACATGACGCAAACTTATGTGTTGAAACATTACTCTTACACTTGAAAAATATAAATGGGACATTCAACACAACAAATTATTTGAAACTGAGATGAACTAGGTACTACAGCATCAAAATTCGTTTCTTGGCGCAGATGTTAATACTACATGTTTTGACCTTTTAAGTCATCTTCAGGCAAATATGAAACTAAATTAATAAGTTACTGAATATGTTAACGCATTAATACAAACCCATTCTTTATATTCATAGGTTTTATATCACAATCTTTAATTCAAATTTTAATCAAATAATATATAGTAATATTATTCATATTTATATTATTATCTATGTTAAATTTAATAGTTAAAAATAAACATTACCTTTGCGTTTCTATAGTCTGTCAGTAGCGTATAGATTTCGGGGTTCAGTTACACACTCATTAGTATCACAATACTGTATTATTATTATTAATGGTGCTCTTCGAGGTGATAATTACAGCTTCAAATTGAATAAAATTTAATTTAAAATGGTACACTTAATAGTAGGCTTTATTTAGATTTTCATGTGACAGTTATTTAACTGAGGTTTTAGTAAATGTGACTGAGGTAAATCTTCTTGCTGGGATCCTTCTTGCATTTATAATATTCCTATTGTGTAGTGTCTGTACTCGAGTTTGGGTTCGGTATCCCGCTCTGGTAAATTTTTTCGTAGGGTTGGTTGAAGTTTAATATTGTGGAATATGTATTGGTCTTCCTTTGAGTTTGTGACGGTGTTAATTTTGCAGCGGTCTTGTCAGAAAGAATATTGTTACTGTGGTATCTAGTTCGCCTCAGTTTCAAACAGATTTTAATTTTGACTTTTTCTTTATATTTTTTCTTGAACAACAGACAAGAGATGCATACCATGAAAGTCGTGTTTACACGTTCGTCTGTATATGTTCGAGAGAAGCGACAGATGACAGACAAGGATTGATCTTGTAAATTGGCTTTCAAGGGAAGAATATTTAAATGGACGAAGAAGAAGAGTATAATTTTAAGGTAGGGCTACATGAGAAGGATAGAATTTGTTTGAAACAGTACATTTGCGTATTTGTCCGTCTGTTACGCCCGAATAACTACTATACTAATTATACTCGTATATATCATGCCAATACACATGAAGCCAATTTCCTTATTATGAGCTACATAATTATAAAAAATATCAGCATGGCGGCTGTATATAATTTTCTTATGGGACTATCATTAGAGCCTATAAAATATGGCGAAGAAGTTTTTCATGTCTGTAGTTGCAGTTTTGCCATATCATCAAGTTGGTAGCCAACCTGCCAGCTAAGTGACTTCTTGTAGCTTCATGACATTCTTTCGGTCGTCATTCTGAAATTCTCCTCCCTCCAGGCATGTATGTTTACCTGGATCTTTATTCATACATTTAGTGCTTCGTATATTGCTCCCAGATGGCCCTGCACATTGCTTCTGATTAGCGTGGAAACACTTGATAAATCTGATGACTGGCTGCATTCTGAATTATTTTGAAATGTTCAATTAATGGACTAAAAATAAATATTACAGAGTAAAAAGACAGAGTGTGTATTGTACTCTGGTAGGGAGATTGGCCTAGAAATAAATGTTGAGAAAAGTACTACATGTTGAAGATTTATTATCGGACTAGAGAAGAAAACCATAATATGATTTCAGGTAACAGATGATTCGAGAATATCTTAAATTCACAAAAGTAAAAACGGCGGTAAGGACACAAGATTGCATTTAAGATCAAACTGTCAGTAAATAAAAGTGTGGAGTATGTTTATTATTGTTCTGTTAGGCTTGAAGTTTTCGCAGCGAACAAACGCAATGGGATTTTCCCGGGATGTCAGACTTGTCAATGTTGAATTTAAAACCTGAATTTCAGAGATCTCCACCGCTTCCAACGATCTTTGAAATGTTGTTTTTTAACGCAACGTTGACATGGCTTTTCGCCAGAGGAGATTTTAATTGCTGGCATTCATTTCAAGATCTCTGATTTCCTCATCTGTTACCAAAATACTGGAAATGAAAATAAACTAAACTATTATACTTAAGGTATGTAGGGATGTGAAACTTGGCCTATCACATTAAAGCGAGAACATACATGTTGCTAATGACCGAGAACAGCTTGCTTAGAATATTATTAAGAAAAATAACAGAAGAGAAACAGGAGGATGCAGAGGAAGGCATAATGAGGAAATTCGTAATCTATACTCGTCAAATGTTACTAGGTTGACCACCTCAACGAAGCTAAAATGGGAGAAGCATGTAGCTAGTACGAAAGAAATCAGAAATATATAGGAAATTTTGATCGGAAAACCAGAAGGAAAGAGTCAACTTGGAAGACAAAGGCGGGGAGGAGAGATTAATAGTAAAAGGTCTCCTAGACAAATAAAGTGGATAGATTTTAACTGGACTCGTTTAGTTTAGGATTGTGGTCAGTGGCGGGCTTCTGATCTGTCGTATTCCAGGAAAGGGCGACGGATTACAAAGTATCTGAGCGACTTCTCAGAATGGACTCTGCTCCATAAACAGTTCTAAAATATCTTTAGTTTGCTTAAAATCTAATAGTTGTAATAAAAATCCATTTCGAATGCTGGTAGTTTCATTTCTTCCTGTTTCTTAATCATCAAGAGTTAATTTCCATGTGTCAACACAGATGTTGCGAAGTGTTAATTGTCTTCTTTTTTATTAATGACGGTCTGGCTACACGAATTACCGCTTCCGTCACTTGCATAAACTGGTATTCCTGATTTCGTGCCCTTCCCGTCTTCATATGACGCATGTAGCGCTCATAATGAAAAGTATTGACTTGTTCAATTATTTAGTTATTGATAAAAATTTGTTTACAATTAGGTTATATTTTAAGAGCCCTGACATTTATTTCTTTGGCCAAAAGCGGAAAGGTAATTTGTGTGATATCCCCTGCGAACCACTGCACCTGGTTTGAGAATTATGATATGCTCACACATAACCAAAGCAGACGTTGCAAGCCGTTTAGACCGCGCAATAATTCGGGCAACTACTGGAACTCTATTCTTGCGGAATATATGTGATAGTATCGGGTATCAGTTCCAACACGCCCATTTTTTGTAATATATGAGAGTACACGATTACAGTTAAGAGGTCTGTTTCTGTGACAGTATTTGATTTGAATCTGAAACAAGACTTATTTTCCTGTTTGACTTGAAAGGATTATGACGATGGTATAAGCTGTACAGAACTATTAGGCTTATTTTGGACTCTTATACATCGTCTGGTATATACTATAAGACGAAAATCTACAACATTTCGGAGACTGCATCTGTCTCCGTCCTCAGTGACAAAAAATCACGTTTCGGAAACTGGATCTGTCTCCGTCCTCAGATCTAGTGATTGAGACTAGCTGTTTCTAACGGGCCCAACTGGGTAGGTCTATCCTGCCCCATCCACCTAAGGACGGAGACAGATCTAGTCTCCGAAACGTTGTGGTTTTCTGTCTTATGCAGACGATGGATAGAGTTTAAAATAAGCATAATAGTTCTGAACTTTTACTGTGTCTGCTAGTACACAATTACAAATGGAGCCCCGTTTCTGCGATAGTATCAGGTTAGAATTCAAAGAGTTACAAATTTTTGCAGCTTGTGCCAAAACTCGGTTACAATTAGAGCCAAGATGGCAAGACAGAACGATTTGGGATTGAAACTAAAGCAATATACCCGTACTTTATTACTTCGAATATAAAACGCACGTTTTACACATATTCTTCTTCTGAAAATTTGAAGTGTTTCTTACATTCAAAGAATATGCACTTTCTAATTTTTTCCCTAGAAGTCACATTCATAAAATTGATGCGGTCTTATATCTGAAGTAATACTGTATTTGTCAGCTTGGTGCAAGTAAAGAACCCGGGTGTCAGTCTCACTCCAGGGGCCGTCTAACCTTACTGTTGTTTTGGGCGATTTTCCTTATTAGCTTCAGGAAAATACCGACATTGTGCCTTAAACAAACCGCGACTGTTTATTCCCACAGCTCAAAATATTCTGTTCAAGGTCTTCTATCACATCAAAGTTTTCCACATGACTGAGCAGATATACGTGATTTTGGGTAGCTGTTATGTATGAGTCTTTCATTATTTTACAAAAAATATTTCTTTTGCAAGGCAAATATATCCTACTATGCTGGTCAGTAAATTCAAATGCCAAACAGAGCCTGTATTTCAGAGCAGTCGAAAATTCTTCCTTCGTTTTCATGATTTTAGAAACGGTCTATGTTACAAATCTTTCTCACTTCTGCTTATGTTAAATAGAAAAATATTTTTCTCAAGCTGTTTTATATCGTGCCCATTAACTGTCAGTAACCTAAACATGTTGTGCACCAAGGTAAATGCAATTATTTTGGGAATTACAACAGTGACAATCCTCTTCACAGCTCCTTGATGATTCTTATTATTAATTTGATGAAGATTAAAAAGAAAGTGACTTCTTGATGGAGAAGTACGACATATTTCTTCGCTTCAGCGGCTTTCAAATTTCCTTCTACCATACTTTCGGGTAATATTCATGTTTCTCTTTTCATTTACACGTCCAGAACTGTGCTGGCGAACACTGAGAATTATGTTTCAGGGACTGTTATTTTTGGGAAAGACTAAACTGCTAGATAATTCACTTCTATGCATTGTCGATAATTGCAAATTGTGCTGCAGATCTCTTGCATAATTCGCTCACTGACATCGGCAGCTGGGGACTAACACACGAAGTCTCACTTCATGACTTGATAATGATCATAAGTTACATTTTGTTTTACCGATCATGCGGTCATGTAGTATTTCTAAAACAAACTAATTCTCCACAGTACTCTTAATATTATTTTTATTGCTAGTGGGGTGGGACTAAGTCCCTTGTACTGCGGCCACTTCTGATCTATTGTACTAGCTCCAGGTGATAGGTGAGGGTGATTGTGGAGCAATTGGTGTAACGAAGATTGGGAGGGGAAACGAAGTATTCGGAGAAAACCTGACCCAGCGCCACGTTGTCCACCACAAATCCCACTTGAATATACCCAGGATCGAACCCGGGCCGCCTCGTTGGGAAGCCAGCGACTAACCTCTTGAGCTATAGAGCAGCCTACATTACTCTAATAGGATATATTTGGAAGCTTTGGGAATTAATGTATATTCTTTTGCTTCCACATAAATACTGAAAGAAACAAGATAATACTTCGGACTATTTGATTTTGAGAGTAGAGACATGAATGGCCCCAGTAGTTTGGAAGTTATTTAGCTTCATTTTACGAAACCGCCAAAATGATATATATTCTTAGGTAGTGATCAGAAGGACATCTAAATTTCAGCTCACAGAATCACAGATCTTGTAAGAAATAGGACCGTATAGTAAAAACGAGAAGTGAGTTCTGTGGAAACAGAAACGGCTCTCATAACGAAGACATTCTTTAATATTAAATATTTAGATTAATACAAATGGAAGAGTCAACACCGTAGGCAGAACAATGAGGCTAATAAGTGTAGCACTTTGAAAGAAATACGCCGTATGAAGCTTTGACAGAACAATCAATGGAAAGTATGAACTTCATTAAATGTCTGTTGCTGCTCTGCCTTTAAATGTCCGTTCCTGTTAGGGCGCTTGCACCGTAGTGGAAAATGCCGTGTCTAATAGAGTTCTTATGATAAATGAATGAAATTAACTTTGCCTTATCAGGAAAGTACATAGTGTCGCGTATTATACCGCAAGATTTGAAAATATTTACACAAAAATTTATACTATTTTTTTATTATTTTGATTTGTACTGCAAAAATAGTTTCCTGCTTCTTCACAGAGTAATTATCCACTATAAAATTATTTCTGCTTATAACACTTGACATATTTTCGCAGTCTCTGGTACCATAAAATGTTGGAAGCAATACAATCATTTGTTTCTTCTCTGGCAAATTTCACATTTTTGTTACTCTTCAGATATTCGAGACTTTTGACTAAAGGACAACTAACTGAAAGCATGGCAATTCAAGAAAGTCCAGAGGAAAAATTCTTTATGTGGTCGCAAACGAACACTTGCAACGTAACTGAGATAAAAATTACGTTCAATTTTCTGTGATTTCATGGTGAATTCGAATATTGTAGTTTCAATTCATCATACACCATCAGTGAATAGTTGTTTGGAAGATGATAAAATTGAAAGGCTGTTGAAATGCAAGATATGTGACGTGGGACTAAGCATTCTCGGGTGTTTCAAGGAGTTCCGCACAAAGGCGAGGTTCACTTACATGACGCCAGGGTGACGCCTGTATATACGTCAAGCAGATGGCAACAAGGAAGTGTATGCACATTGAATTTGCTCTATTTAAACATAAATATTTCGGTCTGTGCATGAGCTTCCACTAACGGCGTTTAAATACCGGAATGCAAAAGCCGGGGTCTTTTGGCTATGACGACCATATTCGTCATTGTACCGATCGGTGCACTTCTGACGTTAAAAGTTAATTGTTTCTAGCAGATTAATAAATTTTATGTATGACAAAATATACCCGTCTGTAAGTGCCATTCTATTGACGTGAAAGTGAACATGTTTGTATTACGTGAAGTAAAGCTCTCAGCTTCAAGTCTTGGTTTCTTTACCTCTCAAAGGACTACCAAAATTGATAGCATTGTCTCCAGAAACATTGTGACAACAGATTTGAAAGTAACTGCCCAGAAACTATATCGAGGCGTCCATTTAGAATCCAGTTATGCCACTGACTTGACTCTCAAAATTAGAAGATGATCAAGGTGCTACATTTATTGTGTTACGGGTTTCGCAATGAATAGGAAAGCCATTACTGGTCCGGCGCACCCAAGTATCTTGAGTAGTGCCACTGAAAGCATGGATAGTTGTGGATGACTTCAGCTAGCACTCGGGTCAAGAGATGGTTCAGTTAGAAACAAACCTATGTAACGGTGAAGATGTCCATACCGTTAATTTTTGTGTCCTTCACACAAAATGCATTAAATGAAGGAACAACTGTGAACTTATACTTGACACTTGACACACTCCTTAGAGTGTGAAATCAAACATGAAATTGTGGGCTGTATCTCATATTTCATTTCGATATTTTGTCTTAACTTGCAGCCTCGTTCTTGATCTGAATACTGTTCAAACTTAGAGTTTCCCCCCGATTGTGTTAATTGTTTCTGATATCCTGAGTAAGTATGTTACCATTCCAGTCCTTCCAGAATTTCCTGTTTGGTGGGGATCTGCTTTCGGCTTTTGATGAAGATTTTGTTTTTTCTTCCATTTCTGGGTGTATATTACCTTTTACGACGAGGCTCTTAAAGTTTCTCTTCTTTTTCCAAGCAGCACGCAGGAATTAAATAATTGTGCATAGAGCAATCCATATGAAAGAAAAAAAGTATACAATATATATATATATATAATGATTGCTGCGAAATCAAAGAACATACTCGTACATGCAACTCAAAAAGTTGGAAAAACATCCAAGTCTAAAATATTATAATAATATTCCTAAAATCAGTAGTAGAGAATACAATGGAATAAATGAGTAACCATCCTGAAAGAAGGGATAGAATTATTAGGAAATACGAATGCCCTAAGAGGCTAGCAGACAAAGAAATATTGACGTTAACTCCACACTGATTACACTAAGTAGTGACTAGTAATCGGAGGCATAGCATAATAACAGTTATAATAACAGTAATCATTCCTGCTCTCTTTGCGTACGAATATGCCATACGATGAGTATCGAGTTCGATTCCAGTTGTTCCACTAATATTGTATTTAAGCAACCTGTTGCATTAATTTACCGCCTCTGTGGTCTAGTGGTCAGAGTTCCTGGCTACAGATCCAGAGGTCCGGGTTCGATTCCCGATGATACCAGATATTTTCTGAGAAGTAGTGGGTCTGGAACGGGGTCTACTCAGCCTCCTCAGGATGACTGAGGAACTACTTGAATGGAAAGATAGTGGCTCCGGTCTAGGAAACCGAAATTAACGGCCGTGGGGATTCGTTGCGCTGACCACGCGACACCCTCTCTCCGCTAAATTTGGTACTAACTTCGACGACAAGCGGCGGCCGCTCGGTCGGTATATTTCGCTTGCGGACTAAAACCATGGAGTTTGTTTTCTTTGTTTGTTTGTTGCATCAGTTTACTTTTACGCATATTTCCGCCTTAAACGTAACTTATTATCTACTCACTCTTCTTCCTCACTACATGCTTCAACCGTCTACGACCATCAACAGTTGTTTATCTTCCTAAATTTGTTGCACTTTATTTCAAAGTTATATATTGCGTGGGAATGCGATATTTGCTAATTAAAATTTATTAAACTTGGAATTAGAATTAACATTAATTAATATCTTTATGTTACTTTCATTTAGGTCGCCACCCATTAATTTGAAATATATTTGCTTGAGGGTGTTTCTCGTTGTTGATTTAGAAGTTATGATATAAGTTGCATACAAAATCTGTAAACATTATTTTGTGTTACAAGTCAAAGCCAAAGTCAAAGTGACATTGCGACTGGCGGTTGCATAATACATAATATATAATTTTATTGTTAGTTTAAGTTTTGATAGTTGTTTATGATTGTACTTAAGCCTATTATTAGTATTTGTGCAGTTCGTAAAGATATCGATGTAGTCGTATCATCAATGTTGTTATCTACAATACGTAAAGATTATATTTTTATATATTATTTGCTTTTTGTGTTCTTACTTTAGTTTACACTTTATACTTATGCATAATTATAGATTGTAGATTCTTCCACTCTCTACGGTGTAGTTATATTGTTAAGAGTTTTGTGTGTGTATGTGTGTAGATATTAGTAGCGTTCTGTATGACTAAGTCTGTTTTTATAACACGATTGTGGGTGTGAGTGCTGCTATCTACCGTAAAGGCAGTATACTGTCTGGAATATGAGGTTGTGTGTGTCGATGTATGTGTCGTTCATATGCAGGTTGTCTTTACCGATTCTATAAATGCGATATTTTTTCTAGGGTGTTAAAAATGTTTCCTTTCTTTTCTGTTGTTATAGTATCCATGGTGTCTGTTATGGTTGCATAAGCATGTCCTGTGTCAGTATATGATTTGATTATCTAGAATTTCTACTGTTGTTTATGATGGCGTGAATGTGTTCTTTATATAGGATATTAAGTGTCCTTCCTGTTTGATATATTTTAGTGGACAGTCTATAAATTTAATTTGGAAAACGCAGCTTCTATTATATTTATCTGTTCGTGAATGGGACTTTAATATATTTTGCATTGTTATTTGTATGCGGAAAACTATTTTATTCGTGTGTCTTGAAAGAGTTTAATAACATTTCTTACTTCCTTGCCTCTGTATGTAAAGGTGACCCTTTTATGTGTGTGTGTGTGTGACATACTGAAGGTCAGTGTGTATGTTTTTTTTTTTTTGTGGGGGAATAGCAGTCGATTCCGAAAAGTACCTAATTTTAATTTTGGTGGATGATTAAACGCGATTTTCTGTGTTTGGCTTAGCGCGTAACATAGAGTAACCTCCCCACAATTCGATGCCTAGCTTGATATGTTCTAAGTGGCTTAAGATATACAGTCTTTGCATGCGACATTTCCGTTGGTTCTATACTAAACAGTTCTATTATGAGGTGCACGAAGAATTCACTGGTTTTCCCTTCCAAAATTTGCGGTTTTGAGCATGAAGATTATCATTTGTTCCTACGTGCTCGTGTCACGGGAGGATCTTTGAATCTCACATAAAATGTGTGGCCCGCCTATTTTAATATTCCTTGGATTAGGTGACACAGTAACTGTTAATGTTAGACTTAAGCTAAGGCTGATAGAACTACTCAAATTTCAGTCTCGAATCTCGGACGTTTAATAAAGCAGGAATCGAAATACAGAGCGGCCAAGAACTAAATTAACCAAAAATATTCGCTCGTATTAAAGAGAGTGTCCAGATTTAAACGCGCAAGTTAATTTGAACAACTGCATCGCAGCTTTGTGAACCGTACACTGAACAGGCAGGATCTCATTACGAATATTATTTATAAATTCAGTTAAATAAAAAAATTCTCACATAGTTTATTTTATATATTTGTAACAAGTTGAATGAATACTATAGGGTTCTGACGATGGTGTATAACACACAGAGATACTGGGTTTTCGGACTTTGTCCATCGTCTGAATTCTAAATACTCGTAACTAGGAAAAAACCAACGTTTCGGAAACTGGATCTGTTTCCGTCCTCAGGTTAGCTCTTTCTAAGGTGTCTTCCTTCACCTGAGGACGGAAACAGATACAGTTTCCGAAACGTTGTGTTTTTTCTTAGTTATTTAGAATCCGGACGATGGACAAAGTCCCAAAACCCAGTATCTCTTTGTGGAACTTAAATGAACCTTGGGACAATTTGTATTTTCATAAATTAAATTAAACTTCTATTACAGAAACCGATTTTAATAATATCATAACTTAAGTATGAATTCCGCAAATCTTGGGATAGAGAAATCCAAGAGATGTAAATAGTCAAAAAGGAATCTTTATAAAATGCTTGCTGACTCAGCATGACTACCGAGAGACCGCATTCTGCTTAAGCCGAGAACAGAGACTGTCTGCTCCCTCAATCAAAGCCATATTGGTACATGAAGTACAAATTCTTTATCCGTGGGAAGTGCAGAATGCGAACATGATGGCTACATGACCCATGAACTCACTACGTGGAGGCATTCTGAACCAATGGCCAGGTTTTCGTAACCACTTTGCTTGAAATCGTTCGAGCAGCTGCATGAGGCTTTGAAGAAACAACGCATAGGGCCCTGTCATAGGTTTTTGCGTTGACACGTGACTGACTAAATGAATTAGCTGACTGAATGACTACGCTGACTGACTAGTCACACAAATCAGTTGTAACCCTGCTGATTCTGAGCACTTTACACAATTTTAGAAATGTTCATATTGTGTTCATTGTTACCGAACATAAGAATAAGTTGCATGCGAGTACTGGAGTTACGTTTCGTGTATTCACAGAGCCTTTACTTTGTTCTTAAAGTAATTTAGAATATTTTAGAGCTACAGAAGGCATGTCAAGGAGACGAAATAATTCAGTTGATACAGGGTTAGATTACAGACAGCAAAATTAGGCTACTCTCTCCTCCACAACGTCCAGACCCCCCCCCCCCCGNTCTAGCCTCCTGTCCTATCGGCACAGAGAGACCGGGAAGCTAACCTGACAACTCCCCACCATTTGGTGCCAAGGTGAGTGATGGTGATCTAAACCTCATTCGAAGAATGCCGTCTTCTGGGATGTGACGCCGTACATACTGCAGCCACCTGCTCACGCTAGTTCCTAGCTTGCGGATTTTTTTGCCCCGAAGATGGAGGCGATAAGTTCCTCCGAAACGTCAGTTTACACAATATCTACACGGCGCCACTTCGCAGAAGACAGCATTCTTCATAGTGATCGACATGAAAACCTAAAATCTTACATACCTCCACTCCTCCTTATGTCTTCATGATGTGATGTTTAAACATAGGGATATGTTTACCCTTTACCATTACAGCAGGCTTGTCATGAAACTTCAGAATCTGAAACTCAAAGAACCGGCATCTCTTCTCAACCGAAATATTCCACAACTATCACTTAGTTCCCTTTATGGGGAAATTAAACGAATATGGCATCAAGAAAACCCCAGTGGCATGAAATTAACTCTCCAGTAATTAAAATCATGCACTCTCTCTGCAGGAGTGTTTATCGAAGGTGAAGTTTTCTGTTCAACTTTAATGTGAGTGTTAAAACTGTATACTTTTTGGTTGGTTTATAAAGTCTCAACATATCCAGCTACAGTAACTTCATATTTAAGGTAATTTGACGTAACAGCCAGGTACATTGCTTTGCACTGACAAATTTCATCCATTGTGAACAACACAAATCCAATAATCTTCAGTACTGAAAGTTTTCGGTCTTCAGTGAAGCCAGTTCAACAGAAGGCGTCGTGTTCCTTCTGTCGGCTGCTACTTTATAACACAGCCCGTATCGATAAATGCAATATTATGGCGTTTTCTGAACTGGGATTAATCGAAACACAAAACTGCATTTGGAATGGAATAATTCAGGCAGTGAAGCCATGGGTACTGCTCCGGAGTAACCATGGATCCCTCCCGAGTTTCAGGCTCCAGGCACTTAGTAAAATGAGTTGTTAACTAGACATATTTTGTTAGGTATTCAGCAGATGATGTGCATATATATACATATTTGATGGTACTTGTTGCACAGTATGATAGCATCCACATTATGCTATTGCTCCATTTTTATTAACATATAAACTGCATATTTACCATCTACGCTAAATTTTATGGAGTAACAAATGCATTTGCTCTAAGTGGGTGTCTTCAGTAGAGAAATCATCCACTTATAATAATCTTACAGGCCCTGTAGCGGAAATATATTGGCTCTAGTTTTCTTCATCTGCAGGTTGTGGTAGGTCAGACGGCCACTGTCTCCTCAATCTTATTCTTACATTTCGTGGGTTCCTAATTTCTGCAACTAGTCTGTTATTGTGTCCAAGTATGCTTTGATGGTAGAGTGCTGACAGTCTTTGTATTTCTTCTATGACGAATGATATTTGCAGATCATTAGGCAGAGTAAAGTTGGAGAGAGGTGCGTTGGTTATTAAGCGCAAAATTCGGATTGGATTCTTTGAATTATTTTTGTTTTTGATGGCTTTATGCAACCCCATAGCTATATACCATATGTCAATATAAGTTCTGTTACGAATTTATATACTAGAAGTTTGTTTTCTAGGGATAACTTGGATTTGCGACTGAAGAGCCAGGACAGTTCTCATAGTCTTTAAGTTTGTCTTTTGACGCTTTCTATCGACGTGTGTTTCCCATGTTAATTTTTGGTCGAGGTATAAACTCAATTATTTTATTTTGTTTGAATCAGTATTACTGTTGTATTTGCGCTCTTTACATTGTGTACCCATTTTTTCCTTAAGCATTGCTCTTTTCGTGTTTTAAATACAAATTTTTTAATTCAAAGCATGTGTTTTCCTTTATGGCAATATTTCGCCCAACATTGTCCCATTTTTCTGTAGAAATATTTACATATATTTTCAGGTCAGCTGTTGAAATGCATAAAGCCTTCTTATAATTTCATAATATTCAGCTCCATCCTATAAAACAGGCTGCCATTCTGTAACACTGGGTTTTAAGTTGCAAAATTTCGTCACTCCATCTTTCCAAAGCATGTGCCGCAAGAAATGCGTTTTCAGTCATTGTTCTAGGAAATTACGATCGAATTTTTTCAATTTTTATACTCTTTTATATCACCTGTATTACGTGGACCCAGTCTTCTCGAGCTTCTGCCGGAGCAATACGTGTCACAACAGCAAAAATATTACTGCGTCTTCGAACTCTTGCATAAGCCCATCAAAGCAAATTCTGAAACTTTCTATCACAGACATTGGTTAACGTGAATTTACATATTCATCGTACTCTTACGTTGAACACTATATTTGGGAAAGTTGTTTGAATGTAGCTCCTTCAAAGTTTCGAAAAGAAACAGAAAGTAATAGCACAAGAAGCTTAAGTCAACAGGATGTAGTGAAAATTAAACACGAATTCTCAAAATCGATAGCAACGCGTTTGTAGTTATACTTTGTAAATAGCCTCATAATTCAAGCATTTCAAATAGCATGAAAACATTTATTGGTTTATGGAAGCAAGAAAAGGTAGAATGTAGGTTATAGTGCAAATATTCTAACCATTCAGGGGTGTCGTTTGGTAGAATACATTTATCTGAATAACATATCGATAGGCTGGTTTGTGGTAGTATTTTTCCAACTATTCTCATCCCTGCATGAAATGTGAGTAATTGTGATTACACGAACATTAACCTTGTTCTCATTGTAGGATTAAAAGATAAATGAAGTTTGTTTCAAATGCAAAAGTCACTCTATATAGTTATGGAAAATTCGTAGACTTATAAAATTGGAAGACCGCGGCCATAGCTCAAGCGGTTAGTCGCTGGCTTCCCAACGCGGCGGCCCGGGTTCGATCCCGGGTCTGGTCAAGTGGGAGTTGTGGTGGACAAAGTGGCGCTGGGGCAGGTTTTCTCCGATTATTTCGGTTTCCCCTGCGAATCTTCATTCCACCAATTGCTCCACAATCACCCTCACCTATTATCTGGGGCTTGTACAATACGCCAGAAGTGGCCGCAGTACAAGGGACTTAGTCCTACTCCACTAACAATAAAAACATATAAAATTGGAATGTTATAAAATAATCAAAATGACCCAAAGTGTAAAAGGTATCTTCTTCTTCTTCTTGATCTTCTCTTTCTCCTTTACTGGCGCTACAACACTGTATGTGTCTTGACTTCTCCATAGTATCTTAACAGTAAATTTCTCGGAATGGGGGGTTGTATGACTATGTGAATTTTAACGTGTAGGCTAGTGGTCAGTAGGTCTAATTTTGCAAATAACTAGCACAGTATTACAGCTGAAAGTGAAAAGCATGTGACTATCTTGCACAATCTGCCTCTGAAGGGAAGAAGTTTGCGGAAAATTGAGAGATTGGTTTGCGTTACACCGTTACAATAACAACAGAGCTTCCCCTAGGTTCGTTAATATTGTCACGTTTAGGGGGAACACACGTGACTGAGTTAACGGATTATAGTTTCTGTGCTGAAAACAGTTGCTAGGTGACAACTTATGGAAGCCGTGAATCCTAATGCTTGTGTGAATATGAACTGTAAATTGTGTAACTCTCTAATAAGTGTAATTAAGAGAACTTGTAACCGAAGTGCCAACAAATCCAAAGATCTGAAATGAAACCCGTTATTTTCGTCACGCGCACCCACCTACACGTGACATTTTGTCGCCAGAAGTTTGCGTTTCGGTCCGCATTGGATTCATCACCCGTGATTACGATTGTAAAATATACGACAACTGATGTTAGAAGTGGCCGGATTCGATTAATTAATCGATTACATTAAAGACTGTCTGCAAACATGGAGCAAATGTTAGAACTCATGAAATGCATGCAAGAAGAAACGAGAACCCACGGAGCCAAAGTGGATGTCGCAACGAAATCCATTCGGGACAAGTTAGACGCCCATCAGGAAGAGAGACCGGTCCGAAATCAATTGAAAACGAAAACAAAACTAATTTGGAAGAACCGGAGGCCATGAATTTGGAGGCCAATCCAGAGAAGATGCAGCACGAATTGGAACACCGGGAGGTCCCTAAGGAAAAGGCAGCAGTGAAATCTTCGGGAGCAGTGAAGAAGCTGTAGAGGAGAGGTCATCTAACACAGGGCCTAGCCTGTGGACAGCATATTCGTAAGAAGACAAATAAATAAGGAAAGAATGCCAAGCAATAGCACTGTGTAAGCTGACAGCACTGTTTCCGAAGATATTCAGCAAGAGAGAGTAATGAGTCAGTTTTGTTCTTAGGTACATACGAAGCGTTACTAGAACGGCCAGAGGGAATTCCATTGTGATATGTGATGTCACTCAAGAACAGTGACAGTGCAAGTCCACTGTTCTTCCTGGAGAATCCTTCAGTGCACCAGGTGTCTAACAATCAGCCATAAAGCAAAATCATCGGCCATAGTGATTCATCCTTCATCACATCAAGTCACCTGAACATAACTTAGTCATGATGTCTCAGCGAGTCGCGGAAACCACTCCCACAAATGTAATACAACTATAAATTTGAGTACCGGTCACGGTAGCCGAGCGGTCTAAGGCATGCACTGTCTTCGCTCGCCCGAAAGCCGGGATCATGGGGTCGAATCCCACTCAGGGCATGGATATTTGTGTACAGATAGAGGCCTTGCGACGGGCTGATCACCCGCCCAAGGAGTCCTACTGTATGTGTAAGATATAGGAAAACCGAAGTGAACGGAGAAGTTCATGAAGGTAGTCCTAGGCCCACTGGGGCTGTAGTGCCAAGGAAAAAAAAATACTTCTGAGTATAAGGTCCTATAGTCTCTTAAAGTCGACCGACGTTTCGGAGGACCTTTTCGCCCACATAGTAATAAGCCAAGCAAAAACCAGCTCTGCCTGCTAACTGTTTCATACTGGTTTCTTACCTGGTTCATTCTTCGATCTTGAATATGGAGGTGATATTTTTCTCTGAAACTTTGTGTCATTAAGTGGACTACAGGCGTTATATCGCAGATGACATATCTCTTCATGATCACACTGTGAAAATATCAAATAATTTATAAAATAACTAATTACTATGTCCTCAATTATCCATTAAGCAAAAAGGATTGACACTTGACGCGAACTCGGTGAAGTTCAAGGACGCGAGGGTACGTAAGATAATAACAAAAAAAAGCTGTCATAATATGAATACGAGGATGGACAATTTGCAGTTTTCTTACGAATTCTTTGAACCCTGGTATTTGGAACGCCCTCAAATAAGTTTATGTTTGACGAATTGGTCCCCAGTCTGAATTTGCAACTTTTCAGTGCATAGCCGCCTGTCTGTAACCTGAAGATTTCTGTAATTTGCGTTCCAACTTTAACGTATCTTTCAAATACAAAATTTGTAAATCATAAACATACCGAAAATCTTCAATATCATTCATTCGTATAGTATCAGACAAAAACTCGACGGAGGTGACGAAAATGGAATTTATCTTGCAGTTCATCATAGATATCAGATGGACAGGCTATAAATATTCTCACAGTCAAATGCATCATATGTACGAAATATTTATTGCAGTCAACCGTTACAGAATTGGTTATGTCGGGAAATTTGATGTTGTATAAGATAAAAGATAAAGTTTTTCTTTTCTTAGGTCATTAAGCACAACGCCACGAATACGTGTGAGCATTCTTTATTGGGCGCTAGATAGAAGTGAGTAATCAGCTTCACGCCCCGGCAGCCTTATTCCCGCGGAAGGATCCCCCCATACGCCTTGGATAGGAAGTTGGTTAAGTCCCACAGTCGGTCTTGACGCTGTGTATAGAAAAATCTTCTTTCCATTGCCGGCGTGGAACCTCTGTCCTCCAGCCTGTAGCCCATCACTACATCGACTGAACTATACTGGCTCTGAAGGTTATACATTGTCATGCACAAGGGGTTATCGTGACTAATAATAATGGATTATGGATTCTATGATTAGGTTTATTGGCACTTCTTTACAATTACAGTAAATTATAACAGCTCACACATCGAACACCTTCTGAACAGCGTCTGTCTGACGAATCTATAGGAAGAATATCTGAAGAATGTCTCACAGATTCTCTCTGCCTTGAATTCACGAATAAACTCAATTTTATAACCGCCAGGCTGCCAGAATAGAAGCCACCATGTCGAACAGTTCCTCTGTTCTTCTGTGTTATCACAGGAATGCCTTTATTCATGTTCATTGCCGAGGAAACAAGTGCTAGCTTACCGTTGCTTAACAAATTGACTTTCTCTTCTGCTATTATTCCATGTTTTAGGCAGTGTTTATCTAACAGCTCCTAGCAATTGGTCATATTCCATCACAATACGACTAATTTATAGTACTTATATATAGCGCGTGGAATTATATAATAAATTCTCCTCTGTAATAATAATAATAATAATAATAATAATAATAATAATTCAACTCAATTCGATTATTTTGTATGTACTGAGTCAACATCTAAGGCCAAATACAGGCACAACACAGTGTAGATACAGTGGATGAACAAATACAACATAAAGACAAAGACAAATTACAGGCAAGCACTCGAGGAAAAATAACACATTGATACAGAAAATGTAAACAGACAAAAAAAAAGAAGACGAAGAGAGGTAACAAGAACATGATAACTAAGAGATACATAACACAGAACATTAGGAATAAGAACAAATTAACAATTTAGGTTAATGAGCATAAATGTGGTTGAGAGAAACGTTACCCACCGCGTTAGCAGCACAGGCTCACCGAGCAGGAAAGTGGTTATTAGAGGGACAAACACCAAACAACGAGAAGTCCCTAAGATTGCTGGGAGGAACACGAAGGCTAACGTTTTCCAAAAGGGAAGGGCAGGATTTAAGACCACGAAAGACCTGAACAAGAAAGAGCATCAAGGCGATGTCGCCGTTTATGTAAAGAATGTAGACTTAATTTCTCTAAAGCATCAGTATAAGTATATGGAATACAAGGGGGAAAGAACGATAGAAATGACGGACGCAGCTGCTGGATGCGCTCAAGCTTATTGGCATCAGTCGAGGTGATGGAGTTCCAAACTACTGAGGCGTATTCCAACTTGGACCTGACTAAAGTAAAGTATAGTACATACAGACACTCCAGGGAGGAAAATCTATAGGTTATGGAGCGAATAAGGCCTAAAAGCTTTTATGCATTCAGAAAATATGTAATTAACATATGTGTGAAAATGTAGTTTTGAATCAAAGAAAACACCCAGGTCCTTAATGCTGCTGGTGCGTATAATGATAGCATGACAAAGCTGATGCTCATAACTCAGAATTTTTTTTTTGTTTAACACAACACGCGTCTTGGAATAATAATAGTAATAATAATAATGATAATCAGTATCGGATATACATTTACTGATACAAGAAATAACAGGTCCTGACTCTCTATGCTTTGTTGTATTACAGCAGGCGGCGAGTTAAATTGTGTTTATTTATCACAGACCTTCATTTCCTACAAATAACAGTAGCAACGCAAGTTTTGTATGACTGCAGTCTTGAAGAGAAGAATGATTTATGTGTTCTATTTCTGTCCAGAGCCCAGCAGCTAGATCAGATTCACTTTTAAACACAACAACGGATTTGCTGAAACATGCAGCACTTTAACTGAGTCAGTTTTTTTTTTTCACATTCTTCATCAGAAAAATTATTCGATGTTATTCAATTCATCTACGTCACAGCCTCACTATGCAGAGTTATGCACTAACCTTAAGAACTCAGCACATTACAACGAACAGGTGGCAAATCACATCTCCATCAGGCAGTTATCTTGATGGGGGTTCCCGTGGCCTGACCTCTGTCTCCCGGTCATATAACCCGGCAGTGAACTCCTGTAAGTGCTGCATTCCACAGTGCACTGAAACAAAGGAATGAAAACTGCCCTCATAAACTAAAGGATTCCTCCCTGTTGCCACATATTCAAGTGAATTAATGGAATAGAGGAGGCATGCGTATAGGATATTGATGGGAAAGAGACCACTGGGAAAACAAAGTCGTAGATAGGTTGACAATATTAAAGTGGATCTTAGAGAGATCAGATGTGATGATATGGATTGGATTGATCCGTCTCAGGATAGGGACCAGTGGAGGGTTCTTGTGAACACGGTAATGAACTTTCGGATTCCACAAAATGCTGGGAAATTCTTGAGGAGCTGCACAATTGACAGCTTCTCAAGAAGGGCTCAGTTCCATGAGTGAGGGAGTGATGTTACAATGAATGGGTGTGGGAAACAGGACAGGCATATGCATGTGTTCAGTGTTAGTACTGAGGTCTTGGGAGCTGGAACATAACACGAAAGGCTGAATATATGTACATTCACGGGAAAATGGGCCTATTTGGGCCTTGGCCTACCTCCACGAAGACAGCGCCATAACTCAAGCGACTAATGGCTAGCTTCCCACCGCGGCAGCCCGGGTTCGATCCCGGGTCTGGTCAAGTGGGATTTGTGGTGAGCAAAGTTTCCTAGGGCGGGCTTTTCTCCTGTTACTTCGGTTTCCCACGTCAATCTTCATTCCACCAAATTCTCCATCATCACAATCACCCGGGGCAGGCTACAATAAGCCAATCAGTGGACGCCGTGCCGAGTGGAACCACTTGGACTCCACCCCCCCCCCCACTAAGCGAATTAAAAAAAATACCTGCACGAAACTCTTCCCTTCACTTCGGATTACTAGTTCTTAGACGTTCAGTGGGACTCCTTGGACGGGTGATCAGCTCGTCGCAAGTTCTCTACCCATACACAAACATAGAGAAACACACATACACGTACAAACACTAAACATCCATGCCCTGAGTGGGATTAGAACCCACGATCCCGGCTTCCGAGCGAGCGAAGACAGTGCATGCCTTAGACAGCTCGGCTGCCGTGACCGGCAGTGTATAAGAATAATATATAAGAATTCAGTTCGTACCTCACAGGAAACAGATCCGAACCCACGATCCCGGCTTCCGAGCGAGCGAAGACAGTGCATTATTTAGGCCGTTCGGCTACCGTGACCGGCCAGAAATACCTTACTTTATGTAAATTTGGGTAAGTTATGTTCGTGTTACCTGAATTTGGTAGAATTTATTTCACTTGCGAATGTCTCACAATTTTACTTCCCCTAATTGAAATATCATGCTCGTCTTACATAGATATTAATACGGAATTGTTTTGTCGATATGCATCAGTTTATCTTACAAGAGCATCTACATGGAACTTGTCACTTGTTGTGACAACTATTTAACTCTCAAGGATAGCGTTTTAACCTAAATGGCATCGTACCTCAGAGATGTATTCGGTATATAGTCGCAGTATTTCAGTACCACGAACTGAAGAACTCCGTCAGACGACTTGTATGATACCAAGCCCACAGAAGAATGTCACATTTGATAAGCCGACAATCACTCAGCACATCAAGAAATTATCCAGCTTTTATACAACTTTAAATTTCATCATCGTATTCATGAAGGTGCACAACTGGACTGCATCCTGAGCCAGATGAATCCAGTCCACGCACTGGCATTCTGTTCTGTTTAACATTCGTTTTAATGTTGTCCTCTCATTTGCCACTGGGTATAAGAACGGTATTTCCTTTCAGGTTTTTTGGAATGACATATGTGAGTTAATTTCTGAACACCAAGCGAGTTCTAAAAGTTTCTAACCTTATTATTTCAAGTTTATGACTATAATATTTTTGGTGAAATATCTTCCCCATCTCTGTAATTTTCTCCCTTTTGAATCCGAACATTTTCCTCTGAAATTTATTTTGAAACACCCTCACTCTGTGTCCTCCCGGCAGGAAGAGATGTGAAGTTTTCAATCCACTTTTAACAAGTGACTGCATAGGGTTACATTAATGTTTCTAACAACATATAGGGTGTGCCCACATTCAAGCTGTTTCGATTTCTCACCCTCTCTGCACTGAAGCAGCTGGCATTCGAAAAGTCCCCGTCTGAATATCGGTCTACTTCAGAATCAACCCAGGTGAATAGTACGTGTAAGTCGAGGTATGGTTCCATTGAGCTAGAACTCGGAAGAAGATGGTAAATAATGATTTACCTAATGATTTGTTCGTCTTACGTCCGGAGGAGCCCCTGTCACCTCTTACACAGTCTACAGATAATGAAGAAAACATATCTCACCGTCTACAAGGCAGCTAATCCCGGCCTTTAGTGCGTAACAATCACTTTACTGACGTGGATTCGAAAATGAGTTGCTTCGTAACTAAGTCTGTGGAAAGAAGTGTGTCTTGATAAGAAAATATTCACTCAGATGGTCAAGAAATTCCGCTTGTCTTATAGACCAGAATATTCATTCCCATACCTATAGGAGTCAGCTATGGACAGTATTTCGCAATACCGTTGCATCATATTTCCGTTGTCAAGGTCGTTCCAGAAGAATGATGACGTTGCACCAGTAAGTAATATGCTCAATTTCTTACGATCAGTGAAGGTTAGTTTCCCGACCAACCCATAATCTGAAAATCGTCCCTTGTTGACCGTGTTGTCACATATAAAATATTTGCGTGACTAATAATAATGGGTTCTGGATATGATGATTGGATTTATTTGCACTTCTTAACAATGAAATATGATTATAATAGCTCACATATTGAAGCCCTTCTAAACGACATCTGTCTGTCTCATTAATCTCGGACCGATCTTTCATAATCTTTTGAATCTCTACTCTCTACTCCCCGAATTCACGAATCCATTGTCTCTTTTAACTATTAGACGGCCCGCATAGAAGACACCACTTCGAACAGTCAATTTTTTTGGTTTCCCTATTGGCTGTCACGAAATCTTGTGTTTAGCAACTTATTATCTAGTAACTACTCGTTCGCTACTGTACCTTGTAACGGCAACGCGATTTCCGAGTCGTTACTCAGCATAGAACCTCTGGTTCTGGCTCCACTATTTCGGTTTTCACCTTTCACGTCATAATATTAACAGATTCTTTAGTAAACTAACAGTTACTTTTCATACCTTGAGGATGCCACCTTCATCGGCAACGTGGGCTGCATATCATGGTGTCAAGTTACCCAGAATGGGTTCTGTCACACAAATATCAAATATTACTTTTACGAAGTTATACCGTCTTCCACAAGTAAAGTTTGGACATAACTTCACAGAGATTAAAGGTCGTGTCGTGACCCTTCCTCGACCACGTGTTTTGGGACGGACACATAGACTGTTGCATTTCTCCAGAACTGATGCTATCCACTTGTCCTTATGTATGTGCATATAAATAGGCGTATATGAATTGTATTTTCTGGTAGTATTGTTGTATTTATTAAATACATTATTTTGTTTTCTAAATATGATGTAAAAATATAAATTTTACGCAACTACATAATCCATCAGAAATATACAATGGCTATTCGGAATCCCGTAAGTAGTCAACAAAACAAACAACAAGATAAAAAATATTATATATAAAATGCTTATATACTTAGGCTATTTCTCAACACAGTCAACACCGGAATTTCATTTGTCTTAAGGGGAAATAAATTTTTATATTTGTGTGCCAAATTTTGACACCTACCATCAAATCATCATTTTTATTGAAGAGCTGTGAACCCGACCAGTTCTTCAGCTAAGTAAACACGTGGTAGTCACTCGAAATGAGAACAGGGTGTTAAGGAGGGTAGTCAAACAACCCCCAGTTATAATGCTTAAGCAGTGCTCAAGTGCTAGCAAATTTATGTGGAAGCACATTTTCGTAGGCAACACACCGTATGTCAGCATTCCACGCCTTTCTTTCTGAATTGCCCTACGCAGTTCTTTAATATTTCGCAATAAACTTCTAACGTTATTGTGACCTCTTGTTATATGAATTCGACCATCATCCTTCTTTCTTTCAAAGAATACAGTTGCCATCAGCTTTCTGGCAGAAAACTTTCGTTTAAAGTTTTCGGCTGCTTTCGGATGCTTTGTGCATCCACTCTTTGTTTATTTAGTTTCAACATTTATAAATGTAACCGATGTTTCTCACCCGTTACTGATAAGAAGTGACTGAGAAAATCATCGCCATTTGTGTGGTATCGCTCTACAGAAGTGAAAGCCGAAATTCGAACACATGATCTCCATAATGTGACCTTTATATAATACAAGTCGACAATAGTATACATGTCCTGAGACATTTTGATTTCGAGAGACATTGCTTTAAATTGTGTTTGCAATTCTCAATTGTGTTACAAGTCACAACGATACATATCGTGTTGTTGGGTGTATTCAAGTCACGGAGTGTATAGAAGGGGTCAGTTATGATTGGAAGATCACGGAATACAAACACGATGGATGCTGTGACATACTATTAACCCTCAGTATCTGTAACAGTCCAGATAGAACTGCTGCACTGGAATAAGCGCTACGGTATCCTGGCCGACCTAATCCAGACGTTAATGCACTTCGATGATTTGGGCAGGGTCTCCGTGAGACAGGAAGCAAATCAATTACTGCACACGTGAAAGTAGCCGCGCAAGGACTGTAAGGACACTAGCTGTGGAACCAAACTGAATATCCTCGAAGAACTTCATGACGATAATTTGCGTCCATACGAGATTATTGTTCTCTACAATGTAATTTTGCAGATTTCTGCAGCATCGACTCACTGCATATGAGCAGATGAGCTCTTCTTACTAATGTTGTGTGGGCTGGCGAAGCACGTTACTGGCGAGGCTGTTTTCAACGTCCAAAGTAATCACCTATGGGCACGGAATAGTCCTCATGATTTCGGTTTATGTGGACATCAAGTCCTCTTGAGCTTCAGCGCTTGTGCTGGAAACCTCGGTGACATTGCCGTGGACCCATATCTGCTGACAGGCTCGCTGTTCAACGACATGGTCATTTTATGGAAATTGTACAGTCGGGGATGTATCTAGCTGTGAGTGAAAGCATGTCGTTTGCATGACGCCGCTCCTGCCCACTAGGGGGAAGATATCCGACAGTAGTTGAATGAGGTCCCTTCAGGAAATAATTGGACATCGAGGGACATTTTCATAGCTTCCTTGTTCGCTGTTTCTAATTCAAGTGGATATTTTCCTGTGGAGGCACCATAAAATACATATTTATACAGGCTTTCTCAGGCCTGTCGAAGATCTCGTGGCAAGGGTCTATGCCAACATATTGCAGCGTGTTCACTGGAATATCTTGAGGCGCACAACCCCCTGTTTTAAATGGATGGAAGCCGCTTGGAACAGCTACTCTATCTGCGAGGTCTCCTTCAGCATTTAGTATGGGCATGGGGGAACCAGCCTTCACCCCAAGCACTCACACCGCCATTGGGATTATTTGCGCCGCTCCCCTCAATGCCAGGGCTGGAAACCTCTCCGACTGAGGCACACTATCGCTCCATGTGAAGTAAGAAGTGAACATTGACAAAGTGTGTGGGAGAGGAATTCTTCTTCCTGTCTACATTCCATGCATATTGTATTATCTGAGAGGTCTATAACACGTAGTTGCCAACTGAACGTATAGCAGTCAGCTAAGAACCTGTTACCAGTCTGCACTATTTCCTGTCCAAGGTCACGGAGACTTTTGACAGTAAATGCGAACGAGCCGTCCATAGTTTCGTCACCTGATATCTTGCGTCATTTGATGGTGACCTGTACCTTGAAACTAGACGTCACAGGGCAAATGTTGTATAATAATTTTAAAACTCTGAATCTTTGTGGAGAGGTAGTGCGCGAATTTCATTTCATCCCATAATTCATGCAGTCATACTGACATGCGCCATTCCGAAAACCTCTTTCTTTTTTTCCCACTCAGGGGACTGAAAAGTGCAAGTCCATAGATATCGCGTCTTCAATCCTTCAAGGTCATCGTATATTCTCATCTACTGTGCATCAGAAGGGATGGAAATGCATGATAATATATTGCATGCAAGTTATCATTTGTGACTGATGTTGACAATGTTACCCTGAAAATGGAATTGATAATTGTTGTGTAAACAGTTGTTGGTCACTCAATACTAAGAGAAAATGAAATGCGTTCTGGCGGTAATAGCCGATTCTAAAAAAAAATCGGCACATTGCTTTTTGTTTCATGTGTGCGTAGAGTGTCAAATGTAGCGAATAGAGGGTGTCCCTTGGTCAGCGCAACGAATATTAACTTCGCCGACAAGCGGCGGTCGCTTGGTCGGTATAGTTCGCTTGCAGACTCAAACCACGGAGTTTGTCTTTCTTTTGTTTTTGTGTGCGTAGAGTTATTCTCTTGTTAATGAGGTCATTGGATTTTTGTCAATTGATCTAATCCTTCTAGTCGCACTAGGCCCTGGGGTTTACTCAGCCTCTAACAGAAATGAGTGCCAGGAATTAATTAAATAATTTTCCTGGGGAGTAAAGTGCGGCAGGCGCGTAAGGCTGACAACCTTACCGCCATCTCTGAGCCGATTGTCAAGTTAATGTGGGACCCTCAACGTCTCACAGCCCTATGGGCCTTCACGGCCTCTTACAGGGACAGCTTTACTTTTTCTTAGGTACTGTATTTAGCGTCCAAATTTATTTAGATGTTGGGTCTCAGTAAGTGTGCTGAAACTTAGTCACCTCTGCTGGAGAGGGTTTGGAGGAATTTCCCATTCAGATCATGGAGCTCATTTGAAAGAACCTGACTTTTGGAGCTGTAATTTTTATATTCATCCGAAATCGTTCTAACATGTCTGAATTCTTGACACTCAACATGAGAAAAATGCATCCAACCGTTCAAGCGTTAGAGAGTTATTTGTAACAACATTGTTAGTCTTCGACATCTGGTAATGACACCTTCACTCAAGAGGGAAAGTCCGCTAGATAGTACCAATATGTGCTGAAAATAGAGTCAATGAAGAAGGAGTTGTTCTTTATTTGGCTCAAATTTTCGTAACAATTTTCCTAGAATCATGGACAGCCAATCGACGCCCACGTGTCTCTCATGTTACAAGTTCTGTAAAGATGGCGATAAAATTAAATTTATGTCACAATTTATACAACCAATAGAACGTAACCGTTAATTGTATCATCTCTTGGTGTATATAAATAAGGTCACAACAGTGAGTACAGCCTCTTAGTGTGCAATTGTCCGCATAAAAATATTTCGAACGAGAGATATTTGTCTCCATTCAACACTGCCTCCTAAACAGTTGCTGCGACTGTGAAATGTGTGTGAGCTTTCGGTAACAGAGCAATTTATCCTTAAAATCCGAATTAATTTAATAAAGAAAATTTCATATTTGATGAAATAACTGCGGCTGAGAAGGTTGACGGAGAATGCCGATCAAAAAAAAAAAAAGCGTTGATCTCAGTAATGAGACGGATGGAACTGGCAGCAGCAAAGGTGGTATCACTCTCAGTGATGAAATAAATATTTTCCCAGGCACGAAATTGTTGTATTAGGCATTAGGAGAGGACACAAGGTCCTCAGCATTGAGGAATATCCTACTGGAAGCAATAATGTATCCATTGAAGAAAGCAGTCTTCTGGGATTTGGCACCGTGTATACGTGGTGTTAACCGACATTTCGGAGGAACGTATCGCCTCCATCTTCAGGGTAGAAGGAAAGCTATAAGAAATCCGCAAGCGAAGAGACCGTGAGAATCGGTAAAAGCAGTCTGCTTTCTTCATAGTCACCGCCGTGAAAGCCTCAAATCGTACATAATGTATCCATTATCCGCAAGTCATATTAAGCAAGGAAATGGCACCATCAGAGCAGATATTGGCGCCAATCAAAATATATTGACTAGATTCATGGAAAATATGGAATTGGTTTAGCAAAGGGAACATTGCAGCATTTATCAGTGAAATTTCACCACTTCTCTCCACTGCGGCTCACAGATTCAGAAAACATCATTGCCACGCTGCATAACGAAAGAGAGACGTTCACTCTGACGAAGGTTCCAGTACAGAAGACGGAACGAAGAAAAACAAAAATAACAAGTATGTGAGGCGAATGGAGGAAAAGAGATAAGAGAAAGGAAGAGGGGAAGGAAAAATATTGAAGAAACATCTTATTTTGAAGGCCGAAGTTCTTCACACGAAGAAGCTGTTGACAAGAATCAACTATGTCAAGACTAAGAGAGTTCTAAAGATGTGAACATATTTTCCTGCAAAATAAACACGAATGCCGTTTGTCTCTTCTGTGGAGACACTGTCTCAAGTGGGGGGTTGTTGCACCGCAGTCATTATTTTCAGAAAGCTGACGTGACGAACGCCTTTTAGCAGAATATGAGGTAAATTTCGAATAGGACGTCTGTGCACGAAATGCCTCAAGAGGTTTCTTTATGGCAAAAACTTTTTCCATCTATAAGATGAAAGTCTAAGGCGTCCATAGTTTACATGTATTCTATTGGACTCTTATAAATTTCTTTACTGTAATTAATTAATTAATTAATTAATAGTAATCATTAGTAAACTTAGTCCAATAGTACATTTTTTTTCCTGTGGCACTACAGCCCCAGTGGGCCTAGGCCTACCTCAATGAATTTCTCCGTTCACTTCGGTTTTCCTACATCTTACACATTCGTTAGGTCTCCTTGGGCAGGTGATCAGCTAGTCGCAAGGCCTCTACCTGTACACAAACACAGAAAAACGCACACACAAACTAAACATCCATGCCCTGAGTGGGATTCGAACACACGATCCCCGTTTCCCAGCGATCGAAGACAGTACATGCCTTAGACCGCTCGGCTACCGTGACCGGCATTTGTGAGTTCCACCATCCCATAAAAATTGGAAGTAGTAGGCTTCACATATTCTTAATTTTCCAAGAGTAACTTAGAAATTAGAGACACGTCTTTCTATCCTCTCCCATGCTTATTTTGGTTAAATTTTCTTTGCGCACCAATGATGTGAAACTAGAAAGCTCAATGCTAAACGTCAATATGGGCTCGAACTGAGCAACGATAATTTATCCACCCCTGCAGACACACATAAGTAACAGGCTCTACCGGTAGAATTTAGAAACATAAGTCCTAGACGCAGTACTTTATAATTATTAATGTCACGAGTGTCCTTCCGTAAGTGTAGTTCGAAGAATGCAATTTCGTTTCACTGTCGTTCACAATTTCCGCGAGGTCTAAGGCATGAACTACCTTCGCCCACTTGAAAACTGGGATCGTGGGTTCAAATCCCACCTGAGGTATGATGTATATGTGTGTTTATTCTGTGTTCGTGCTATCCTTTGTGCAGGTAGCGACCTTGCGACGAGCTGATCCCCCGTCGAAAGGGTCCTACCGACTGTGTATAGAATAAGAAACTGACTAAGCGGCCAAGTTTCACAAGGGCTGTAGAGCCGTACATAGATAGATTTCGCTTCACTGTCATGAGGATATTACGATTACTCTTATCTTTACACTGTGCAGACAGTCCAGTAATTATCTAATAACTATTGCTATGAAGAAGGACGCGACCCAGGAAACTAAATAAGACTTACTTACTCAGTTAATCATGTACTCTATATAAGTCGCCAGTTGCGCAGCTACTCAAGAAATTCCAGGCATTCTATGGTACCCGAAGGTTCATTACCGTGTTCACAAGAGCCCCTCACTGCTCCCTATCCTCAACCAGGTCGATCCACTCCATACCACCCCATCCTCTTTCTCGAAGATCCATTTTGATATTGTCCATCCACCTAGGTCTTGGTCTTCCTAGTGGCTCTTTCCTTCTGACTTTCCCATCAATATCCTATATGCATTCCTCTTCTCCCCTAATCGTGCTACACACTCTACCCATCACATCAACCTTGACTTGATCATTCTAATTATACTTGGAGAAGAGTACAAGTTATGAAGCTCCTCATTATGCAGTTTTCTCCAACCTCCTGTCACTTCATCTCTCCTCGGTCCAAATATTCTCCTCATTACCTTCTTCTCAAACACCCTCAGTCTATATTCCTCCCTTAATGTAAGAGACCAAGTTTCACACCAATGTAGAACCACAGGCAAAATTATAGGATTGTGTATTTTAAAGCTATATTTTAAACACTTACTGATTTCCCACTTAAAGGAATATTGCAGCTCCTTGCACGAACTGAGGTCCTCACGGGGTGGTTATGAATCGTTCTATATTCCGGCATATATCTCCGTGTAGCTCATCGTTGCTATGTTCTGTATGTTACGTGCTATACGCTCATCTCTGGCTTGTCTTATTTTCGACCTTGATTACGAAGGCGACATATAAATGTAAAAGTCAGCTGAATATTAATGGCGTACACAGACTTATATGTCAGAAGACATACACCTCTGCAGGTGGTTAACAACAGCAGGAATAGCGGGATTCTTAACGTGAGGCCAACTAACAGAGTAGTGCAAATAAAACTCGCCCCTATTCGTTATCTGAGAAATTCCGGACAAGCTTTCAAAATAAGCCACAATTACTTATCACTTTGTAATGTGGTCCCTTGTCCCATGTACTGACTTATCTGTCCATGTCATTAGACAGTAAACATACCGAACTGGTGTTCTGGAGGTAAGGCTCTAGACTTGATTCCAGGTAAGACTGGGTTCGAATCTCGGTTGAGATACCGGCTACACTCTCTCACGTTTCTCACAGATGTACTGTCATTCCTTGGAAATGAAGGGATATTACTTTTATCTGACCACGAACACGCCCTTCCAAATATTTCCAATTTATCATTTTTCAGTTTACTATAAACAGATACTGTAGCCCGACAATGGAAAGGTCGTTAAACAGTTCACTAAAAAGGCACTAGATACAGGTCGTGGAGGACACACTGGAGGTAAATAAGTGACACACTTATCTGGTTACACCGTACTCTTATAACACTAACATAACTAGTTTGCTGGAGTGACCTTGATATTTGGCCAGTCTTATCCCCCAACATGGGGAAGGTACACTACAATTTATAATGGAACTCTTGTAGATATTTACCTTCAAGGAAGAATACACATGCAGATTGTTGAAAATATAAAATTTAAGAGAAAACTAATTTTAATATTTTTTTTTAATTTAAACTAATGAATTACAATGTGTGCTATTTTAGGGCAACCCAGTTAGTCCACGATTATGACGGTTTGAATCATGAAGTGTGCAGTAGCATATATAATGAATGGATAACATTAGTGCAGTGTAGCAGTTTTAGCATAGTAAGACACTTGAAGATGGCCATTTAGGGCCAAAGCATGTGACGAAAGTGAAAGTGAAAGAAAGAAGGAACAATTTGTTACACTGTTGACGGACTGTGTAATACGTAAACAGTATTAGATATAGTAATGCAGCAGGATGCTTAAATACAAAATTACGTCTTTTGGTACTTTTGTGTGCAGCATGTTCTTACGGAACATTGTTATGGCTCCTATACATTGTTCCAGGAAGTGACTGAAGACCACTAGAGTATATACAATCACATTACATTCGCTGATCCTCCATTTGGTGTGTTTCCATATCAAGTACATACAGTTCTGCCGAATTTTGTGAGAATTTCAAACATGCAATCTAAAAAATATTAATAAAGTTTAGCTTTATGTGCAAAGTTAGAAATAATGCGAATTCAAGGAAAATTGTCAAGACTCAGATATTTGTGTGTTTCAAGACTTGTCTTGAATTGTGTAAGGTTTTCAGGAAGGCATCCCTCGTATACGATGCGACCACACTTTACTTTAAACAAAAAGAGAAGAGCGATCCTCGTAGAGAGGCTGAAGGAAATCTGATTGCCTTTACTTACTTACTCATGGAGCTGAGCCCTTCTGGAGGAGCCGCCAATTCTGCAGCTACTCAAGAAAATCCCAGGATCTTACGGAACCCGAAGGTTCATTACCGTGTTCACAAGAGTCCTCCACTGGTTCCTATCCTGTACCAGATCAATCCAAGCCATATCGTCCCATCTCTCTAAGATACATTCCAATATTGTCCGCCCATCTTCGTCTTGGTCGTCTCTGTTGTCTCTTTCCTTCAGGCTTTCCCACCAATATCCTATACATATTCCTCGTCTCAACCATTCGTGTTGGTTTAGCTACTACAAAACTAAACATACTTCATGCACTTCCGGAACTAGGAACACTAGACAAGTTTGTATTACGGGGAATATAATGGTTTTATATTTAAGAATGAAAAGTGTTAAATAAGAAGTAATAGCTGACAAAAATTTTAGCGATGTGTCATATTATGGTAAGCTGAGAAAACCGAAATAGCTATCGTTCTTTCAAGTGTTCATACGTCCTCTTCCTCAACAGAGGGCTGTAATAAGTTTCATCCTTGGTTACCCAGCAACCAGATCTCGGTGGTGCATCCAGCCAGTGGAACTGAACATAAAGTTACTTCAGAATATTGAGGTGTTCCTCACCAGTTACAAGAATTGCATCCGTATTTCCAGTTTGAGAAGCAATAAAAATAAACTGCATGTTTTATATCTTTTCATTATATATTTTAATAACTTAGAAGTAAAGCTCTTATTGTCTTCAGGCAGCTTTCCTCCTATTTATCCATCAGTGAAATCGTATGAGACAAATGAACTGACTAAATATTATACTAGAAAATTATAAAAGTAATTCAACTAAATGTATCATAAATATTATTTTTTTTTTATTTTAATGAATTTCCATCAGGACGAAGAAGTTACAAGTCTTCTTTCTCTTCTGTGTAAGCAGATACGTAAGTTTTTTAAATATCATTAACATTGATCAATTTTAAGTATGCTATTTTTTCTAGTTATGCTTGGAAGCAACAAGAAAAGAAAATAAGACATATTAACTCCACCCAACAAAACTGTCACAAGACGAAAAACTTGAATTACATCTGTGTCTCTGAACAGTGGTTTCACAATTGTGTTCATGGCAAATAAGTAGCCGTGTTCTTTTGCAAGTTGATGCTGTGATGCAGTGAAAGCTGAACTATGTTACATAGTCATCAATTGACCAAAAACTTACGCAACTATTTCTTCAATATTCCTTATGAAATGCCATATGTATGAAAGATTTAACAATTTCTCTTTTTTGAACAAAATCTCACCACAATCATATACTGCGTAGACATGCAAATGTCACAGTTACCTTCACTTCTTAGAAAGTCCATTTATACAGATCTGAACCTTGCTTCTCTTCCATTGCCCCACGGTGAGCACTGCTAAAAGCACCATTTCCAATCTATACATTCTGATGCGCTCTTCACTGCTCCTCTTTCTAATTGCGCAGATGAATGTTATCCTCCTACTTAGGAGCTGTTCGCGTATTTCCTAAAACTGATGTACTTATGTCGCAGATGGGGCTGCAGAAGTAAGATACATAAAATATTTATATCGTAATGGAATAGGAAACTTGATCTATATTCGGTAGGTAATTGGTTCTAGTTCCGGCAGGAACACTGTCTATCCTTATTGAAAATTTTCGTCTCCCTCGCCATTCCCTCTCGGAAAATTCCGGGATCCTATCTCGATTAGGCCACAATAACTTTATTCCAAATTCTTCCTAGTTCATCATTCATCAATCAGTGTACTATGCTGCGATATAATACACTATAGATCCTAAGAGCTTCGTAAAGAAGTGCACACAAAATGAGACATATCTCGTTTTTGCGAGTCTCCCTCTGCCGTTGTCGTATTACTCGTACTTTCAAGGCTTGCTCGCCACAATAATGTCTCAGTACGGTGACGTTCTGCTGATCCCTATGTTTTCTGTAATTTCATATAAAAATCACATGCCAGTCCTTCGCATAATAATACGTGGGAAGAGATTAACTTCTTTCATTATAATTTTATAAAAATGATGTAGTTTACTGTAATCAAGACCGCACGTTTTATATAGGCTTTCGGATTGCGTCAGGAACTGAAATGACATTTCGTATATTCTCCTCAAAATATTATTTCTTCCTTAATGTGAAAATAAGTGCCCGGGTTATTGCTATTGCTTCACCACTGTCCTGATTACAAATTAAATGTGTCAAATATATTTAAAATATATCTCTGTAAAGCTGTCAGTCCACCGGTCACGGTAGCCGAGCGGTCTAAGGCATGCACTGTCTTCACTCTCTCGGAAGCCGGGATCGTGGGTTCTGATCTGTTTCCTGTGAGGTACGGACTGAATTCTTATATATTATTCTTATACACCGCCGGTCACGGTAGCCGAGCGGTCTAAGGCATGCACTGTCTTCGCTCGCTCGGAAGCCGGGATCGTGGGTTCGAATCCCACTCAGGGCATGAATGTTTGTGTGCGTTTTTCTGTGTTTGTGTACAAGTAGAGGCCTTGCGACGAGCTGATCACCCGCCCAAGGAGTCCTACCGTATGTCTAAGATCTAGTTAACCAAAGTGAAACGGAGAGTTTCATGGAGGTAAGCCTAGGCCCAAATAGGGGCTGTAGCGCCAATGAAAAAAGAAGCTGTCAGTGTATAAATCAAAATAGGGTCGCTCGGTGCTTTACCGTTGAATAGTTCTCACCTAGATCTTGAGGGTGCTTGTGTAACTTCGCACTGCGCAGGTCTCTAGTATCCTCGTTTGACTTTGTGTCGAGGTTTTGGCCGACTTGGCGAGCGGATAGGCAGTTTCGAAGAGCGTCAGTCACAGTACGTATTGTATGATATTTGTGTTGTATTTTAGCGTCCTGTTGCACTGATTCTTATCCATGATGTGTATACATTTACCGTTTTTTAGTGCATACAGTTTCACTTGTCACTTCACACTACATGTTCCGGCATCATTCTGCCATCCTCAGGTGTATCAATCACGTTAAACCATTGCACTGCCTGCCATCAGGTGACACACACATACGTCCAGCAATTCAACGCAGGCAGCCACATAAGAAAGACACATCATAAGACAGAGTATATACACAATTAAAACATAAGAAGAACGACTCCCACAGCGGATGAATGGCGTTACACACGAGTTTGATATACGACATGTAAGATGATAGATCTTAACAAGTTTTAATATATAAATTTTATTATTGAACAACGACGAACACACATTTTATATCATTTTATAAATGGACAGGCAGTGCAATGGTTTAACGTGATTGATACATCTGAGGATGGCAGAATGATGCCGAAACATGTAGTGTGAAGTGACAAGTGAAATTTTATGCACTAAAAGACGGTAAATATATACATATTATATAGGATATTTGTTATTTTTAATTTGAGCTTGCAATTTCGAAGAAAGTATCTTTGTTTAGAAAAATTTTAAGAATTTCTTAGTTCTTCACTGCATAGAACTAAATTCGCTTAGTGGGGGGTGAAGCCCACTGGGTACACTCGGTACGGCGGCCACTGATTGGCCTATTGTAGCCTGACCCAGGTGATTATGATGATGGAGAATTTGGTGGAATGAAGAATGGCAGGGGAAACCGAAGTACTAGGAGAAAACCTGCCCCAGCGGCTCTTTATCTACCACAAATCCGACTTGAAAAGACTCGGGATCGAACCCGGGCCACCGCGGTGGGAAGCCAGCGACTAAGCGCTTGAGCTATGGCGCGGCCTGCATAGAACTTAATAACACTATAAATTACAAGCACGGTTTGGCCCAGAAAACGCTCATCATTAAGTCAATTCCCTTCATCGAGGAAAGTTACATTGTACAGGTTATGGTTGTTATCTCAGCAGATGCATACTGCATGATCTCAAACTGCAGTGAGGTATTGTCTTCATGAGACTGCTGGAGCATCTGAAGTTTCGAAAAGAGGTGCGACTTCCTGAACTAGCGTACTCGCCATGCCCTGTCTTCACATGGCCGATCGCTCCAGAAAATCCCATTGCTCACGAAGACCATGACACGACTTTCTGGGATATGCTGCCTCTGTCAACAGACGACAACAATAATAAGAACAGTAACAACCATATGAACAATAACAATAAAACGATAATAAACATACATCTATATAAACCCACATATTTCGGAAAGAAGAATGTCAAAACACAAGAAAAACACGTGAAAAACGAAGAAAATGGAAAGTAACTACATAGAAAAAGATTTAAAATCAAGGAAATGTGTAACCTCAGAAGAGTAATTCATATTAATTTATATCATAATATTAAAATTTTAATCGTCGTTAGGTTATTCAGCTGAAGATGGACACTGGATTGTTTCGCATTGAATTCGAAATTCCCGTTCATAATTCCCAGAAACCACAAGAAATATTATTTTATATGATAAAAGTAAAGGTAAAAAGTAAAACTATCCCTATAACAGGCCGTGAAGGCCCATAGGGTTGTGAGACGTCGAGGGTCCCACATTATCTAAACAATCGGCTCAAAGATGGAGGTCAGGTTGTCAGCCTTACGCGTCGGCCGCCCTTCACTCCCCAGAAAAATTATTTAATTAATTCCTGGTACTCATTTCTGTTAGAGGCTTAGTCGACCCCAGGGCCATAGTGAGGCTGGAAGGATTAGGTCAATTGAAAAAATCCAATGACTTCATCGGTACTTGAACCCGCGGTAAACTCCTTAACCAATCCGTGACGCAGTTAATAATATGTGCTGGTCACGGTAGCCGAGCGGTCTAAGACATGTACTGTCTTCGCTCGGAAGCTGGGATTATGAGTTCGAATCCCACAAAAGGCATGGATGTTTTGTATGTGCATGTGTTCTCCTGTGTTTAGATAGAAGAAGTCCAAGGAGTCGTACCGTCTGTAAAATTATCGAAATGAAGAAACGAACCTCGACACCGTAACTTATAAGAGGGAGAGATTAAGTAAGTGGGGTATTTTTCATGGAAACAGATGCAATAGATTTACACAGATGGCGATAGAATGTCCGTTTTACAATGTACTGCATGTACGTGTGTGAAATTCAAGTACGCAATATTTCATTATTCTTACACTGGACACGTTAGGCCCTGCAGTCACTAGATTCAGTTAAACATTGTTTACACAGTGTTCCTCAAATGTGCTGAATCAGTTTGATCGGCATTTTTTCAACCTACTTACACAATCGGTTATGTATTACGTCAGTAGAAGTTTTAGATACTAAGTGCCTAATTATGTATCCAGCCAATAAAAATATACACGTAATGAGCTACGAGTCACAGTGTGTTGCTTCAGTTATCGCATTCATTTACGTATTTATGTACTGAACACGAAATTTCTCACAGTCTCTGTAAAACACCGATAGAAGCCGAAGAACCACAAACTTCCATCGCACTTTGGTGGCAAGGGATGCTGTAAGTAATTTATTCATACCCAACCTAATCACTTCGTGAAAAACTGACAGTCCCTCACTTCCTCAAGGAATTTTTCGCCTAATTTCCCATTAAAATTGTAAAACTTTGTCAGTGTCTCTTCATGGTTTTACGGGCTATTTACTTCCTGTGCTTGGCAGTTGATTGATTCTAAAATTAAAGACGCTGTATCACTTTCAGAATTTGAGTACGTTAGCTATGTGGTGACGTCATGCAAGTGTGACAGAGGGACACATATTTTGTCTGAAGTGCTGAAGGTACTGTACATTCTGAAGGAAATATTTGACCTCAGAGCTCTTGCTTTTTACTGTGGCTGTACCAACAAGAACCTTAATCACAGTTTACATCAGAATACAGTCTGTCTTTATCCTAACCATATACGCAAATGACTACATTCTTTCATTACACCATTTTTTTTTAATTCGCTTAGTGGGGGGTGGAGTCAAACTGGGTCCACTCGGCAAGGTGGCCACTGATTGGCCTATTGTAGCCTGCCCCAGGTGATTATGATGATTGAGAATTTAGTCGAATGAAGACTGGTAAGGGAAACCGAAGTACTCGGAGAAAACCCGCCCCAGGGTAACTTTGTTCACCACAAATCCCACTTGACCAGACCCCGGGATCGAACCCGGGCCACAGAGGTGGGAAGCCAGCGACTAACCGCTTCAGCTATGGCAAGGCTTTCATTACCCCATGCAACACCTAGTGTTTTTTCAACGGACAGTGCAGTTCCCTTCTTCAGTGCGACTGCACTGAACTTCCCATGACTTTAGAACTCGAGAAAGGCATGACTTGTACTCGAAACACGCAGAGACAGCGCGTATTCCCAGTCTTCGCCTGTTTGAGAGCAGAACCCTGTCCGTTTTCTTGCCTGGAAAATATCAGGAAGGCTGTAAAATGCTCAAATTAACTGTGCTTTGGAGGCAGGCTGTAGCCTAGTTAGTTTAGGCGCTATCCTACAAACCGGGAGATCGCGGGTTCGATTCCCGATGAGGCAATGGAATTTTTCAATTGACGTAATTCTTCCAGCCGCAATATGGCTCTTGGGTAGAGCCAGCCTCTAACAGAAATTTGTTTTAGTGTAACTTGTGATCAGCGCAACTTGTAAACGGATAATTACATCCTGTTTATTTTGTTGTTCACTTAACTCTCATGTGGGCAAGGAGTCCTTGCAACAATGGAGGTTGCCTACAGCAGAGGCGAGTTTTGTATCTTTTAGTTAAGTTTGTTGACACACTGAAGACAAGGCTTCTCCGGGTGAAAGGTAGACAAGAGGCTATCAAAGTGTGGGGCTCGTCCCCCGGGGGTCCAATGTCATTCTTGAGAGGGTCACATATTTTTGTACAAGCTATTTTAAAAGAAATACGAAGGACTATTTTTAAAATCGTTTGCCATATTGAAGTAGTTAACTGTCATAAAATAATTCGAAATTGAAACTCGTAAAGAATCATCGGTTTTAGGAAGTGAAAGATAGTATACGAGTAAGTCTACACATTGTTGTGTTATATTATGAGAAACAAAGGTTTTTGAATACAGACTGACGAAGCGACTAATTGTAGTGGTATTGGTCACGTGATAGCTCACGTGTGGTATCTTGGAGGCACAACAATTAATTAAGGTATGCTTTTCTGCAAACATATAAAAAGAATAAAAGAACAAAATATGGAAGGAAAAAACACTTTTAAAATCCTTTGCTTTCTTGAGGTAGTTGCTTGTACAATACTACAGAATTCGAACTAAGGGAGCATAGGCGGTTTTAGGAAGTAAACAACAATATAAGTCTAGGTATTGTCATGAGAAACAAAAGATCTTCAATACAAACTGACGAAGCGACTGATTGTAGTGGTATTGGTCACATGACAGCTCACGTTCGATATGTCGAAAATGCAACAACTACTTTGGACATGCTTTTCTGCAAGCCATAGAAAGAAGATCAATAGGAAACAACCTTTCAAAATTGTTTACGATTTCATGAAAGAAAAAAGCAGAACGTGGTCAGATTGTGTTGGAGTATGCACGGATGTACGTAGATCGCGTAACGGCGAGAAATACAGAAGGACTGCAGGCCCTAATTAAACGATCAGCACCAGAAGCTATGTGGGCACCCTGTATGATACATCATGAATCACTGGCTACGAAAGAATTACGGCCAGAACTGAGTTAAGTCAAGGATGCAGTTATCAGAGCTCTAAACTACATAAAGACTCGTCCATTGGAAAGCAGACCTCCGCGGAATTGTGCGAGGAAATAGGGGTAAAGCGTCGGTCTCTACTGTTTTACTGTAATTCCAGTTGGATGTCAAGAGGAAGGGATGTGGCCCGTGTTTACAGCGTGCGAGTAGAAGCAGCATTGTTCCTAGAGGAACAGAAAATAGTATATGGTCATCATTTTCGCAACGAACGTTTTGTTTCTAAGTTAGCATACTTATGTGATGCAGTATTTTTAGAAGTTCAGTACACTGAACACAGGCATGCAACGGCACGATAATAACAAAATTGTAGTGACAGATAAAGTGACGGCATTTGTTGAGAAGTTGGGCTTGTGGGTAAGAAAACAAAGGGGAGGGTGGGGAAGTTTTGACGTGTTTTCTCGTTTGAAGGATTTTGTGGAGGAAAACAGTGTGGATACAAGTGACCCTGGAATTGATCAGTGTATCAGAAATCACGCGGTAAACTTGCAGTCTAGGTTCTCTAAATATTTTCCAGGATCGGTAAGTGATATATACGCGTTTAAATAGATCACGGACCCATTCCATGATGATCAGCCCCCAAATTTAGACTCTTCTCTTGAAGAATAAAATTATATTGGCGTTATATCTGATACACCTTTAAAAAGTTCAGTTTCATAAGAATTTTGGGTGCGCATTGGTTGGCGGGGAGTTCCCTCACTTCAGCAGGAAAGCTCTGAACGTTCTCCTTCCGTTCGCAACATCCTGCGAGTGCGAGACTGGACTTGCATCAGTGGCAGCCAACAGAACAAAGTATCCTTCTGTGATGTAGATGGAAAACGATATTCGAACTACCATTTCAAAAATCCGGCCTCGGTATGATAAGTTCAAAGAGGCAGCCACATTCGTCCCACTAATCTAGTCATGTGGGGCCCTTTAAATTAAATGTCTTGAATAATATATAGTAAATTATGAAAAATTTATTCTAATTGCTAAATAATAGTTCAAATTTCTTTGCAGTTTTCCTGGAAGTGAGGAGTAAAATTTAGAAAATGTTTTAAGGGAAGGAAACGTATAAATTTTTGGAACCTCTGAGATGTACTAAAAAGAGACAATACGCAAAATATTGCCCTTCCCTGGCCCTCTTTTTCACCAATCGAGGCGTATTGTACTGTACTGTACAAGTACATCTGGGATAGCATATATGCGGGATAGCGTAGTCGGTATAGCGGCTGGCTATGGGCTGGACGACTCAGGGTTTCGAAGTTCGAGTCTTGGGAGAGTCAAGAATTTTCTCTTCTCCACATCGTCCAGACCGGCTCTGGGGTCCACTCGTCCTCCTATCCAATGGGTACCGGCGGCTCCTTCCCTACGGGTAAAACGTGCAGGGGCGTGAAGGTGACAACTCATCTCTAGTTAGTGCCGTGGTCAAGAAAATGTGGATCTATACATCCACTCCCCATACGCCTATTATGTCATAGTGCTTAATTAGTTAAGCACAGGGACAAAATCGTACTTACTGTACAAATAGGATACAGTGGGATTTCATCTGATAGAGAAAAATAACAAAGAAACGATTCGTGAAATCCTATTCAATGGGTGCTGGTGGTTCTTTCCCCAGAGACAAAGCAGTCTGAGCTGAAAGCAGACCGCTCACCTCTAATTAGTGCTAGCTGTAACTCCACTCCCAAATACATCTTCATGGCGTGGTGGTTATGTAATTAAGGAAGGGGTCAACATCACTTTTCATTTACTTATATTAGGAATAATCTAATGCTCATTATGCTTATAAATATTACTTTCCTGATGTGTTTAACTCTAGTTCGCAGTGCTGATCCAGCCTTTCTTCGCTTAAAATTGATGCTTTGTAAAGATACGCCAGTTCGTTCAAGTCTATGCCTCTTTTTTTTTCTGAGAATATCAACACAGCATTTGCATCATTTCTTGTCAACGTCGGATGACTTGTGATATAATAATGTCCTTCTAGGAAAGCCATCATTAGTAGCATTTGTTCATCAAATGCAGAAACCCCTTCTCATGGCTCTGAGCTTCGTAAAATGAGCTAAATTTCCTGCTCAGCCATTACAGTATAATGAAAGTAATATTAAAAGTAATCAGTCATAACTGATATAACACTCCTCTCAATCTCTTTCCTCATGTCAAAAGGTGAGCTGTTTCTGTGTGTAGTGTGAAGAGCGTGTCCACACTAACCTGTGTTCATGAACCAGTCTCTTGGCGGTGTACGCCTTCACAAGAATAGAGAGACATCAGCAGACATAGCCTCTACAGAAACAGGACTCAGATAGTACGAATTCTGTTAACCGTGAACAAGTATTAACAATAGAGAAATGACCACAGTCACCTCACTACAGCACAAGCTTTTAATGCAAAAGAAAGTGCATTTTTGTTACTACGATCATATTGCAAAATGCGGAAAAATATATCATAATGAAATTAATCCTCAGGGCAATCTTGAACTATTTATTCTCTTTCGTTAGAAATGGATAAATAAGGATGGATGGAAAGGATTATAGCGTGGGAAACATTAAAGGAAAGCAAAGGAGGAGGGGAAATTTGGTCCCGAGAATGCAACCTCATTTACACATCTACTGTTAAGTGAGAAGTTAGCTGTCGGGGAGCAACCAGAGCCGGCTGATTAATGTACTGCAGGGGAGACCGACACTTGTTAAAAAAATTAAATTCACTTAGTGGTGGGTGGAGTCCAACTGGGCCCACTCGGCACGGCGGCCACTGATTGGCCTATTGTAGCCTGCCCCGGGTGATTATGATGATTGAGAATTTGGTGGAATAAAGTCTGACAGGCCGGTCACGGTAGCTGAGCGGTCTAAGGTATGCACTGTCTTCGCTCGCTTGGAAACCAGGATCGTGGGTTCGAATGCGACTCAGGGCATGGATGTTTAGTTTGTGTGTTTTTCTGTGTTTGTGTACAGGTAGAGGCCTTGCGGCGAGCTGATCACCCGCCCAAGGAGTCCTACCGAATGTGTAAGATCTAGAAAAACCGAAGTGAACGGAGAAGTTCATGGAGGTATGCCTAGGCCCACTGGGGCTGTAGTGCCAAGGAAAAATAAAAGATTGACACGGGAAACCGAAGTACTCGGAGAAAACCCGCCCCAGCGCCACTTTGTCCGCCACAAATCCCACTTGACCAGACCCTGGATCGAACCCGGGCAGCCGCGGTGGGAAGCCAGCAACTAACCGCTTGAGCTATGGCGTGGCCGAGGTTTGTTGTTACTTGTGGCTAACTTTCAAATAAAAGAATATCATCGGCAGGAGAAGTTTTTCCGCCAGCCACCAGATTGACGTCATACTGTACCTCTCCTTACCACAACTCTGTATTAGCTCTGCAGTTGCTCGTCTCGTGTGCGTTCAAGAAAATATGCTTCCCTTATTTCGAGAGAGTTCCCCATTCCGTTGTCTTTGTTTCATGAGAGCGAGTAAATTTATTTTTATCGAATTGATTTCATGGCTTCTGCACAACTGAAATTCAAGCGTTTTACTATACTATTTTCAAATTTATATAACAAATTTGTATCCCTATAACTCACTGTGTAGAAAAATTATGTAATAAGTTGCAAGCTGTTACGCTGTATCAGTTCGCCCCATCGTTATATTGTCATTTGATTTCGTATTGATGGCAAATGTGAGAATCTACAAGAAGTAGAGACAAAGAGGCACTGTGTCTAAACAGAGGCATATGGAGGTGGCAAAAGGAATTCTCATTCAAGCTTTCGAGCAAGGAAAATAATTTACTTCGCAAAGAAAATGAAATGGTGTTATTGTCTCTTTCAGCTCATACCACTCACAATCTAGAAAATATTTACGGACGTTTCGTGAAGTATGTGGACAGTGTGTCTGACGCATGATTAAGAAAACACTTTCGAAAATTGTTACAGTTTACGATACAGCAACCAACGTGAATCAATTGCTATTAAATGCGCCCACACCAAGAAATATGAAGACTGGAATATTGTTAACAAACTCGCGACCTTTTCACAGAGAAATGTTTACTAACAAGGATTTCTAGTTTTCTGACATGCAGCCGGAATCCTTTCGCCCGAAGGCTTTAGCGCAGACACTTGACGCACTTGACTGAGGCATCTGTAATTCCCAGCTCGCGCTATGTTCTCACTTCTGAGGGCTCCTGACAATCGCACACTCTCCACAGTCTTGGCCGATGGCCCCGGCCAGCCTGTTCGTATCGCAGCGTACAGGCAACCAGTCTGCCGGAATTTCCTATACCATTCATGAATTGTTTTGTCCCTAGATGGTTCTGTGTGGTACTTGGTCAGAAACCTCCTTTAAACCTTCACAATTGACTCAGTCTTGGAAAATTCCAAGATACAGAACGCTTTCCCATCCCTTGTGCTCGCCATGTTTCGTCACGACTGCCCCTAGCGGTGAAACGTACAGGTACTGCATTGCGCCTGTTAACCAAACAAAGTTGTCGAGATTCTCTGCTTATCGATATGTTCCTTTCTGCTGTGTTTTCTTGGTCCTTGCGCTGCCGAATTCGGAAGTTCCGGAGGTACACAGAAAATTAGAACATTGCAATCGGTCCGAGAGTTTGGGATGGCCGAGGCCGCGCCATAGCTCAAACGGTTAGTCGCTGGCTTCTCACCGCCTCGGCCCAGGTTCGATCCCGGGTCTAGTTAAGTGAGATTTGTGGTGGACAAAGTGGCGCTGGGGCGGGTTTTCTCCGAGTACTTCGGTTTCCCCTACCAATCTTCATTCCACCAAATTCTCAATCATCATAATCACTCGGGGAAGGCTACAATAGGCCAATCAGTGGCCGCCGTGCCGAGTGGACCCAACTGGTCTCCACCCCCCACTAAGCGAAATTGGGATGGACGAAAAATATTTATGCAAATTAGAGGACAGCAGAAGGGATGAAGAAATCAAATGGAACGATAAAGACCAAAATTTTCAATCACAAGGGATACTTAATTTAGAAAACACACACTCATATCCGGGACCACAATCACCAGAATCACCGCCTAGACGCTTAGCGGACCTTGGGATGGCCAGCGCACTGATCCTAAACGTATGCGAAACCAGTGCACTATTCTTCTCCGGGAGTCTTGCAAGAGTGCGGGTGGATAGGGGCAGAGGAAACAGGGTACATAGGAAGGCACCTTCAGGCTCTATGGGAATAAACATTGCATTGATTCCGGCAAGACATGGTTTAACACTCTGGCTTGTACTTCACATATATTCTGTTATTCTGTCAGCTTTCCTCTCTCTTTCCTGTGTTAACTACGTTGATATTATTATTTCTGCGTGTTTTGTACACTTCGTGCGCTTCTCTAAATTTTACTTGAAGTACAAAAACATCTTGCAGTGATAGCACCCAGAACCGTAACCGGAGGTAATGGGATTTTCCTGGCGTACTTGGCATATTAATTTGTTAGACGGTCACAATGGCCTCGCGGTCTAAAGCATGAACTGTCTTCGCTCGCTCGGAAGCCGTGATCGTGGGTTCGGATCCCATTGAAGGCATGGATGTTTGTGTGTTTGTGTTCTCCTTTGTTTAGGCAGCGGCCTTGCGATGGTTTGATCACTCGTCCAAGGAATCCTACCGACTGTAAAAGTGATTACGGAACTGAATAAGAGGCCGGGGTCCAGAATAAGCTGGAAGAGCCATTAAAAAAAAGTTAAACCGGTATATGTTAATGAGACTAGATTTTTGCATATGTGCGCAAGTGTATAGTCGCTTTCGTCTTTTGAATTTGTGGATATATTTGTACTAAAATGGATAGGGATATCAGGCCAATTAAGGGCACTATATTTGTAGTATTCGGTTTCCCAAAAAGAATAGCCAGAAGTGACACGCCTGTGATCTCCTAAGGTGGGGAAGAGAGTAGCGGTGCACAACAAATGGTCCTCAATTCGTGTAAGACCGTAAACCATCGGAAAGTATTAAAGTTCCCTAAGGTAGCGCACGCGGTAGCGTAGATGGTAAGGCACTATGCTACAAGCCAGAAAGTCTCGGGTTCGAGTCCCGACGAGAGGGATTTATTTTCAATTTACTTAATCCTTCCAGCTGCACTATGGCCCTGGGATCNTGAGAGGGATTTATGCTGCACTATGGCCCTGGGATCGACTCAGCCTCTAACAGAAATGAATATCAGGAATATTCCTGGGGGTAAAGGGCGGCCGGAGCGTAAGGCTCACAACATTACTGCCATCTTTGAACCAATTGTCTAGATAATGTGAGAGCCTCAACGTCTCACAACCCTATGGGCGTTCACGGCCTGTTACAAGGATAGCTTTACCTTTACTTTGTACATTATAAAGAAATCATAAACGTCATTACAAATTTTGACGGAGATAACTAACGGATTACTGGTGGCAGGAATGAGGAAGGTGAACACGCACAATAATATTACATACAGAACGAGATTTATAGTCTATCAATTACAAACATAGTGACTGTGAGACATTTTGTCACAATATGGTACAATTGTTTCAAGAATGGAGTACGATATTGCATAATACGAAAACGTCATTACTAAAACGACGACCATGATGATGTTAATAATGACTACAATCAATGACATTTACAAAATGAATTTAAAAAATGTTGTGATGCGACAGGATTCGACCCATTAACCGATTAACATAGATCAGAGCACACTAACTCACCAGATGAAATACGTTTTATTGTAATCTGTGAACTTACATTCTTAAACACGGCATTAAGAACGCAAGATTTATACAGCCGCATGTTTGTGCAGAAGGAGGGCACACTTTCTGCCCAGAACACATTCTTAGTCGATTCAATTGAAGACATTTTATGGTTGTTCAAAAGATGAAAAAATTCGGACACACACATTTTGGCCATCTCACAATTCCGTATTTTACATGAGAACATAAATAAAATTAAGAAAATTGACGTAAATCTTTGGCCTGGTGAGCAGGTAGACAAATGCGGATAGAACTACCGCACAATGAAGACGTAACAGAAAAAGCAGTGTCTTGCAAATCTTCCATAAGATCCACACTTAAATTCTCCTGAGGTAGAATCCTTTCAGACTTTCGACAATCTGCATCTGAATTCTTTCTTGAAGCTAAATATCTACAATATTTCCGTTCTAAATTGTAGTGTACCTTCCCCATGTTGGGGGATAATACTGGCAAAATATCAAGGTCACTCTAGCACACAATTTTTTTTTTCTTATTGCTAGTGGGGTGGGACTAAGTCCCTTGTACTGCGGCCACTTCTGGCCTATTGTACCAGCCCCAGATGATAGGTGAGGGTGATTGTGGAGCAATTGGTGGAATGAAGATTGGCAGGGGAAACCGAGTACTCGGAGAAAACCTGCCCCAGCACCACTTTGTCCACCACATATCCCACTTGACCTGACCCGGGAACGAACCCGGGCCTCCACAGTGGGAAGCCAGAGACTAATTGCATGAGCTATGGCACGGCCCTAGCACACTAGTTATGTTAGTGTTATAAGAATACGGTGTAACCAGATAAGTGTGTCACTTATTTACCTCCAGTGTGTCCTCCACGACCTGTATCTAGTGCCTTTTTAGTGAACTGTTTAACAACCTTTCCATTGTCGGGCTACAGTATCTGTTTATAGTATAACTGAAAAGTGATAAATTGGAAATATTTGGAAAGGCGTGTTCGTGGTCAGATAAAGGGAATATCCCTTCATTTCCAAGGAATGACAGTCTATATTAAACTTAAGCATCCTATTACATGCCACACTTCTACATGTATAATACAAGCTCCGTCGTAAATACAACACTTTATTGTAGTTCTTCTCCCCCTTCTTTCACACTACATGTTTCGGCCGTAATCGGCCATCATCAGGTGTATTTCATTTCACGTATCTGTCACACTGCACTCAATATTAACATTTAAATTCCAGATTTCCAATTGTTCATTTTCTGTCGTCAATCGGCACCCGATATTCCAGAACTCCCCTTGTCGGTTTTGTCAATTGTGTATAAAATCTTTATCAATATTCACACGTCGATTAGTTTAAAATTTCAAATTATCAATTTAGCTTTAATATTTAAAATTTAAATTTAAAACCAAAATCACAGAGATACCTGCTCTATGCTTATATGTGCTGCAGTGGCTACCTCTTGCTTTCAGCACAACTCGCGTGTTATTTTGTGCAGACTCTCTCTGTGCGTGCCACTGCTTTTATATAATACGTTTGCTGTCTGGTGTATTGTGTGTGAATATTAATAATGATTTTAAACAGAGCTGACAAAATCAACAAGGGGAGTTCTGGAATATCGCGTACCGATTGACGACAGAAAATGAACAATACACCTGATGATGGCCGATTACGGCCGAAATATGTAGTGTGAAAGAGGGGGGACAAGAACTACAATAAAATGTTGCATTTACGACGGGTTTTATATTATACATATAGAAGAATGACAGTACATCTGTAAGAAACCTGAGAAAATGTAGCCGGTATCTCTACCGAGACTCGAACCCAGTCTTTCCTGGAATCAAGTCTAGAGCCTTACCTCCAGAACACCAGTTCGGAATGTTTACTATCTAATGACATGGACGGGTAAGTCAGTACATGGGACTAGGGACCAGATTACAAAGTGATAAGTAGTTGTGGCTTATTTTGAAAGCTTGTCCCGAAATTTCTCAGATAACAAATAGGGGCGAGTTTTATTTGCACTAATCTGTTAGTTCGCCTCACGTTAAGAATCCCGCTATTCCTGCTGTTGTTAACCACCTGCAGAGGTGTATGTCTTCTGACATATAAGTCTGTGTACGCCATTAATATTCAGCTGACTTTTACATTTATATGTCGCCTTCGTAATCAAGGTCGAAAATAAGACAAGCCAGAGATGAGCGTATAGCACGTAACATACAGAACATAGCAACGATGAGCTACACGGAGATATATGCCGGAATATAGAACGATTCATAACCACCGCCGTGAGGACCTCAGTTCCTGCAAGGAGCTGCAAGATTCCTTTAAATGGGAAAAGGCCCAGCAAACATTTTCGAATTAATAAGTGTGTAAGTTTATGCGTTTGTACACCGGATTATGTTAGGACTCTGTGTTTATAATCGTTGACGAATGTTTTTTCTTTTTGAAAATATCAAACGCTTATAGTCCTTGTATTGTGAAATGAATGAAATGGCCTTCATTTCACCGTTACCAACTTACAAACCTTCATTAGAAATATTGGCAAAGTGTAAAAGTAAGAGTTTGCAAGATGCCTAGAGCCCTCTATTTGCACAAAACCAAACAGAGAACTTCTTGTTTCCAGACCTCCGTGTTTAACATTACCACACACAGTTATACAAGGGCAGCCAGGAGGATCATACGTAAATTACATTTAGCTAATGCAGTATAAAAGTTTATTTCGTGTTTGTGCTGTCCTGTGTAGGTAGCGGCCTAGCGACTGGCTGAATCCCCAGTCCAGGGAGTCCTATCGACTTTCTGGTAATTAAGAAACTGTAGTGAAATGAACTTTTCACGGATGCCCTATGCAAGAATGGATAAATAAATGGGCGAAACAATGAATGTAATATAAATTTGTAAGATTTGAGGTTTTCACGGCGGTGACTATGAAGAAAGCAGTCTTCAGGGATGTGGCATCGTGTAGATGTGGTATTAACTAACGTTTCGGAGGAACGTATCGCCTCCATCTTCAGGGTAGAAGGAAAAATAAGAAATCCGCAAGCGAAGAGACCGTGAGAACCGGTACAAGATGGAGGCGATAAGTTCCTCTGAAACGTCAGTTAATACCACATCTACACGGTGTCACATCCCAGAAGACTGCTTTCTTCATAGTATAAAGTTCATTGAATATGTCATTCTTTCACAATATTTCAGTTGCCACTGCGACGCCTTGTGGAAATATTCTTATCTCTGATGCCTCTACATTAAAAGTGTCCTCAGTGTGTGACGCAAGAGAGACAGGACTTCATAACCACTCATGTGTGACTTTCCATTTAACGAACAGAGGGAGCCACTAAACTGTGTGTACAATGTACAGGTAAAAAGTATAACCTTCATCGCTTTGAAGTGAAATTTGCATTCTTCAAAGTACACTTATCGAAAGAAACTCGTGGTATTAATAATTATAATTGTAAAGTACTGTATCTGAGCCTTACGTTTCCACATTCTACCCGTACAGCCTCTTACTTCTGTTTGCCTGTAAGGGGGGGGGGAGGGAAGATAAACTGTCGAAGATCATTTCGAGCCCTTAGTTCAGTATCAAACTTTCCAATTTCACATTATTTTTGTGCGAAGAAAATTTAACCGAAATAATCATGGGATAGGTCAAAAAGTAGAATCTCTAGTATCTAAGTTACTCTTGGAGAGGCCGCGCCATAGCTCAAGCGGTTAGTCGCTGGCTTCCCACCGCGCCGGCCCGGGTTCGACCCCGGGTCTGGTCAAGTGGGATTTGTGGTGGAAAAAGTAGCGCTGAGGTAGGTTTTCTCCGAGTACTTTGGTTTCCCTTGCCAATCCTCATTCCACCAAATTCTCCACCATCATGATCACCTGGGGAAGGCTACAATATGCCAATCAGTGACCGCCGTGCCGAGTGGACCCAACTGGACTTTACCCCCCACTATGCGAATTAAAAAAAATACTCTTGGAGAATTAAGAATATGTGGAGCTTACCAATGTCCATCTGTATGGGCATATGTTTACAAACTTCAGATCTCTCTTCGTCTTGGTCTAGCTGGTTCTCATCAACAGCTTCATCACTTGAAGAACTTGGATCTTCAGGAATAAGAGATGTTTTCAATATTTTCTAGCCTTTCCTTTTTAGTAAGAGTAATGCTTGGCCGCGCCATATTTGAGGCGATTAGTCGCCAGCTTCCAAGCACTGCGGCCTGCATTTGAAACCAGGTCAGGTCATATGGGATTTGTAGTGGACAAAGTGGCACTGGGTAGGTTTTCTCCGAATACTTCGGTTTCCTCTGCCAAATCTCAGTCCACTGACGACTCCATATTCATCATCCATCATCCGAGGTTGGTAAAATAGGCGAATTAGTGGCCGACATACCAATTGGACTCAGTCTCAGTCCACCCTAAGAAACTATAAATTAAACAGTAATTGTTCCACCGCTACTGTTAATGTTTCCTGAGCCGGGGAAAAACTCAACCCTTTCCATGACCCTGCTCAATATACTGTCACGTGATAGATTGACTATACGCGAGATTTGGATTTGCAATTGGATTGAAGGGACATTTACAGATCGTTACTACAGACAACTATACACTGTCGCTAATTCACACATTCTTCAATTCACTACAGCATGTTCAAAGTCTTCTTAGTCTGCCCGGTTTTCACTCCGCTGTTTGGTAAGCTCTCCCAACAATGGACGTTACTCTGCTCCCGAACAAAAGTCCTCACAGGCTTCTTTCTCATGTCTCTCTTTTAATCGCAGCTGCTCCTCGTTATCTAGCGTAGGAGCGGATCCGATAGAAAACAACTCTCTCAACAGATCTCCTATTATTGATTCACGTAGCTATCGTACGGACCGCGTAGAGAAAACTTCTTACCATTTACTCCATTGTTGCGTGTTACAAATCTGTTGCGGATATTGCTTAACAACGGGAGTGTTTGCAGATCCGTTCCCTAGCGACGGCTTTCTCTGCTGCTTTCACAGTTCTTGCCTTGAGCAAATATGTAAGAGAAGTTCTGCTGGTGCAAATATAACTATTCCCTTCATAACTGGCGTCAATATCTCATCTTCTGACCCCAGCTCCATATTTGATATTACTGGGGGCCAGTGGATACTTTACGAGTACAGCTCCTTATTGAATTGCTCTAATTCCTGAAGAAATGTATCCTCCCCTGAAGCCCACTACATCCTGCTCATACCAAGGATAAAATGTTTTATCTATTGATATCAGTCCCATCAACGGGACCAATTCCACCTCTGTAGAAGGCAGTTCCATCCTTTCCTTCAGTCTGATAAAGGATTTATCCTCTCGAGTGTGATCCTATTGGTTCCGCATTAGCACTCACTTCTTCAGGTATAAGATCCTCTTTATTACGTACATGGGGATATAATGGGGAAATTCCTCTTTCGGCAAGGCGCAGCTTTCCATGCAGCAGGAACATCTTGCATTCTACTTGAACAGTCTGCATTCTCTTCTCTAAGCTGATTTAGAAGACCAAAAAATTGTACAATTAAAGTTTATGTTTTATGGTTTGTGTGAAGTGTGACGTAAATGGTAGTGACGTCATTATCCTTGCAAACTTATAACCTGTGAGGGACACGCCTGGAGCGGTTGCCCATTAGTGTAAGATATCTGAGAAGAAACATTTGAAACGAATGAAGAAAGACACTTTTTATCGCTTCTGATCTTGAGTCCACCAGGTGGACCTTCACGCCTCAGTGATAGTCTCTACCCCAGACGGGTAACAATTAACAATGTTGTATACAATGTTTACTAGAGCTCAAAGGGGGTGTTTTGTGCCTGCTCAAAATATTCCGCCCACTCCGTCCTACTCCTCACATCTGAGGCTTTTGTAAATTTGAAAATTCCCTTTCATCCTCATTGATGTTTATATAAAACAACTACTAGGTTTTCATCAGTCCAAGTGATCTTTGATGGCATAAAAGCCAGGGTCTTGCGTGCAGTAAAGTAAAGTAAAGGTATAGTCGCACCACAGCTCAAGCGGTTATTCGCTGGCTTCCCACCGCGGCGGCCCGGGTTCGATCCCGAATCTGGTCAAGTGGGATTTGTGGTGGACAAAGTGGCGCTGGGGCAGGGTTGCTGCGACTACTTCGGTTTCCCTTGCCAATCTTCATTCCACCAATTGCTCCACAATCACCCTCACCTATCATCTGGGGCTGGTACAATAGGCCAGAAGTGGCCGAAGTACAAGGGACTTAGTCACACCTCACTAGCAATAAACAAAAGTAAAGGTATCCCTGTAACAGGCCGTGGAGGCCCATAAGGTTGTGAGATGTTGAGGTTCCCACATTTTGTAGACAATCTGCTCACAGATGGCGGTAAGGTTGTCAGCCTTACGCGCCGGCCGTCCTTTACCATTAAGAATATTCCAAGAATATTCCTGGTATTCATTTCTATTAGAGGCTGAGTCGACCCCAGGGCCATAGTGCGGCTGGAAGGATTGGATAAATTGAAGAAATCCACCTCATCGGGATTCGATCCCGTGACCTTCCGGTTTGTAGCATAGTGTCTCAACTAACTACGCTACCGCGTGCCCCCGTCGTGCAGTAGTAGATTTATGTTTATAACACTCCTTTCAGAATTTCTGTGCCAAATATTTTACTGAGAATTTGCATAGTGCCTAAGATTATGCTTCGGACTGTTCGTGTCTATACTAGGCTTACTCCCACTTGACTTATCCTGCAGTTACTGTCGAATTATATATGGAAACGTACAATTTTATTTCCTTCGAAACTAATTTCAGAGGTGCATGCATTTACGAGAGAAAGTAAACTGTTCAACCAGCTGTCAAGTTGTCACAATATGAAACATTAATAGTATATTTCATGGTTATACTGTGTAAAGTGTTCCTGGTTGTGTAAATTAAGCAGCATATTAAAAAGACGTGTGGAGGAATTGAGGTATAGTTCCACTCATTCTTAAACTCTGTAGTAGATGTACGTGTTGAAACCTCAGGCGGCTGATTAGGCTTCAGAGCCAGTCTGGATACGATTATGAGGAAAGAACACCGTTCCTTTGTCTGAAACCGAAACCCAGTTCTCCGGGCTGCTAGACCTTTTCATATTTAGAGACTAGCGAAATGTCCCGAAACTCCAGAGACAAACGTGAATTAGCAAGCCATCCAGGTACCGTGCGAGAGGGGAACACCACTAGCGATAGCGCATAGGGGAAGAACCGTTCCCTACCGCTTACTTCATGGCTCTCCTACCGTCCTACGTATTCCCTTTCTCTCTTTCTGTGACGTGGCTCTGGTTCGTTGTACTAACCGATGGAGCAACAGCGTCTCTTCTCCCATTGTGACTCAGAAGTTGCGCGAATCTTCTCTTTCTCTCTTGTCTCATTGTCACACTCCGTATTATGAATGCGCGTGTCAGTTTCTGTTGTATTTAATATTTTCCTGTGAAAATAAATTGAACTTGTTGTTTTGTAAAAGACAATTCCTTCCATTGTGTTCCATGAAAGCGCGTGTCAGTTTCTGCTGTATTTAATATTTTCCTGTGAAAATAAATTGAACTTGTTGTTTTGTAAAAGACAATTCCTTCCATTGTGTTCCATGAAAGCGCGTGTCAGTTTCTGCTGTATTTAATATTTTCCTGTGAAAATAAATTGAACTTGTTGTTTTGTAAAAGACAATTACTTCCATTGTGTTCCACGGCGTGGAACACTCTTACAGTCGGCCGTTAACACTCGTAGGATTCGAATGACAATAAATATAGTGTATTTATGTCGATGGTTTGATTATTATTTCTTTAAGTTTGATTTGTTTCATTCTGGTCCGTCACAATAACAATTACAAATTATAAAACACTCCGTCCAATGTGACCTGTAAGTTTTTTACTACATAAAAACTTAACACCCTTACATGTTTCGGTCTCTGTGGACCATCTTCAGAGGGTAAACATCACTACAAATAGGAAACCACTATCACATAATTTGTTTACACGCAAAGTACGTACACTTATATGTTACAGCACACAGTACACAGAATAGAACATTTCACAAACACAGCAGTTTCCTGGGTATGTAAGTTTTTAAAAAAATTGTATAAAATTCCTTGATGCTAATTAAAAGTTTTTTAGATTGTCAATAATTAAAATTCGTAAACCATGCAGGCTCGTGTTCGTCCTCCCATCGTCTCCCTTATATGGGGCAGATATTGTGCCACCTGGCTATCTTGATGTGGAGGTTCTTTATATCGTCCAGGGTTTGCTCATGGCTGCTGCGCTGTTTTCACTGTGAGGGCCGATGCAGGAAATATAATATTATTAAGCTTGGCGGGGCCGCCTATGTGGTCTAGTGGTCAGAGTTCCTGGCTGCAGATCCAGAGGTCTCGGGTTCAATTCCCGGAACTACCAGATTTCCTGAGAAGTAGTGGTTCTAGAACGGGGTCAACTCAGCCTCGTGAGGATAACTGTGGAGAAAACTTGAATGGAAAAACAGCGGCTCCGCTGTAGAAAACCGAGATTAACTGCCGTGGGGATTCGTTGCGCTTACCACGCGACACCCTCTATCCGCTAAAGTTGGCATTAACTTCGCCGACGAACGGCGGTTGCCCGGTCGGTATAGTTCGCTTGCGGACTAAAGCCACTGAGTTCGTTCAAGCTTGGCGGTGCTCGAGCGTACGACATTTCAAATAACTGGACAACCGTTGTACTATGAGCTATATGATTTAGGCAAAATCTACTGTGCCAAACCTAGACTGACAGAAGCCTTGTGTGTACAGTAAGTACGTAAACATACGAATATACTAGCGTCACATACGAAAATGTAAATAATATGTGTCCGCAAGAACCAGCATCCTCGATAAGTAACTGTGTAGAATGCCGAAAAATAAATTTGAAATGCTGACTAACACCGCGACAAATGACAGAACCTTCAGTTCGTCAGAAAGTGCGCCCCACATGGACAAAACTGCATCCATCTGACAGTAACATAAATCTGGTATTTATCCCAGAAAGATCTTCATACCAGGACTGACTGGCCGACTGACTGTCGGTCGTATTGCGACTATTGAATTTGCTTGAAGTTAGTCGACAGTAAGTCCAAGGTTGGAATCGGCGGTTGGTAGTCTCAAGTTTCGCTGTTAGTATCGGCTACTTAGCGACAATTGGTAAATGCATAAGAGACTGTAGCCGTCCGCCGACGTACAGTTGCCACGACTGTCGCTCGAGCTTCAGTTCTTAATCGCAGGATACGGGTGCTTCGGAGATGGGAGTGGAACACACTTCGGGGTAAATAAATCCGGGATCTCCAGAACGTTGTGGATTGCAGTTTTAATTTAAAATTTCATTAATGATGAATATTGACATTATTCTCCTAGCTAGCCGCTCCGTCCGCCGACTAGCTACCACTAGTCTTAAACACTTCTCTCCTCTCTATCTACCTTCCAACTACTGTCCTCCTCCGCTCCCTATAACCGACCCCCATCTTTACAAGTCCCCCAGTTGGCATCAGAAAAACAAGAAAATAACAAGAGAAAACCAAGGGTCGAGCCCGACATCTGCCCGACATTCGTATTTTTCGAGATGCCCATAAACCTCTGTAGGTCTTCAAGGAATCCAAGACCCCTCCCGGCCGGTCTCGCACACGGTCAGTTCATGGGTTTATGATATACTGGGAGTAAACAGGCGACGTTAGGGACAATAGCGGCACCCTTAGCCTAAGGAGGACAATAGCGGAATTACAACTAGACGGTCCCGGGATGGTATCTCGCCGATGGAGCGTCTCTCACGGTATTAAACGATACATAAGTAGTTCATACCCTTAATTATATAATTCTGACGAGGGACGTACGGTTACAAGACTGAGAAGAATTTATTCATTTGCTGTGTTTATAGTCTTAAATAGTGTTAATTTGTAGTTTCCGAGTACTTCGGTTTCCCCTGCCAATCTTCATTCCACCAATTACTGCACAATCACCTTCACCTATCATCTGGGGCTGGTACAATAGAGCAGAAGTGGCCGCAATACAAGGGACTTAGTCCCACTCCACTAGAAATAAAAAAGTATTTAAATTGCCATACATTGGACAAAGTATACTCAATTATACCTAGGCGGATATTTTTGTCACTATAAAGAGAAGATCGACGGGAGATAATTTGAAACTGCGTTTGTTTCTTATTAACATATGACGAAATGCGTATTAATAATCTGGCAATGGAAGAGACCCCAACCTACATCTGAACTGCGTCACTAGGTAACAGCAACACCTCCAGAACTTCGGAAGAAACAAGTATTTGAGCTTGATTAGCCAGTCAAACCTGTGTGCCTTACTGAAGACCCTGTAATTTATTCTCTAAAATCATTAATATTCATCTCCCCACTGTACAAGATGTGCGGGTTTCTGTTTGCTTAAATTAGCAGACCTTAAATTATTCTAATAGAACTGCATATGAAGGTCGCAGCTGTAAGCAAGCAAGTAATACTGAGATGATAGAAGAAGGAACAGAATTTTGTAAATAAACATGTTTATCAAAGAATAAACGAAACTGTAAGGATATTCGGAAACTCCAAGGGAATGCGAATGGAAATTGATAATTTTGCTTGTGTCACGCAGTTTCCAAAGGCAGTCTTTCAAATTGTACATCCCTTGTTATCATGTTTACATCTAGCGCACATAAATCCCGTACTAAATTAGCGAATGAGTAGTAAAAGTGACATGACGCCTGAAAGCAGTAATAGTGGAACCAGAGCGAAAATCCATTGCTAGCCAACGGCTTGCCAAGCACAAGTTCTTGCAAAAACGAACATGCACAGAAGTCAATCGCTGGGGAACAGTTTGGTAAATACAATCCCGTGGAAACAGATAAACACGGAAAACGGAAGAACAGAGGAACTGTAATGCATGGTGATATATTCGGTTTGTCTCGAAGTTATAAAAGAGTTAGTTAAGTTCATTAGTTAGAGTGAGCGGTGAGCCGTCTTTCGGCATTCGTAAGAGAAATCAGTGTTCAGCTGTGGAGTGTTAACCAGCGGACAGTGGAAGCTGAAGAAGTGACCGACTCGTAAACCAGAACCAAGCCAGTCACACGCAGAAGAGCAGACACTCGTAGTCCAGTAAGGAGTGAAGCCAGTCTTAGGCAGCCACTGACTGTGAGCTGTTGTAATTGGTTGAAATTGTAATAGAAGTGACAGTAAAGGCAGTCACCCAATCCACAAACCTGTTATATTCGTCACTCAAACCCCTCAGTGACAATGCAATGTACAGGGGCCTGTTGTTCTGCAAACAAATCAGATTAAATAATGGAGCTCTTGGTTAAAGGATAAGGTAGACTAAATTCTGTTTCTTCTTTTAAAAACATGCCTTATTGAGGCATATACGTACACTTTATTGAGCTATAGCTCATCTCTAAATTTCTATATTGCTTCGTGTCAAGCATTTTCGGCGATTTCTATAAACATCAATGTCATTTATGGTTTATAGACAGGGGACTGATATGAGGCAAAATGAAAGGCTCTGAAACGAGTATGAAACGTCACTCAGAAACTGGTAATCAATTTTCTGTAAGTTCCATGATTCTGATCTGAACTTCTTTCACAATGGGTGCAGGAAGGGATTAATATTTATCAGGGTGAAAGTCACAGGCAAAACACATGTTTTACTAGTATCTCAATAATATCGTCACGATATTGTACAGTGATCCAGTCTCCAATTATAAACACTGGTCAGTAGACAGCACGACAATCTTATGGATAGGTAACGTAAGAATAGCCTGACGATGGCCAGTTGGGTTGGAACATGTAAAACATTAATCAAAAGCTTATAATGATTAATCGCCTCCCCAGTTATGTTGACGGTTAGTCTCTGTTTATAAAATGAACTGCATGAGGCCTCGATACAATAATTCTGTATTGCGTAGTTTAGTTAAGCACTCAAGGTCTAGACCCAAAGAGAGCAAACCTCCAATCTGGTGAACGAATGAATTGTTTGTCTGTTAATTATTGAAGAATATTGTACTGAAATCAAGGACTTTAAATAACTGATGAAGGAAATTTCATTTCTATTAGTTTCTGAGTCATTTTAATCCTATTTATATCCTATAGTTCTACAAAACTCATTTTAATATTATCCCTGAAATATCCAGCTACATATTTCTAAATTATTTGGGCGATAAATAGCGTTACGACACTCGCAAACAAACAACCCATTAATGAGCAAACTATATGATCAACCGTTTTTCATCCAGCCTTTCATTATGGAAAGTAAATTTTCCTGACCACTGGGAGAAGAAAATATTCTGAAAGTGACATGGAGTTGAAATCAACACAAGTAGAGGTTCATAACTGAAAGTTCTACTACTCCTTATTAGGGCTAATGGGTGGAGGAGTCACTCGTGTGCCTGAGAAGTATGCTCAACAACAAGAATTCAGTTCAATTAAATCTTCATTTACTTGCGTGATGAGCTCAACAACCAATGGTCAGTTACCAATTGGATGCAAATAAGGTAGAATGACAAAAAGAAAAATCTACCAGTTAAAACGGATTACATTTAAACGTGAGTTTCTAGAAATATCTATAGATTTACAAACTTCGTTTGCAAAGTAAACGCATCTAGGTGGGCGGCAGTGGCTGAACACGGTAAAGTTACGTATGTTTCAAGTACGATCTGGAATGCCGTAAAGTTTCTAGAGCAGAGGGACAACATTTAAGGCGCGTCCACATGACTCGTGCTTTTGCGTCAGAAGCTTACTGCTGCCGGAAAATCAGGATCTGGAGCTGACGAAGTGGACGCCCAAACTGGTTTGCATACAAAGCCTTCGCATTTCTTCACAGCAGATATCAGCTCCAGATCCTGATTTTCCGGCAGCAGTAACCTTCTGACGCACGAGCACGAGTAATGTGGACGCGCCTTAACACAAACTACTGTTCGGAGGGTTGTTCATTCCGCANAAGCTGCAGAGTAAGGATGCCTAACGTCCAGTGTCTGCAAATTTAATTTCTCCAATCAAATATAATAGTGAAACTCCACATGTTGACACCCTACTATGGAGAGGGCTGAAAGATTTCTTTCATGAGCTCAGGTTTCCTAGAGACAGTAATTGTAAGAGAGTTGCAGGTGACAGAAGCACACGCCAGTCGGGATCTGACTAAAGCGAAACACAGCATCAGCACACCGTCTGCGGCGAAAAGGACAATGCGACTGTAGGAATTAGCGTGCACAAAATGAGAGCCAGTCACAGTAGCCGCACTCTGTAAAGCATGAACTGTCTTGGCTCGCTCGGACGCTGGGATCGTGGGTACGAAATCCAGTCAAGACATGGATATTGGGTGTGTGTATGCATTTAGTCTGTGTTTGTGTTGTTCTGTGCTTAGGTAGCGGCCTCATGACGGACTGATCACTCGCCCAAGGAGTCCTATAGTTTGTGAAAAATGATTACGGAACTGAATAAGAGGCCGAGGCCCTGAATGCGCTGGAAGAGCCATTGAAAGAAAAATGATTGGTGAAACTTGGTCACCCATAATACTAAGAGGTCGCTGGTGTGATGTCATTGTTCTGAAGGTTCATGCTCCAACAGAAGGTAAAATGACGATATAAAAGACTGGTTCTACGAAAAGCAGAGGGAGGGAAGTCATTTTGAAACCAACAATTGGGAATGAGAGTTTACGTGAAATTATTAATGATAATGGAGTTAGAGTAATAAAATTTGCCACTATGGTCAAAAGTACAGTGTTCCCACAGTGTAACATACATAAATTTACGTGGACATCTCCTTATTTGGAAGATACACAATCAAATTGACCAATATTTGATATATAGGTGACGGCATTCAAGTATACCTGATGTCCAATCGTTCAGGGCAGCAGATTGTGATACTGACTGCTACCTGGTGGTGGCAAAGGTAAGGGAAAGACTGGCAGTGAGCAAATAATGCACAGGGTTCACATGCAGAGATTCAATCTCAAGATATTAAACGAGGTAGAAGGTAAATGGAAGAATAGGTTCGCAACATTGGAAAACTTAGACACTGAGGTGGATGTTAATAAAGCTTGGGAAATTATTAGAGAGAATATCAAAATTTCAGCCAAAGAGACTGTAGGCTATTATGAATTGAAGAAATATAAGCCAGAAAAAAATCCAGACTGCAGTGATTACTGGATCCAAGCGAAATAAATGGGGCAAATGCAAACAATTTGCATTTCAGGAACAAAAAGAGGGAATATCTAATAGACAAAATTGATGAGCTCGAAATGAACAGTAAGAAGAAAAATATTAAAGACCTGTATAGTAGAATAAATTACTTTAATAGGGGTTACCAGCCTAGCAGTAACTTACTGAAGGATGAGAATGGTGATCTGCTTGCAGATTCCCAAGATATTTTGAACAGGTGGAAGAACTACTCCACTCAGTTACTGAATGTACATAGGGTCAGCGATGCTAGGCGGATAGAAATATATAGAGCTGAGAAGATAATACCTGATCCCAGCCATTTTGTTGTTGAAAATGCTATTGCAAATTTGGAAAGTTATAAATCTCTAGTTAGTGATCAAATTCCGACAGAACTTATTCAAGCAGGATGTGAAATATTACGTTCTATGTTCCATCAGCTAATTAATTCTATTTCGAATAAGGAGGAATTTCATGATCGGTGGAAGGCGTCTATTATTCTACCAGATCACAAGGAGGCTGATAAAACTGGCTGTAGTAATTATCGGGGGATATCACTGCAATTATTTTCATACAAAATTTTGTCCAATATTCTTGTGTCAAAGTTAAAGCCATACATAGATGCTATTATTGGGGGTCATCAGTGTGAGTTTCGACATAACAGATCAACTACAGATCAAATCATTTGCATTCGTGAGATATTGGAGAAAAAAGAAGAGTACAATGAGATAGTACATCAGCTATTCATAGACTTCAAGAAAGCCTATGATGAAGTTAGGAGGGAAGTATTGTACAGTATTCTCATACAGTTTGGACTACCCATGGAACAGTTAGGCTGATTAGATTGTGTTTAAATGAAACCCACAGGAACATTTTTATAGGTAAATATTTTTAAATGTTCTAAAACAAGGAGATGCTTTATCGCCGCTACTTTTGTCTTTACTTTAGAATATGCCATTAGGAAGGTCCAGGAAAACCAGGTGGGACTGAAACTAAACGGGGCACATCAGCTGTTGGTCTATGCTGATGATGTGAATCTACTGGGTGATAACATAAAAAAAAACACAAACTGTAATTGACGCAAGTAAAGAGGTTGGTCTAGAAGCAAACAGAGAAAACTAAGTTTATGCTGCTATCTCCTCACCAAAATGCAGGGAGAATTCATGACAGAAATCTAGGAAACAAATGTTTTGAAAACGTGTCAGAGTTCAGATATTTGGGAACGACTATAACAAAACCTGATTCAGGAGGAAATTAGGACGAGACTGAACTCGGTTAATGCTTGCTACCATTCAGTCCAGAACCTTTTGTCTTCTCGTCTGCTGTCAAAAACCTTAAAATTAGATAATGCAAACCTATAATTTTGCCTGTGGTTCTATATGGGTGTGAAACTTGGTCTTTGACATTAAGGGAGGAGCATAGACTGAGGGTGTTTGAGAACAGGGTGTTGAGGAGAATATTTGGACCGAAGAGGGATGAAGTGACAGGAGGTTGGAGAAAACTGCTTAATGAGGAATTTCACATCTTGTTCCATTCTCCAAATATAATAAGAACAATCAACTCAAGGTGGATGAGATGGAATGGATTGGATGGATCTGGCTCAGGATAGGGACCAGGGGAGTGCTTTTGCGAACACGGTAATAAACCTTCGAGTTCCATAAAATTCTGAAAAGTTCTTGAGTAACTGAACAATTGGCGGCTCCTCAAGAAGTGCTCAGCTCCATGAGTGAGTGAGTAAGTGAGGCTTCGCAACATTTGAAGAACATCATTAGTGAACATACAATCTGTATCTCATTGCAAAATTGAAGTGTCCCTAGGTGAATTAATAGCTCAATAGACATTAAGAACTTCGGGAAAGAGAAGACAGTAGCAACAGTTAATAATGTCGCAACTTCTTTAAATAATATTAAAAGGTAAAAGTCCTGAATCTGACCTTTGAGGCTCCCCTCACAACATTACAGAAGGCGAAAAAAATACAACAGAAGAATATACACAAAACTGCGTGAAGACACAAGAAACCAACTCAGTTAGCCGGAAAGTTATCCATAGCTATTGAGATTGTGAGCAAAAAGAAGCAAGTGTAACAACGTCGAAATTACTTCTAAAACCAAAATTAATGAACTCAGCTCGACCTCACGTACTGAATAAAATGGTAAAAGAAGTCAAGGAAAATGATTAAACTCATAACAATAAGTTTAGATTTGATAAAACCCCGCTGAGAATTGTTTAAAGCAGATTTTAAAATAGTGAGAATTGGGGTCATATATGATAAATTTAAAAAAAATGTAGATTTTTTTGAGCTCAGTAATGGAACTGTATTTCCAACAGAGGAAGTTTTGTTTTTAAAAAAATGAACAATCGCTGCTTGCTTCCACAAGTTAAGAAAAGTATTCTGAGATAGGCTAATATTAACGATGAACTTGAGAACAGATATATAAATTTCAGAACAACGATTTATAACAGTATACTGCAAACAGTCAAGTCCGAATAATTTCAGTGACTGTAACCGTTTTATAAAAAAGGAGCTAAAGATAAAATTTCTGTACATTGACCAACAGAAAAAAAGCTCTAGGAGCAAGATGTATTATACACCGAGAAAAATATTTCGAAAATGTGTCAGCAATATAAAAACGATTGTTTTAAAAATACCGTTGATATCAAAGTTTATTAAAGCTACATTCTTTTGACCAAATTTCAATACATACTTCTAAAATCGCTCATAGTAACGTTTTAAATTTTCGTCCACGGATTTGAGTCAGTGATATCTGTCAGTCTTAGGACGATGACACACCAAGGTAACTGGCAACTGCAACGCAACCGCAATTTCCGAGAATTGTTGTCAGCCTGATTTGAACTGACGTTACTGAATGGAGCAGCGCCAATTTAAGAAACGGCAGCGCAACTCACGGAAAGACTGAGAAACTCAACTTCCAGGCAACGGAGCATACCAGTCCACTCACAATTTCATTGCCGCGTAGTTTCCTAGTGTCAGCTGTTCTATAACGCGTGTCAGTGATTCATTTGTTACTTTTGGTAGCACGAAAGGTTGATGAAGTTGCTAATTTTGTGTTTGTACAGTTAACTGAGCAAGAGTCCGGTATATATGACAAACGCCACCCAGACTATGCTAGGCAGGACAAAATAGACTTGGCTTGGGAAATGATATCTCGTGAGACGATGGAGCCTGGATCCAGGTTAACTTCTTTCGAAACGATATAAGCGCCTCATTTTAAATTAGTCTAGAAGAAAGGATGCACCCAATATTTTCTTTTCAGAAATCAGTACCAGGAATTAATTAAATAATTTTTCTGGGGAGAAAAGCGCGGCCGGCGCGAAAGGCTGACAGCCTTACCGCCATGTTTGAGCCGATTGTCTAGATAATGTGGGACCCTCAGCGTCTCACAACCCTTTGGGCCTTCACGCCTGGTACGGGGATAGCTCTACTTTTTACTTAATATTATATTTAAGCATTCTTTTGCATTAATATATCATTTATTTCACAACTTTTTATATAGTCACCTTTTTCCACATTACATGGTTCGGTTGCATAAGGCCATCATCAGGTGTCTTCTATCTTGCTAAAATTGTTGCACTCTATGTCAAAATTTCGTATCGCGTATGAAAGCGATATTTCTTGATTAAAATAAATTGACCTTAATAAAAACTTAATTAACATCCCAATATTTTCTTCGTGGCCGTCGTCCTTTCTTCTCACGCCGTCTCAACCGGTCTCAACTATCTCCATATTATGAGAGGATAAATATTATGTTCCATTGCAGAAGGTAAGTGCACGAAATTTAAAAAATACAATCATACATTACGTCGGACGAGCATAACTACTTCAGATGAAGTGAGCAACTAATCAAACATAAGTTTTCTCATTGTGCGCCTGCTAATCTGGAAACCAGTTGCCTGCTTGAAATGGGCGACATTTCTCGGAAGTTGCCTCTGCGTTGTGTTTGCCAGTTTCCTTGGTGTGCCTTCGCCTTTAATGTTTGTATTAACTGGTTTTCTATACAAAGAAATTTTTCCTACAAACAGTTAGTCCTAAACTTCGTGTAATGTCTATAAAAATAATGTGTTTTAATGTAAACTATTAATTCACTAGGAAACCAAATAGGATATTCATACCTTTAGTGTAGCCAGAAAGAATATCCAAATCTATGGCTTGAGTTACAGGAACATTCAATCTCTCAACATCAGCATTAACACGCGTTACGTTATGTGATGAAGACTAGTTACAAGCAGATAAACATTGTAATTAATAATAATAAGAAGAAGAACAACAACAACAACAACATACAAATGGGAATATTGTGATGTGATGAGTTACAATTTGATTGGAGTGGTCTAAGACGGAACTGAACTACATATTGGTCTTTCATGCAGGTAGTAACATGAGCTCCATAAGAAGAAAGGAAGCTTGGCGCGTGGAAGACCTGAGGAACAGCACCACGCAGGACGGCCCGCTACGTACTGGGTTACCCCTTTCTCTGCTTTCTGCGGCCCCAGTGGTTTGCAGCATCCCTTCGTTTCATGACTGAGATTTCTTCTGTTACGTTCTGTCTCTCCGGGCGAATGTCGGGATAATTCATTGAAACAGGTAATAATCTTCTATTCGAAAATAGTGTAATCTTAAAATGAGGTTTCCATCTAATTCGTGCTATGTAATGCATGTCGCAGAAAGGATGTCTTCGTGTAACACGAAAATCAATCTAAGAGATATTAAGGTAAACAGGTAAAATTGTTCATGTGGTTAATTAAGGAAGCACAGTACCGTGAAGGTGTACGGTGAAGTGGAGTTATGGCTCCACCACTCTTGATCTCCGCACTAGATGGAGGTCAGTGGTCAGTTTCACACTCTGGCCACTTTACTATCGGGGAAGAAGTCAAAAGTATCCATTGGATAGGAGGGCTTGGTGGGCCCCAGAGCCCGTCTGGATGTTACGGAGAACAGAATCTTATTGTTTTTGATGGGAATGAAACCCAGTCCGCCCAGCCAGTAACTATGCCAACTGAGCTAACCCGGCTGTTATCTAAGAGATACATTCTGCCGGAAACCCAGAATCTGACTTAAAAAATATACATAATTATTTGCCCCATAAAGAATCCGCTCTTTTTAAGTGATTGGAATACCCAGACACTGGGCACAATAATAAGTTTGTGTATTTCGTTTCATACACTCACAACATATTTTCCTAAGAAACGTTATGATACGATAATCCATGTTATGTAATTGTACACATTACAATCCTATTTCGTACTGTTTAGTTCCCTATATTCTCGTCAGCACTTTGTTCTCAAATAAAAATGAAGTAACAGGTTGTAATAAACAAGCGCGAAATGTGCTATTGCAAAATCACACAGCGAGGAATGTCCTGGCGTGGCGGGAAGCACAGACCGTGTCTAAGACTAGCCAGTTGTCGTTTGGCAGTCGCAACGACCAGTCAGCTGGCAGCTAGCTGAGGGGCTACCACTACGCAGGTCAGTTACACTTGTGCGCCATATCAAGTTCTCCTGAAGTTTTCGCATTTTTCTCGCCCAACTGCAAATGGGCAGTATGAGAAATGTTTTTCATGTGAGGAATGTCAATTAACGGGGCTTATAATTTTCATAATTCCATATACGACCTCGTGTTTCCTAAGCATAGTGAACCGTTTATTGTGATATGTAAAGCATGTTGTCTACTTAAAGGCTAATCGCTAGAACATTATTTCTATTTCAGACTGGAACTGATAGTACGTTTAATTTCGAAAAATATTAAATTGGTTAATATTTCTACAAGATTAATGACCATACTTGTGATATATTAACTTATCCCGCCGACAGGGGCAAGGTTTGCGGGGGTGTTCCAGAAATAGAAATTCCAAGAAAATTTTTGATTCATGTTAAATAAAATCTGTTAGGAGATTTCAATACCAAATTAAGTAGGGAAGATATTTTTATACGAAATTAATAATGATAATGGAGTTAGAGTAGTAAACTTTGCCACATCCGAAAATCTTGTTGTCAAAAGTATGATGTTCCCACATTGTAACATTCACACATTAATTGAGACATCTCCTGATGGGAAGATACACAACCAAACAGACCATATTTTGATAGATATGAGACTGCACTTAAGTTTACTTGATGTCCGATCATTCGAGGTAGCAGATTGTGGTACTGACCACTACCTGGTGGTGGTAAACGTAAGGGAAAGACTGACCGTGAGTAAACAAAAACGCAAAGAGTTCATATGCAGAGGTTCAATCTCAAGAAATTAAATGAGGTAGAGGTTAAAGAGGAGTATGGTGTTGAAATCTCAAATAAGTTCGCGGCCTTGGAGAACTTAGACACTTAGGTGGATGTTAATAGAGTTGAGAAACAATTAGAGAGAATACAGAAATTTCACAGAAAGTGAGCTGAACAACCATAAGTCATTGTTCGATGAAGAATTCATAAAATTATTAGACAGAAGGAAACAAATCAAATTGCAGTGGTTAGGCGATCCAAATGAAATAAGTGAGGATAATCTGAGCATTATAAGACGTGAAACCAGTAGGCATTTCAGGAACAGAAAGAGGGAATATCCGAAAGACAAAATTGGTGGGCTTACAACGAACAGTAAGAACACCCACAGCGGCGGCTCGGGTTCGATCCCGGGCCTGAACAAGTGGGATTTGTGGTGGACAAAATGGCAATGGGGCGGGTTTTCTCCGGGTACTTCGGTTTCCTCTGCCAATCTTCATTCCACCAATTGCTGCACAGTCACCATCATGCATCATCTGGGGCTGGTACAATAGGCCAGAAGTGGCCACAGTACCAAGTGGACTCACTCTCACCCCACTAAGAATAATAAAAAATTGTCAGTTAGGTATGGTTGCAGAGTAGTAACACTGACCATAACGAAACAGGGCCATATTTCCCGGTAAAAATTTATAAGTAAAGTAAAGCTATCCCTGCACCAGGCCATGATGACCCATAGGGTTGTGAGACATTGAGGGTCCCACATTATCTAGACAATCGGTTCACAGATGGCGGTAAGGTTGTCAGCCTTACCCGCCGACCGCGCTTTACTCCACAGGAAAATTATGTAATTAATTCCTGGTACTCATTTCTGTTGGAGGCTGAGTCGACCCCAGGGCCATAGTGCGGCTGAAAGGATTAGGTAAATTGAAAAAAATCCAATGACCTCATCGGGACTTGAACCCGCGACGTTCCGGCTTGTAACATAGCTCTTCAAGTACCAACTGTAATGTTTATAAATTCAGTGGTTTCAGAGGATTTGCAGGCGACGAAGTAATGTTACCTCTCCGTTAAGCTTTCATATCTTGCACTGGGTGCGAATGTTTGAAAATGATTGAGCATAAACATGCAGTGGCCAGATCTCCTTGAAACCGCAGCTGAATGAGCAGAAGACAGCAAGCTGACCTCGACGATCAATTTAAGGATATTTAGAATAAGACTTTCATGCAGGCTGTACGCAGTTGCAGCACTACTCGTATATGAACTAATTGTTAGGAGTGATAGAAATTTCTGGAACACGTGGACAGAATAGGAAGTAATTTAAAAAGGGAGAAAGCAGTCTTCTGGGATTTGGCACCGTGTATATGTGGTGTTAACCGACGTTTCGGAGGAACGTATCGCCTCCATCTTCAGGGTAGAAGAAAAATATAAGAAATCTGCAAGCGAAGANAACTGCATACAGTAAATAATATATACGCCATATATATATAATATAATTCACACATATGTATTTAGATTGCATTACTTTAGAATAGTTTTCTTCTTTGTTTTTGTTATATCATTATATCCGTGTGTCCTCTCAGTGACTTCTTATTAGTTTGTTCATATGTTCACGAATGTGGTAAAAATATGTACCGTGCCACCAGAAGCTACTCTTTATAATCTTTAATTTTCCGTTGTTATGAATGCAATTATGACGTCACTGCTTTGTCGCCACTGCATTTCAACTTTTCTCTCTAAATGTGGATAATACGAGTACACTAGTCTGAAAAGGGTTTCTACAGTTTTGTGAGTTAATAACATTTTGAAAAACGTAAACTGTAAAAGCCGATTACAGTAGCCGCGGGGTCTAAGATATGAACTGTCTTCACCCGCTCAAACACTGGGATCGTGGGTTTGAATCCCACTTGAAGCATAATGTTTGTGTGCGTCCATTCTGTTTTCGTTCTGGTCTGTGTGTAGGTAGGGGCCTTGCGACAGGCTGATCCCCCATCCAAGGAGTCCTACGGACTGTGTAAAGATTAAGAAACTGAAAAAGCGTCCAAGGCCTAACAAAGGGCGTTAGAGCCACAGATAGATAGATAGATAGACAGGCAGACAGACAGACAGACAGACAGACAGACAGACAGACAGACAGACAGATAGATAGATAGATAGATAGATAGATAGATCTGGGTCCACTCGGCACGGAGGCCAGTGATTGGCCTATTGTACCTGCCCCGGTGATTATGATGAAGGAGAGTTTGGTGAAATGAAGATTGGCAGGGGAAACCTGCCTATTTGACTTATTCTTCAGCTCTGAAGCTGGAGGTTTAAGGTTCCGTCAAACCTTTGGTACACTTATACCAAACTATAAGGCATCAAGTCTCAGAAGATTGCATTCTTTGCAGTGACTGCCGTAACAGCTTCAAATCGAAGTTGTCTCTGAGTTTGTGAAAATGCTATGCGCTTATACGAATTGTTATCGGAGAGTTTCCGGAATTGTCCAAAAACACAAATTCTGGCTTAACCTACTCAATTTTTGCTACCATTTCCTTCAAAATAGTCTCCTTGGGAACGTGTACAGCGATCCAATCGTTTTTTCCATGCTTCAAAAGTACCGTGGAAGTCATTTCCTTAATGCTGTCGAGGGCCGCTTGCGGTTCCCTTTGGATGTCAGACAGTGTTTCAAAATTTCGTCCCTTCAGTTTCATTTTCAATTGGGGAAACAAAGCGAAATCACAGGGGTCAAGTCCGGCGAGCAGGGAGGACGGGGAACGATAGCCACAAGCTCTGTGGTTTTCAAGGAAGTGTGGGCGGGCGCGTTGTCGTGATGAAGAAGCATTACTGCGCATGTTCAAATTTTCTGTTTAGATCTTCTGACAAACTCCATAACTGATTCCTGCTGTGTCATTGAGCTCATGGGTTGTTCAGTGACGGTCTTCGTGGATGATTTCTTGAATTTTTCAGCATTTTCTGTTGTTTTGCTCATGTTTGTTCGCCCTGAATCCCTGTCATCTTCCACTGACACTTGACAAGCCTTTAAATGCCAATTTCATTCAAAAACCGCAGTCAGGCTTAAACAATGTTTTCCAAAAGCCTCACGAAGCATTTCAAGGGTTTCGGTAGCGGTTTTACCGAGCTTCGCCCAAAACTTGATGCAGACACGTTGCTCTATTTTGCCATCCGTCGCAGACAAAACGAAACAAAAAGTCGAAAAAACACTCGTGTAAATAAAATGGTTGTTCACAGCGCAGAGTCACGTGGCAGTCTAATGCAATGGACTTTCTAAAGTGTGACCTTGGCCTCCCCTGTTCTCTTTCCTTTACCGAGGCAGTTACAAAACAACAGCGCAGGAACTTTCCGTTACCACCTGGTGTGTTATAAAAACACATGATTTATATACGAAATATGTTCCAACAGTTGTTATTATAATGAAAAATGTTTTAGGTTATATCTGATTTATTTAATTCAATTAAAATCTCTTGTCTACCTTTGGTAAATATACATATTATGAAAACTGAATTGCGTAAAAAACCAGGGTTGTATTAGGTGTTCCCTGTACTTCGTCTTATACATAAAGTAGCTCAAAGAATACAGGGATCATAAGTTTATTCCAGAATTCATTGTCAGATGGTTATTTGACTGCTTATATTTTCAATATCTATAGCACTGCTCACGTCATAAGGAGGTAGTGAAAGGAAATGTATGTTATCTGGCTATGTTTTGTAAAGTAGAATTCCGTAAGTTTCTCCGTTTCTTTAATTCCTTTCTGTGTAGTAGCAGGAAGCAGTAAGCTTATATTTCGGACACTGCTCCCTCGCCAGGCTGCCCTGCACAGTCTTCCTGGGATGCGTGCTCTTGTGCGTGATATAATAGCGTTCTTTAGGCCCGTCTACACCAGTGGCTCTGAAACATTCTTTTTTTGTTCGTGGCCACCTTCTGAGTTTTATTCACGTCTGTGGCCTCTCTAATTTTGTTTAATCATAATATATGTGATATTAATAATAAATATATACTCTATCAACATGGATATTTATATGAAATTGTATCTATACCTTCTAATATAAACCAAGCAAACTTCTCCATGGAAACAAACAATTTCTGGCAGTAGGAATTTTGGGAATTTATGACTGCCCTATTTCTAATTTTTTAAAGATATTGAAAATTCATAAGAATTACTTTGGAAGTCATTCTACTTAAAATAAATACAAAACTGCTGTAATCAATTAACAAAAATTTTCTTTTGTTGAGGGAGTGTATTCATATTTTATTGGAAGCTAATATTTTTTTATAATGAAATTTTGAATTATTATGCAATGTAATGCTTAGTTGTCGAAAAATAGTAGCTGAAGTTTGTAACTGATCTCCACAGTAGGGAACTGGCACAATAATAGAACTTGCGCAGAAAAAAGATCTTCCAAGCACTCCGAATACTGAAATGAAAAACACCTTAAATTTACAGAAAATGTGGTGGTAAAACTTATGAGAGAAGTGTGAAATATTTAAGAGTATAAAGGATCATTTTCCCAGTTGACCCTTTCGTTAGGGCTTCGCCCGCTCCGAGGAGGCGAGTACCTGTTTCCCAGTACTTGGAATTCCCAGATCTAAGATTGTGGCTTAAGTACAATAGGTTCTGATCCTTTTATGTACGGTACACAGAAACAAAAATATTGAGTTATTGTATATTATATGTACTGACTATTAGGCATACTCTTTTTTATATTATTAATAATTTTTTAGAAGTGAAAATTTAATGGCCCACTTAACAGTTTCATGGCCCCCCCATCTTTCCGACTTTTTCTTTTGGCCCCTCCGAAACATGCCATAGCCCCTGTTGAAAACCCCTGGTCTAGACGACAATTATATTAATGAATGAACAAACAAACAAACAAACAAACAAACATACAAACAATTTTTCTCAACAAACAAGCAAGCAAGCAGTTTAGACACTGTAACTGTGAATATTATAACACGTAGACCTTGAACCCCTTCGCATGCAACACGACATACATAAGCTATAACAGTCACCGTATGCAGAAACAAAACTGCAAGGACATAAAGGGAGCACTTTTGAGACCACTACACGACTTCTTAGTGTGCTGAAGAAGTAAACAGGTGTGGCAGGGACTTCCTGAAGGGCCCGTATGACAACTACGACAATAACAAAAGCCCGACGAACCTAGAAAACTTCCAGGTTTGATCTCATTTAAAATAAAATCTAAAATGGTTATAATTCTGGTATTTAACATTAAATTATATTCATTTTAATTTTAATTTTTAAACTTAATTTTAAAGTAAACGCTATTTTTGGAGATCAAATACAATATTGTTAACAATGCTCTACGTAAAGTGCAAATATATTGCAATACAGATCCGTATTAAGTAAAGAATTCATTGGCTAAGATCGTATTTCAATGATTAGCCTGGTGATGACCCTGTGGAGTCGAAATATACAGCGATGCTTTTGCCAAACAAAAGAATATTGGTGCGTTAGTATCGAATTGTTTGTCGATATAATTGTCGTATAGACGGTTCCAGAAAACGCTGTTATAATGTCGTACACAGCTTACTGGCTAAAGCGGTCCACGTGAAGTTTACAAGCATCGAAATATCGCGGGGATGGTTAATACAGAAATGTTGATCCCTCGTGCTTTCGCGTTTGCAAGTGAAGAACTGAAGATAGGAGAGAGATGAAATGAGAATTTCATGTAATTGCCCAGCACGGAACTTCATATTTTGTATAGGCCGTCTAAGGCTCCTGATGTAGTACGAGTATAATCGAGTAGGCTGAAATAAGCTGGGTATGTAGTGTGGTGGTTTAATATGAACGAGAGAGGGCCGCGCCATAGCTCAAGTGGTTAGTCGCTGGTTTCCCAACACGGCGACTCGGGTTTGATCCCGGTTCTGATCAAGTGGGATTTGTGGTGGACAAAGAGGAGCTGGGGTAGGTTTTCTCCTAGTACTTCGGTTTCCCCTGCCAATCTTCATTCCACCAATTGCTCTACAATCACCCTCACCTATCATCTGGGGTTGGTACAATAGGCCAGAAGTGGCCGCAGTACAAGGGACTTAGTCCCACCCACTAGCAGTAAAGAACTGCAGATTGTGAAAGATGTAGAAAATCGGTCGCATGAGAAACAAAAAGACGGATGGGTGGATGACATTAAGACGACACACAGGGATAATATAAATTTAGAAAATGTGTGTAGTTGAATGAAGTGGATATGCACTGTCTTGTACTGTTTATATTTGTTTGTTTGTATTTCCTTGAAGCAAACTGCCAGTAAATCAGGCTGCACTGAATCCACTGACTGAATGGTAGTGAAAGATTAATTTAGAAATTAGAGGAAGGAAACGGTCACGAACTAATTTAAAATCTTCTCACTGAGGTGGCCCGAAAATGTCATTTAGTTCTTGTCAGCTTAAAAGACTCGAACCGAGAACCTTTCACATACAAATCAAGAGCTTTACGGCTTGAGAAAAAAAATTATCAGAACCGAAATTCTTATTTCAGGTACTGAATATTAGAGTTCTATGTACAGACTTCTATGGTTGTATCAGTACTTCGACACAGTACTAGCGTCTTTCTCCTGTAAACTAAAACTTTTAGAAAGAGGGTTAAGAAAACTGTTACAATTACAGAGGCCTTAGGCGGAGTTAAATGAATCAAGTGAAATAATGTGAAGTGTCCTAATTCGAGCACAGTGAAACGAACACGAGCACGTGCCCTTTTATAAATTTACATATTTGGATTTGCACTGTGTGTACCTTGTTTATTGTATGTATTTTGTTTTGTATTGTTCCCTTATGTTATAGTCTCTCCTTGTCTGTATCAGTGTAAGTTCTACTGCCACCGCGTGAACACCCAATTGCAGTAAAATAATAATAATAATAATAATAATAATAATTCAATTCAATTCATGTTTATTTACGTGCAAAAATTTAACAGCACAGTGGCCAATTACAAAGTTAGCACGACTATATAAGGTACAGAAAATAATTAAAACAAAATACAAGTATGACAAATAAATCTGTGAACATAAATCTAAAGAAGACTGAACTATATACATACATTTATGAAATATTACGAATCTTGCTAATACTGTTAGTAACTAAATACTAAGATAAGACACCTGTGAGTGATAGCNCAAAGATTTTGAGATCATCAGCAAAGGTTAGAAAATGGGAATGTCTTATCGAGTTACAGAGGTCATTAATGAATTCATTAAAAAGAAGAGGCCCCAGAACAGAGCCTTGCGGCACCCCGGAAGTTACTCTAAGAGGCCGGGAGAGAGCATCAGACACACGGACCCGAGATCTCCTGTTAGCTAGGTAACTGCCAAGCCAGTTAAGGTATCCATCAGAAAATCCAAGGGAGCTGAGCTTATGCACTAGCAAAGTATGGGGCACGAGGTCAAAGGCGCTAGAAAAATCAGCATCAGCCTGACGCTGACTGCAGACAACAGGGGTCATAATATCTAAGAAGGATACCAGATTAGTGGCTGTGGATTTGGATTTGGTGAAGCCATGCTGGTTGGGATGAAGTTTAATGTAATGCGAAATATGATCGTGAATAATGANAACCGAAGTACTCGGAAAAAAGACCCGTCCCAGCGCCACTTTGTCCACCACAAATCCCACTTGACCAGATCCAGGATCGAACCCGGGACGCAGAGGTTGGAAGCCAGCGACCAGCCGCTTGAGCTATGGCGCGGGCATATTCCCATGGCTTGTGGCACCTGTTGAGATTACTTAGGGCCCCATACACACACACAGTTTGGCCTCCAGTTCGGCCTGCACAGTTGAAGACTGAAAGGCAAAACTGACGTGTGTGGTGCGGCCTGCCTTCCAATCGTTTGGACTGTTGGCCTGTGGGAAACCCGTCAGTCCGTCAGTTCTACCTGCAGGACCGTAGCACGTGACGTGTGTGACTCAGCAACATAGGCTGGAAGACCGTGATTGTGGCATGAAGCCTGCCGCTTTATCTGCGCGTGTATGGGGAAGGAAAGGGAGGGGATAAACTGTGAAAGTTTTGCCTGCAAGGTCGATCGGAAGGCCAAACTGTGTGTGTATGGGGCGCCTTAATAAATTCTTTAATGATCTTTCCTGTGTTTAATAGGTAAAGATCAGTATAACATATGCAGAGGGTGTCAGGATTTTACGTTATAATTTAAAGAGGTTATTTAATAGTCCATTATGAATGAAGATCATTAAATGGTATGGGTCCAGTTATCAAGGGTTGTAGAGCTATAAGTAAGGGGAGTGACGTTTCGGCTTAAAATTTGTGTGTGTCACTGCGCAAGCGTGTTGGAATTCAGGTTCGTACTAAGAAGGAACCACATAATTGGCCACGGCGATCACTGAGCCTCAGCCCTCACTATATCTGTGTGTGAGGTTACATGAACATCTGATTGGTCGCGCTGCCGATATGCGCACACGCAACGAGACACTATTCGTCACTTCACACGTTCTGCTGTGAAACGGTAAAGAAAGTACATAGAAGTTCGAGAAGGACATTTTGAACTTATGTTACAGCAGCGAAACTCCTAGGTACGTGAAATCATGTGCAGTGTGAGACTTCTGTTTTTTTTTTAAATTCGCTTAGTGGGGGGTGGATTCCAACTGGATCCACTTGGCACGGCGGCCACTGATTGGCCTATTGTAGCCTGCCCCGAGTGATTATGATGATGGAGAATTTGGTGGAATGAAAATTGGCAGGGGAACCCGAAGTATTCGGAGAAAACCCGTCCCAGCACAAATTTGTTCACCACAAATCCCACTTGACTAGACCCTGGATCGAACCCGGGCCGCCGCGGGGGGAAGCAAACCACTAACCACCTGAGCTATGGCGCGGCCCGTGACTTCTGTTACAACAAAGGATTGATACCATCTCAAATTTCAGGAATCACAACTCTGCAAACGTTAAAAATATTACGTCCCATGTTTATATAATATTTCATATTAAGAGTGATCTCAGAAATAATTCCCTGCAGTTAAAATATGGGGGGGGGGGAATACTGAAGCATGAAAAAATATATTTCGTTAAACTTTAATTGACCTTAGAGAGACAGGATGGGATGAAATGGACTGGATAGATCTGGCTCAGGATAGGAACCAATGGAGGGCTCTTGTGAACACGGTAATGAACTTTCGGGTTCCATAAAATACTGGGAAATTCTTGAGTAGCTGCAGATTTGGCAGCTCCTCCAGAAGGGCTCAGCTCCATGAGTAAGTAAGTAAGTAAATTATGATTTTATTTACATTATTCATTCATTCATTCATCAATGACTCTACAGCCCTTTCGTGGACCCTTGACTCTTCTTCAGTTTCGTAATCTTTTTTACATGGTAGATCAACCCGTCTCAAGGCTACTACCTACACACATGACAATACAAACACAGAATAAAGACATACATCCATGCCTTGAGTGGAATTTGATCCCACGATTCCAGCATTCGAGCGAACAAAGACAGTTCATGGCTTACACCGCGTTTCCACAGTGATCGGCTTATTTACATTATGGGAGAGCATACTTTTCGTGAAAGTTTTTTGAAGATGTTATGAAGGACCCAAATATTTTAGCCTACAGTCCAGTCAATGCAGTACTTCAAACATTGTTCTAAAACTCTCTCAGTTATTCAGCTAGGGATGTAATGTCCTCACCAAAATATTCCCAAAATATGAAGCTTTAATCTTCAAGACATAATTTTTAATTTAATTTCAAATTTTTCTAGTTTTACTGAAATTTCATTATCCTCCTACCTTGAATGACCTTCTGTTATGAGTATTTATTACTATAATAGATTTACGTAAGCTTGTTTCACAGTTTACAAATTCAAACACAACCACATTTACAGAGTCTGTACATCTGCGAAACCACATTCGGAATATTAATGCAGTACATATAAACAAACCATACATGACAGTCGTAGTGAGCTGTGGTCTAATTGACAGCACTTCACGCGCGGTACACACGACGTCTCATTTTGTTGCAAGAGCAGCAAAACACTGCAGACACAAATACTGTTGAGAAGAACAAAATCACTAAGGAACCGGGTTCTCGCCACTCAAGTTGCTATTCAGGTAGGTTACGTCCGGTTGAGACTTGAAGTTGACTGCTCACCTGTATCTGGTGCTTTGATTTGATATATGAGGAGCTATGCCTCCATTCCTCTCTAAGTCTTCATGATGCGGAGCGAAGGAGCGGATTTATTATGATCTATCCGTAAATGCCAAATCTGTCGCACGTGTTACGTTCCACCTGAGCATCTCTTTAGCCTATTTTCTTTATTTTCAAAGAATAAAATTATGCTTATGCAATCACTTGTCTTTAACTTTTTAATACCTGAATCAGTCTTTATGGAGCTGGTATATATATCATGACATCTGAACCCAACTCAATGGCGTAATTCATACATCCCTGTCATCAGTCTGTGTGTCCGTATGTGTATCCCCTAACTTTGATAGGCAACGGCTCGCTAAAAGCGTTACAGCGGCAACAATAAAAGTATTTTTGGACACGTCGTTTTCTGTGCTGTCCGTGTCGTATCAAGAAAAGTAGGCGATTAGTTCTTCCTAGAACTTCTTGTTCTCTTATCTACATACGCATCTAATATTTGTCTGTTCACCCTTTCCTCCCTTGTTCCTCCAAAATGTCGTGTCTTAGAAAAGAAATATCAAATACAAAGCTGTTTCTCTTGGAAGCACAACCTCTTAAATTATTAATTTTGCTGTCATACGGGTGGTTTGTGGTTAAAATCAAAATATTTACCCAGTATTTGCTCCACAAGAAATGCATTGTAGACCATGATGATAATGATTACGCAAACTTCGTATGACTTATAGTAACCATGGTCACGAAATACGTTTAGATTAGATTGTGGCGTGATGGATTTTAATTTTTTCTTCTAAAAACATTTTCTAATTGTGGGCTAGAACTGTGAGATCACTCAGTTTTTATTCACCACAATAACAAATTTTCGAATGTCAACAGATTGCATTAACTTAACAATATATAGTAGGTCACGAACGAGCTATCAGTCTTTTGTTTCAGTGTATCATATTTATTCTTTGAGTTCTGATAATACTTTTATATTGATAGATAAAGTGTCTGTAGTCAGAAATTACCATGAAATGTGACTTACTCTACGAAGATCTGGAGGGATCTTCTCCTTATCTAAACATACACATAGAACATGTCTATGTAGACCAGCTGATTAAAGTCTTGTCGCGTGGTACTGTGCTTTAGGGCGTCAGCAGTTACGGATTCACGGACAACACCACGCCAAGTAAACCAATCTGCAACTGGTATAAACCGCAAGTGGTTGCTTAAGAGATCTCTGCAGATAATACGACGGGGATATACTAACTCGACTTTTGAAACCACTTTTCCTCGAACATCATAACACGTACAGGGTGAGTACAAATTATTCTTACAATGTCGGATCAGCTATAAAATAATAAGACAAGATGAGACTTCCAAACATTTGAACACTAAACTGTAACTGCCAAAGTTTACTTTACCATTTAGAGGTGACCTCGATCAGCACTATTGGTAAATCTTTCGACGTCGAGTTGTCATTCTAGTTCAATCCAGAATTTTCTATTTACACAAATAACTTGTCTCATAGAACTGTTTGTATAATACATTTTAGATGATGTTTAGATGATGAATCCACTTGAAATTCTTTCCGATAGGTTCGCTGCGATCGTTTTACAAATTTAATTTTATTAAATTAAAGGAGACGCTTAGCTGAATGTACAAAATTTAACCACAAACTTACATGACACGTTTTGAAAAGTTTATCATGACATGAATGCTTTTATTAAAAAAAATAAGATTATTTTACTCTGTTAATTTTATCGATTTTTGTAGTGTATTGTGAAACAAGCATACACATCACGCTGAGCTTAATTTCAACGCAATATTCAATGGCTCTGCCACTTATGAAAAATCCATTCTCGGGGAATGTCGGACTTGGGTGAACTTGACAAAGAAATTGCTGTGAAAGATCTAGCGAAAAGGAAGTAAACTTTGCACTAGATTATGCCGTTATACGCTTTCATTTTTATTCATTTTAAGATAACTTAAAATCTCAACAAATTCACGAGCTACTCAGAAGATCAACACTATCAACATAAAGCAAGCTCCTTCTATACAAAGCAGTACTCAACCCCATATGGACCTGTAGAATTCGGCTACGGGGACAGCCTCCAATTACAATATCGAAATCCTCCAGCGCTTTCAATCCAAGACTCTCCGATCCATTCTGAATGCACCTTGGTACATAAACAACCACAGAATCCATAATTCATTTATAATTTTTATCTACTGACAGCATAAGAATATACCTGTAGATTGTTTGATAAATTTGTGCCCCATATTATCAGTCCGGGGCGCATTCAGTCAAGAATTGAATTCGAGATGGCTCTTAATGGTGAAAGAAAATGGAAATTATGACCCACTATGTTCGAAATATAAAGAGCTTAATATTATATCAGTCAGTCACAGTGATTTGCATGAAATGTCTTATCATACTGAAACACTGATTTCGCGGGTTTGATTCCCACTCAAGGAATGGATGTCTGCCCGCGTTTATTCTGTGCTTGTGTCATCCTGTGTAGCTAGCGGCCTTACGACAGGGCTGATCCCCAGTACAAGGAGCCCTACCAACTCTCTTTAAGATCTACAAGTCAAGATTTATTCTGATGAGAAATAGATCAGAGGGAGTAATGAGAAATGTAGAAGAAGAAGAAGAAGATTAAAAGATGAACTTGAGAAATAAATTATGATTACGGTAACTGGACTGAACAAGCCCAAGATGGAATCTTGTGTCATGTGACCCTGCTCGTACTATCCTAATTCAAACATGATATGGGCAGTTCCATTGGAGCTTTATTGACCCTATGACATGGTGGCAGTAACAGTTATTTCTTGGAATATTTTTCATAAATTTAAGATATTCTGTCCTTGGACTATCTTCCTCATATTTCATAATTGACTGTGTTATTTATGCTTAACAAGGAACCACGTATAAAACAAAATTTTCTGAATGGTTTAAAGAGTATGAAACTGCGCCTGCTGTTATTTTACTATGTGAAACCTGGTCTCTCGCCGTGAGGGAAGAGAAAGTGAGGAAAATGGTGGATAGCTGTGGTCTACTTTGACCATTCTTCTATTCGTTTAGGGACATATGAAGTTCGACGATGTGGGAAACCGCGCTGAGCTAAAATGTTAATTCTTCCTCACGGACAGATGAACACCGCGCCATGAAAATGCATTTGTAATCTTGGCATTAGATTCGGCGGTCTGCTTCACTTTACCGTCTCTTAACTTCAGGGAAAGAGACCCCTGTGAGGTTCTGTGGGCCCCAGAGCTGATCTAAACGCTGTGGACATAAGAAATATCCCTTACACTTGCCTGGAATGAAATCACGATTCCTCGATCCTTCGGGCCAAAGAGCTAACTCGGGCTCTTGACGAAACGCTACTGAGGAGAATAGTGTTTCTTTGAGGGAATGAAGTAATATGAAGTTGGAGGAACTGTGAATATGGCGCTTCGTTATTTGTGCATAGCAACAAATAGGGGAAGGAGTGTTGACTTGCCTAATACCCTAGTAACGACAGCGCTCCGGTGGTGATACGTCACCGCTAGCGGGGGGAGGGGTGTCATGCATAGCGCAACACGTCACACTGCTCCCTCCTTAAGGCCGTTCGTCCCGAACACCCTAACGGTGCGCCCCCGTTCCTTTTCTTCAAAGGATGGCTTTCTGCGTCTCCTGTTATTTCGGCTACTCCTTGCAGCGACTATTCTCCTTCCGTTACAATATATTGTCGTCGTCGGAGGGGGGGGGGAATGAGATATCCAAGGAATGTGGTACTTCCTGGAGAGATACTAATTAATGCAGAATTGTAATTCGGAAACCTAAAGACCACACGGAAATCATGTGACTTTCTCTAAGTATATATGTGAAACAAACCGCCTGTGTGGTCAAGTGCTCAGAGTTCCTGGCTACAGATCCAGAGGTCCGGGTTCGATTCCCGGCGCTACAAGATTTTTTCTGAGAAGTAGTTGGTCTGGAACGATGTCTAATCAGCATCTTGAGGATAATCGAGGAGCTATTTCAAGGAAATAGCGACTTCGGTCTAAAAAACCAAAATTAACAGCCGTGGGGATTCGTTGCGCTGACAATGCGACACCCTCTATCTGCAAAATTTGACAAGAGGCGGTCGCTCGGTCGGTATATTTCAATTGCGTAATAAAACCACGAAGTTTATATTCATTCATTCATTCATTCATTTATTCATTCATTGATCAGTAATCTGTCAGACGACAGGTCCACAGCCTCTTCCAAAACAGTTCCTCCACTTAATGCCATCTAGAGCTTTCTCCTTAAATAAAAATATCCTCTTCTGTCCCCAAGATCATTGTGGATCTTCTTACGTGAAACAAATAGAGTATAAGGTTTGTATTGAATTAGCTGGTGTTAACGTACGTATAATTGAAGGAATTTCTGAAAGCAGCATAGAGCTTTCTTCTTCTGTACAATGTCTTAATATGTGAACCCTAATAATTTCTCATGAATTTTCCTCCTCCGTGGAGTTAGTTGGAGGGAAACGCAATACCATAGCTCAGGCAGTTACTCGCTGGCTTCCCAACGCGGCAGCCCTGGTTTGACCCCAAGTTTAGGTCATGTTGGATTTGTGATAGACAAAGTGGCACTGGAGAATGTTTTCTCCGAGTACTTTGGGTTCCCCTGTCAAATATAATTCCACTGATTGCTCCACACTTACCATCCATCATCCGGGGCTGGTAAAATAGGCCGAGTAGTGGCCGCAGTACCAAAGTCTCACCCCACCTCCCCAAGAAACTAACTAGTTAGAGGGATGAACTTCGGAAACGGTTGAAGCTAACTTCAGATATTTTTAGCGCTTGTGGGGTGGGATTAAGTCCCTTGTACTGCGGCCACTTCTGGCCTATTGTACCAGCCCCAGATGATAGGTGAGGGCGATTGTGGAGCAATTGGTCGAATGAAGATTGACAGGGGAAACCTAAGTACTCGGAGAAAACCTGCCCCAGCGCCACTTTGTCCACCACAAATCCCACTTGGCCAGACTCGGGATCGAACTCTGGCCGCGGCGATGGGAAGCCAGCGACTAACAGCTTGAGCTATGGCACGGCCAACTTCAGATTAGTTTCATGGGGAATTTGGTGTGGGGGTTACGTCAAGTAACACTTCTAGCATGGCGTGTATAGACCTATACATAAATGTCCCTCATGCAGTGATGTGCCTAGGTCCATTCCTCCTGTGTGGAACTGCTGCTCTGCCTTATATTCACAGGCCTACTATAATATGTAGCCATCTAAATGTACTGACGGACATTTCAGAGGCTCTCCGTCCCAAAATAAGTGGACGTAATGAAGATGTTCATACCGTAAAAGTAATACAAATTGAAGTAAAGGTATCCCTGTAACAGGCCGTGGAGGCCCATAGGGTTGTGGGATGTTGAGGTTCCCACATTTTCTAGACAGTCGGCTCAGAGATGGCGGTAAGTTTGTCAACTCTAAGTGCCGGACTCCCTTTACCCCCAAGAATATTGCAAGAAGATTCCTGCTACTCATTTCTATTAGACGCTGAGTCGACCCCAGGATCATAGTGCGGCTGGAAGAATTAGGTTAATTGAAAAAATCCAATCACCTCATTGGGATTCAATCCCGCGTCCTTCCGGCTTGTAGCATAGTGGCTCAACCAACTACTCTACCGCGTTAAAGTAATATAAATTCAAGTACTTAAAATGTAAAAAATCTTAAGCTTCTTTATATGAAATCTCGCCTTTCCACAGTTAACGATATAAGAGATGTATCGAACCTATCGCTATAGCCGAGTTGCCTGTGTAAGAAAATAACACAATCCCCTGACAAACATCTACAATTTTCAAATTATAACTTTTTTTTTGTGTACACTTACTTAGGAAATACAATTACATTATTTGACTTTCATGAAAGTAATTGTCCCCATGGAGTTGAGTCCAATTTAAGAAGCCGCCAGTTGCGCAGTTACTCAAAAATTTCGAAAAATTGTTGATCACCATGTCCGCACGAATCCTCCAATGATTCCTGTCCTGAGCGAGAGGAAGCCAGTTCGTACCAGCGCATCCTGTTCCTCTAAGGCCCATTTTAGCCTAATTGCCTTATCTAGAAAACATGAAATTAATGAGAACTTATGAGATTACTTTGCTCTCTGTGCATCCCCACTAATTTTTGTTTTCTTTGCGGTCCGTGTCCTATCAAAGTAAAGTTAGTGATTAGTTCTTTTCAAGACTGTTTCTAACATTATTCTCCTACTTATGCCTAGGTCTTTCTAGTAGTCTGTTTCCTTCTTGCTTTCGCGCCACAATCTTATATGCATGCTACATGACCTGCCCATTGACCATTCTACTTATATTAGGAGACGAGCATACGATGGGGTACCCAAAAGAAACCGAACTATTTTTTTTGTGGGCAGAGCTTTTGTAGTACTGCGTTTTGCCGCTATGAGCCCATAGAGCTAACATTCCTGAGTCGATAAGCCGACTACCGTTGCTTCAGAAGGTAAGGACTAGTTTCGGCAGAGTTTATAGTGACAACTGTTTTGTGTGATCGTCGTTTTTGCAATGGCTTATTTTCGTGAACAGCGTGCGGCGGTGAAATTCTGCTTTTTGCTCGGGAAAAGTGGAACAGAAACTCTTGAAATGTTAAAAACGGCGTACAAGGACGATGCTATGGGGAAAACTCCAGTGTTTGAGNGACCAAAAATGGTATGACCCCTGTTCCTCACCCTCCATACTCACCCGACCTTGCCCCGTGCGACTTTTTTTTTTGTTTCCTCGAATGAAAAGAGTCATGAAAGGAAAAAAACGACGACGGCGCTGTCAAGCATCTCAAAAGATGAATTTAGACAATGTTTTGAAAAATGGAATAAAAGACTAGACAAGTGTATTAGTGTAAGTGGAGAGTATTTTGAAGGGGATTGAAGGTTTATGCTTAAAAGTTGAATAAATAAGTTTAAAAAAAATAAGTTCGGTTTCTTTTGGGTACCCCCTCGTAAATCATGAAGTTCCTCATAATGCAACCTCCTACAGCACAAGGGTTCGCAGGGTCTGTGAAGCCCAAGGGTTATTAGAGTCGATTTATTGCTCGCCTCTCCGGTGTGGTACGGTTATGTTTGTAATAGGAACCTAGACCATAAGCGACCCTTTTCAAGAAAAACGGGAACATTTCTTAATTTTTTAATCTTCCGCCTGTCCTGGACTACTGCAGGGCCAGTTCGTTATAAAACAACATTGGTCAGTTAGATGCCTTGCACAGGAGACCGGAGTAGCGAGTGTAATACATCTCTCTTTCCTCCTGCTCCCATTTTGGGGCATGGGGCTGATTTCTCAGTTTCATGAACATTTTACAGATGGTAGGACTACTCGGACGGGAGATCAGCTTGTTGTAAGGCCTCTACCTAAACACAGGACAACATAAACACAGAATAAACGCATACACACACCAAACATCCATGCCTTGTGCGGTATTCGAAAACTACGATCCCGCTTTCTGAAAGAGCGAAGACAATACACGTCTTAGATCTCTCGTCTAACGTGACCGGCTCAATAAATGTAATAACTGATTATCGTAGGTTGTGTGTTGCGTGTTGTGCATGTTATCATTGGTGGTAGTTAAGAACAGGACCAGGAGATGACAATAATAACCAGCACTGAGCTGTACCTTTCCCTCAACCGGTACTGCCTTTCGATTCATACAGGAGTGTGTTACATATCATGCGTAATCAGTGAAATGAAGATCGCAGAATGCCACTCAGAAACCTGAACTATAACTAGTGGACTAATGAAAGTGTCACATGAAAATGTAGTAGCTGAAGATGAGAATTGTCTTATTTTCGCTTTGAATTTTCAAAGAATATTTTATTAACAAGGACGGTTGCAGTTTGCAGGAACGTACATACAATCCCTGTTTCTGACGTACAAGAAACTATTGCATCATCGCTTGTAGATGAGACTGAACTGACCCACCTCAAGCACTCAAATTGTCCTGAGGGTACTTACAATAATGTGTAATCTGACGCAGATAGGAAAGAGAAACAGAGTGTTTCATAACCCGAATACCTCTCACGTGCTGTCGACATTAATGGGTTTTCAAAACGAAACGTAAGTAGTAACATGGCAGCTTGACCTAGAATTAAAAGTATGTGCTTCCTAAATAGTAGACTATGTGGTAAAGACATATAGAGTGTTCGTAAATGACTGATATGATTTAATTTATTGTACCAAGGTAAGCATTACAGCTATACAGTTGTAACTAGTGCCATTTGAATGACAAACTCTGAAAGCTTTACATACTCTAAAATATGTTCAACGTGAGCTCCTTTCGTGAATCGACAAATATCCAGGCTGTAATACAGCTCATCCCATACGCTTTCTAACAAATTCCTGTCAATTGTCTTGATCGCTGCGGTAATTCTCAACTCCAGTCGTAGAGATGGCACAAATATTTGTTCCTTTACATAACCCCACAGAGAGCAGTCACACGGGGTGAGATCCGGAGAGCCAGGAGGCCACTTCATCTGCAGCTCCAGCGTGGCACTGTAAGGTTCCATGCGCACCCGTCTGCGCAGAACTTGCCACACAGTCGTTTTCGGGCATCTGTAACTCACGGATTCCCTTCCGCATAGATTTCCTTGCACCTCGATCGAAAGTGGCCACATCACTCACACGAGGACGGCCAATGCTTTTCTTCTTACAAATGCATCTCTGGTTTTCAGAATTGTCAGACCACCTCCGTATCGATACTCGAGGAGGTCGATCCGTACGAAGCAGTTTTCTGAAGGCCCGCCGAACACTTGTTTCCTCGTACTCAATCACGCAAAAGCTCTCATTTCTTAAAATTGCGGAACCTAGCGGTAAAGATAGGTAACATGGAGATATACTGCCAATTTTGAAAACTGTGAGAATTTGATTTTCCGTTGATACCGGTATGTGTGGTATGCTTTGTATTTTCCTCGTACTTTATCCACGAAATCGTATCAAACATTTACGGACACATTGCACAGACCACAAATTACGTCAGAAAATTCAACTGTTGTCATAGAACCGTGTTTTACTGTCAGAGGTACACGTTTCCTGAATGTTAGCTGCCATAGCAACAAAAAAAAAAACATCAAATAGCATCAAAAATTGCAGCTGTTGACACGACGTATTCAAATTACATGGAAAGATATGAGTCTCATAAGTCTTGGCGGTAATAATAAATGACAAAAGGACCAAAAAATAACTTTAACAAATGCAACTGTTGACACTGCAGAGTGATCTATATTTGTAAGTACGATTTTTTTAAATATCAGTAGCGATAGTGAAGGATTTGCAGACAGAAAATAACTTCGAAAGAAGGAAGAGTTGACAAGGCACCGTGACAATTAAAATTAAGAATTTTATAATCGGTAGCTGAGGTAGTATTGGATTTACAAACAACAAAATAGTCAGAAATTTTGAAAATCCAGACTGACCTGTGACCTTCAACGAGAGGTATGAGTTTCTTAAACTGGGACGGTAAAGCACAACACAGTGAATGGTTTATAGTCCATAAAGAATATCAAAAAAACGCAACCCTGACGTAATAATGTAGAGCGCATTTACGAATTCCTACAAGTGAAAGCGAAGGATCAGCAGCTAAGGAGAACTTCCAGAATTGGAAATGTTGACAGTACAGCATGATCTAAATATAGATGCATGAGTTTCCCAATTCGTAGTCACGGCAATATAGGAATTTCAGGCCAGATATAACTTCACCAGACACAGATGTTGACATAAGAGTGTGACCTACGTTTAGAAATAGGAGATCTCTAAATGGTATCAACAATATCAATGAACATACTCACTACAGAGTGGCAAATATTTCAAGGTATGAATTTCGTAAGTCCTAGTATCGATACGAGAAGATTTATAGAACTCAGTTGATGTGCAATTGTTGCTATAAGAACTTGTTCTACTTTTCAAAACAGTAGTGTCATATAAATAATGGTTATGGTAGCAAATGGTTTACAGGCACAAACAATCGTAAGAATTGCAGGCACTGACAATGCAGCATGGCATAAATTTAGAAGTACTTACTTACTTACTTTTAGAGCTCAGCCCTTCTTGAGGAGGAGCCAAATCTGCAGCTACTCAAGAATTTCCCAGCATTTTATGGAACCCGAAGGCTCATTACCGTGTTCACAAGAACTCTCCATTTGTCCCTATCCTGAACCAGCTCAATCCAATCCATATCATCCCGTCTCTAAGATGCATTTTAATATTGTCCACCCAACTAGATCTTGGTCTTCCCAGTGGTCTCTTTCCTTCTGGCTTTCCCACCAATATCCTATATGCATTCCTCGTCTCCTCCATTCGTGCTACATACCCTGCCCATCTCTTTCTCCTTGACTTGATCATTCTAATTATACTTGGAGAAGAGTACAAGTTATGAAGCCCCTCATTATGCATTTTTCTCCAACCTCCTGTCATTTCATCTGTCTTCGGTCCAAATATTCTCCTCAACACCCTGTTCTCAAACACCCTCAGTCTATGTTCCTCGCTAAATGTCAGAGACAAAGTTTCACATCCACACAGAACCGCATGCAAAATAATTTAGAAGTACTAGTTTTCTAAATCGAGTGTAAAAATTTACGGGCAAAAATCAGACCCAATAAATGCAATTGTCAACATACGTGTAATAACACGACCTACATGTAGAAGTTTGCGTTCATTACGCAACAATAAAAGACGATAACCACATCATTGCAGCCACAAGAAGGCAGCAATATACATGTAACATGAACTAACTTTAGAAAGACCTGTTTCCTATATCGTTACAGCGGTAACATCACCCCATTTAGCTTGAAAAACGCAACCGTTTACATGACAGAACGACCTACATTCAGAAGTACGACTTTGTAATTCGTTGATCCGAAAGTAAAGGATACACATAGCAGAAATATTTCAACAAAACGACTGTTTCAATACCAGCGTGATCTACTTTCAGAAGTACGAGTTTTATAACTTGTACGGTAGCAAAAGTTGATTTTTAGCCCTTAAGTAACTTCAACGCCGACCACTGTGGTCTCGCGGTCTAAATCACGATCTGTCTTCGCTCGATCTAACTCTGAGATTGTGCGTTCGAATCCAACTCAAGACAATGGATATCTATGTGTGAGTTTATTCTGTGTTTGTGTTATTGTGTGTGTAGGTAACGGCCTTCCGACGTGCTAATCTCTCGTTCAAAGGGCCTATGTAAAAAAGATTATGAAACTGAAGAAGAGGCCAGGGCCCAATAAAATGCTGAAGAGCCATTGATGAATGGTGAAGTAAATTCAACGAATGCAAAAGTGATTGTTTTAATGTTGTATGGGAGATAACTTATACTAACGCAGCATTTTGTTCGCGACTCATAACAATTATTTCATAGTTTCCGCTTGTGTTGATATATCTTTCTGAGGATGGTCTCTCAGACCGATACATGTCAAGGATAAAAGATTAAAAAAGAGAGGCAAACATTTATTAATCACGATGGACGGAGCTGATAACATTTTATAATGACCTCGATTCACTATTGCCATCTTCGGAAGTTTGAAGACTCTGTTGGCTTATATTGTGGTGACGAGGTATTCGCATGTTCACTGATTATACGTGTACTTCTAGATCAGCCACCCAACTACGTACTAGCTGCCACTTAGCGCATGTGATTTTCCTGGATTCATGCTTCTACCCAACATATTAACATGATAGCATTGACAGGAGATTGATTGGCCTGCCTTCAATTTCAGTTTCTCCTACGTTCTAGGACTTTCCCAGTTGCGTATTCTAAATCTTATGACGCTCTACTATTTTATCCCGTGATGGGACAGGTTGGCAGATGACCGGTCCCCTTGGGAGTCAGTGCGGGGTGTCTGAGGGCTGCATCTCAAGGTTAACTAGTATATTTATTGATTTCACTAGTTGCACACAGTTAATACAGAGATAACCTGTTGGTAAGAAATTTGTTGTCTGCCTAAGCAAGGGCAGTGGCTGACTTCTAATATGAGACAGATCTGCTCCAAATTGTGGACGCAGGCTGCTACGATACCAAAAAGCGCTTGATAACACCCGGGGTGGAGTATATATGCTGTACGGTTAGGGCGTTTCCCTTCTGGAAGCTTCTTTAATCTTCACTCAATACATTACCGTAAGAAGCTTCCAAAACATTCTACATGAGTGGATTCTCGACTTCGAAAAATGTTGACAGAATTTATGGGGCAGGAGGGTCCATAGCTGACTCTGCCTTCAGTTAAGACAAGCCAATTTTGGGTGATAATATCGCAGAAAGACCAAGTTACAATCATGTAATATTTCCTGTTGGTACAGACTTTTCTTTTGATTATACATCAATAAGGATTCCTTTAATATGTACATGCATATATGTCACCTTACATAATAATTCACCTATACAACATATCAATCACTTTATGCAATTTACCATATACCAATATGACCATATGCATCTTCTCATTTCAAACCACTGTAAATAGGAAACATCAATCAAATGTTTAACCTATGCGAACTTCTCTAAAGATTCCGTGCAAATCATCGTAATGAATTACTTTCATTGTTATTAGATCGCAACAGCCTTGCGATCTTGTGCGTATTCTGTGTTCAGGCTGTCTGAAAATGTGGTCGTAATTTCTAATCCCGATTAGGGAAAAATGTACTTATATACATGTATGTATGTATGCATGTATATATGTGTGTGACTGTAGACGGGGTTTGGATTGGAGATTGGATTTGTTGACCACTTACAGATCGTAACTACAAATAACTATAACATTATCACTAATCTCGGCACTTTACAAATCACTACAACAAGCAATAAGCCTTAGCAGTCTGCTTCAAATAATCGTTTCCTTGCAACGGATCTTAACAATGGAGATTCTTCAACTTCTGTACTCACGTCTTTGCTGTCCGGCGAATGTCCCATAACTGTGCTCTTCCTCCAATTGACTGACTCGCAGGCTGGCGGCCATTTCACACCGACCTCCTGCTCTTCTCTTCACATGCTGATTTACAACTGGCTGCTGTTCAGCGTCAGAGCCACTTCATGACGGGCGGATTACCGCCAGTCAGTTCCTCTTGGCGCCAAGCCCTTTGAGACCCACGTCTAGTAACTCTATTTTCCAACTGAACACTTGCCGTTATCATTCCTATGTAACATTCTTTTTGACCAGAGAGTGGGTCTGTCATTTACAATTGTTGCTGGTCCTCGCCAGCACAGTCATGCTGAGGTTCGAGTCCCTCGGGACTCATGACCACATTTTACTGTGGCAGATTCGAGACTCCCCCAACCTGGAGGGCCAGGTTCCCGTATTTATATCCCCCAGGAACAGGGTGGCGCGGTTATGCCGCCAGGTATTGGGTTCCTTTACGTCGCCTCCTACGTCTCGCAGGGCTACGGTGGAGGCATTTGACCCCACTGGTGTCCTCGTTATGTAATTCCTAAACACAGACCGCGTAGAGCAGTGGTTCTCAACCGCCGGGCCGCTTCCCAGTACCGGGCCCTGTCATTAATTGTACTGCGCCCTTCTCTTATAAACAAATAATTTACCGGGCCGCGGTCTCACAAAGGTTGAGAACCACTGGCGTAGAGAACATCGCTTATAACTTTTGGTGCACGTGAACTCGTTCCCGTAGGAACCCGTTTGTTCCGCCGTCGGTACCTAGCAACGGGCCTGCACATTACAGTACCTTCTGTGTAAGTAACGGTAGTGCGTTGGGCTGATTACTCGTATCTCTTCAAGAATCCCTACCAAAGTTCTGAAAATCCAGAAATGGAGAGATCTTGGACCTCAATTATATATTGTTCAACACTAGAAATTTCAGATCCCCGTAAATAATTGTACAACTTTCTTATTGAACTCATATTTTATTATTTTAAAAATGGAAGCAGGCGTATAATATCACTTTGTTGTTTGTCGGAAGGTCCTCGGTTTGAGTTATGGTCGGGAATTAGACTATTTTGACTGAAGTTTTTCGTAGCTTTCCTTAATAGTTCCAGGCAAAGTCCAAAACAGTATCTTGATTAGGCCACGAAGGTGTTTTTTTTTCCGAATCCTTTAAAATATTTCATTCATCTGTGATACTACCATTCACGCCATACGTGTATATTCTAGCAACTAGCAGTGTAGTCAAGGAACATAATTTATTAAGACCGTCACAACACAACTATATCGAGGTCAGTGCCTGGTTTTGGCTCTACTACATGTTTCGGCTATTACTAGCCATCATCAGGCAAATACATGGCTAACATATATACACCACTGAACTGCAGTGTTAATGAAATTGGATACTATAATATTAATTATACTAAAATAGTTGACGTAAAAATAAAATAAATTAGATTATATAATATATATATATCTTCAGTACCAAAATCAATTGTTGATTATAACAAAATTTAATATTATTACATTCATGTCATTTTCAGATTAACATTAATATTACTACATCTGCATCACGAGCCTCCAGTAACAGTTTTTATACACAAAATATAGAATACTCTAACTTGTCCATGGTAAAGAACCAAAATCACAAAAACCAAAGACGGACTCGATGGTGTAAAGCATCAATCGAAGAATTTTATTCTTGTTTTATACTATAACTTTTGTTTTATATAAACTAATTTATTGCATTTTTACATCAAGTAATTTAATATAATTAACATTATTGTATCAAATTTTATTAATACTGCAGTTCAGTAGTGTATATATATTAACCATGTATTTGCCTGATGAGGGCTATTAATGGCCGAAACATGCAGCAGAGCCAAAACCAGGCACTGACCTTTATATAGTTGTGTTGTGACGGTCCTAATAAAGAAGCGAAACACGTGTACTTAAAAATGAAGCCACTGCTCTGATGACTTTTCTCATGCATCGAGATTATGCTAGTGCTCGCGATCGGAGAAGCCGGGTTCCGAGCACACGCCATTTATGTTCACAGACGAGTTTCCTTTTTTGTCGCCATGAATTTTGTCTGGATCTGACGATAGCTTAACAGAACAGTTAACAAGTGAAAGGAAACGATGTGTGAAACAAATAAACTGCATTTTTCGTTTTTCATTTCGCTTTCACGGTTCTTTCTCAACATCTTTATCCCCATAATTCCTACATCTTCATTTTCCTTATTTTATTGCATTTACCTTTAGTACTTGGTCTCTCCGTTTCCTTCTATTTCGCCATTTTGCTGTAATAATCTTCTTCCTTCTCTAGTCTCTTTGTCATATTTGTCGTTGTTATGTAGTTTTTATGGTAATAAATTTCATCGTTATTATGTTTTGAAATTAATATAAAATCCTCTGGGACTTGAAAGAAATGTTAAGGAAGATGTGAGAAAAACAGTCATTAAGATTTCTTCAGTTTCAAAGTTGTCACTTATAAATAATTCTTTGTAAATAATTTTAATATTATCTCAGATGAGTTGCCTAAATTATTTAGCAGTACCTGAAGGGTACAAAATACGTAGAATCTCGCTGTGTAATGTTCTACTAGGGCAGATGTGGCATGTCATAGTCTTGAATGCCAAAATTTAAAAAAAAAATATTTTGTTTAAAGCGACTTTAATTAAGGGAGTAACATAGACTGAGGGTGTTTGAGAACAGGGTGTTGAGGAGAATATTTGGACCGAAGAGAGATGAAGTAACAGGAGGTTGGAGAAACTGCATAATAAGGGGCTTCATAACTTGTACTCATCTTCAAGTGTAATTAGAATGATCAAGTCAAGGAGAAAGTGATGGGCAGGGTATGTAGCACGAATGGAGGAGACGAGGAATGCATATAGGATATTGGTGGGAAAGCCAGAAGGAAAGAGACCATTAGGAAGATCAAGATCTAGTTGGGTGGACAATATTAAAATGATTCTTAGAGAGGGAATGATATGGATTGGATTGAGCTGGTTCAAGATATGGACCCATAGAGAGCTCTTGTGAACACGGTAATGAACTTTCGGGTTCCATAAAATGCTGGGAAATTCTTGAGTAGCTGCAGATTTGGCTTCTCCCAAAGAAGGGCTCGCTCCATAAGTAAGTAAGTAAAACAACTTTCACCTGTTGACCAAATACTTTCAATAAACAGAGACCCTGATATATAGGTTCCTTAATAAAAGCATGGAAGGAGAAATCTATAATTATTATTTCTCAATGACGTGCCAACCACAGACCTCTCGATGTGATTATGATGTTCATTCTTGCGGTTCTCCATTGCTACCGAAGGTTCGACCCGCTGTCCAGTACCAAAATACATAGCGCAACTATTCTACGTGGTGCGTTACGTATATAATGCCTCCTATTTATTTTGTATTAATATGTAACGTCTGAGCTGGATGTTGGTGGTGTTGTAGTAAAGGTTGAACCTTTATTTATATATATATATTTATTTATATATTTATAATATATATATTTGTCAATATAACAAAACATAACCTACATATACGAGGATTTCTCATAATCGATGATGTAACATGTCCATACAGAAAATCTCAAATGCATATTGAAGAAAATATAACCTCATTCAGTATGTACGCACAATGAAACTAGATCCGTACATAAGCTCTAACATAGTGCAATTTCTAGTTAAAAATAGGAGTCTACGTTTTTATACTACACATGTACCGAGACGCTCAATATTCAATGCGACTCACGGACAAATGGGGTAGCGTACTTCTCAGAAGTGTTTATCATCACGACAATACACAGCGCCTTTTGTGGTGTACTCAAGATTATAAGATACAGCATACAGCAAGGATCAGTTGTGATCAAATGATCTTGCTGTACACACCACGAATACTAAGACATGCTCTTATCTCCGTCTTATTGGTCGAGCTGGTACGGCTGCACGAGAAAACGCGCTACGTTTTCGTAGTCTACGTCATCCAGACGGTAATGTGTTTCGAAGATTGTACCGGCGTATCGTGTTAGAGGAAATGCAAGACCAGTGAATGTAGGCCTTCCACGAACTGGATGAATACTTGCCGAAAAAAAAAACTACGTGGCTTTAGTCTGCAAGCGAACTATACCGACCGAGTGACCGTCGCTTGTCGGCGAAGTTAATGCCAACTTTACCGGATAGAGGTCAGCGCAACGAATCCCCATGGCCGTTAATTTCGGTTTTCTAGACCGGAACACCTGCTGAAGAAGATGGAATAATTATGAATATGATAATCTTACTCGATATCGCGTTAGAATTGGCATTATCCCAACCACAGTTCCTCGAAGCACTTCATGACGTTGAATCGCATGCATACAATTACTAGCAGAGGTCACATATGCTTCCACGCGTGAAAGTGTGTACAGTGTTCACCGTTGCCGTCACTAGGCCACATGCTATCCGCAAACGTGTGTAATGAGACCGATCCATCGCCAGATTTTCGGATACAATTGAAGGGACATTGCCCTGAGCATCTGAGAGACTGACTGCTCAGCGTTATCTTGATCCTCTGGAGACTTTTCTACTGAAGTTTCTGGGAGACCCGCCTCTGGTTGTGAGGTGAAGTCTGTGGCTTCAGCACTATGCGGCAGACATCCGACAGTAGTTGAACGTGACATAACGAGGAAAGTGGAGCAGACTTCGAGAGGACACTTGAAGGAGAACCTTTATGCAACCTGTCCCAGGTCTATCGAAAAAAAGGTACGACAACTGTCCATGTTAAGACGTGTTCGAGTAAATACATGGGGCACACGCACACAGTACCATCTGCCGTTAAATGGGTGCGAGACCGCCTCGACAAATACGAAGCGCACTTGGTTTCACGATTTCATAGCTTGCACCGTTTAAGGGTGACGTGTGTCGTGCGCTATTTTCGATTTCTTTAAAGAAAGAATCATATTGTGCTGAATATTTTCACTGGGTATACGAGAAAGTACTTTGGCATATAGACCCGTTGCTTAGCGGTGACTCTGTAAACAACTGCCGTTGCTAGGTAACGCCTGTAACATACACAAATGACAGTTATATAATCGTGCGAATATCTATCTTGAGATGTGGACGGATGGGCTAGTTTCAGCACTTTTATTAAAATATTGTGGTTTTTCGAATGTCATCTGTCTGTGTATGTACGGATGGATACATATGTAAATGGGCGGATGTGCCACTCGACAGCACCTGAATGGTTGCGCCAGCTTTATCCGGTATTCGGTAGAAGTAATTGCTAATTTTCAATAAAGTGGTTTAAGGAAATATTATTTGATTTCATAAATCTGATGGGTTTCTTCCTTGTGAAATTCTATCATAAGTCTATGCAAAGTAAATATAAGTGCTTTATATTAAAAAAAATTTGAGCCTTTCAAATGGGTCCCAAGTAACAATGGCGATATTTTGAAGACCACTCCGAATATTTCTGTTAAATTTAAGAAATTTATGGACACCATTGTCCAGAACAAAATTGCTTAGGTCATGCGCTCAATAAGGTAGCGATACGGAAAATAGTGATCGATGAGTGAAATGACAGTTTAATCGAAATCGGAGTGGACAGTATTTCAGATTTTGTACATGCTTTTAACAAAATTTTTACTTTATAATAGGAGAAGACTGAGGTCGCTTGGGCTTATATGAAATAAGTAAACAACAATTGTTAAGCAACGCATACTTGTCGTGACGTGTATACTCAGCTATAAACAAAATACTTCCCTTTCTCAAGGTAATGTAGTCAAGGTCATCCAATATCAGAGAACATAAGCAGAGTCATTGCTCCGGTTTCACTTTCTCTTGTACGTAGTATTGTAATGATGGCGAAATCCATCTCGGGAAATCGACGAGATCTCATATATTACATCCGCCTGATTCAGAAAAAAAAATGCGTTTTGGTTTGCCGTCTGCTTGTCTTTATATGCCTCCGTCTCTACGTCTTGCAGGCGTCTCACCTTAAGCAGAGAATTTGTTTGTATTCGGCAGTTGCAAGTTTATTTAACGCAGATTGGTCACGGGTCAACATGAGCAACCTAGCTCCAAAAACGGGCGACAAGACAAACCGCGCGTTTTCCGAAAACGAAGCTTGCGACTTGTAACAAGTTTCAGTAAGTTATGTAGGCCATCTCTCTAAACAGAAATGCATAGTTGTATTTCCATTTCATGGGAAACAACGGTAAGTGATCTAGGAGTAGGGAAGGGAAATGTCGGTTATGTGGAAACTGATTTTACTGGTCGAACGGATTTCATTTTTATTCTGTTTTTAGTAACAGATAATTATCAAGGAGACAATAATGGACTACGTTCCCCAGATAACGTAGTTATTGCTAAATATACCTTTGGGTTCCACATCCTTAAATAAAATTGTGAGGGGGGTAAATGTGCTCCCTTCTAGCATCCCAAAGACGAAGAGTAAATTTTATAGAAAGTGGTTTGAAGGTTTTTAAGTTTCAATCGCATCTATAGGCAATAGATCCATATAAATTTATATAGATCATATCTTCCAAAACATAACGAGATTCAAAGCAGTCGTAAAATTTTACTTCCCTCAAGGATTTCTATAAAGATTTTGAATACATCTCCACATTTTACCGAACTTTACTTATTCTGAAGAAATAAAAGAAATCTTATGAGATTACTTTGCTCTGTGTGTGTCTGTGTTCCCCCCCCCCCCACACACCAAATCTTGAATGTGGAACCAGCCTTTACGAATCTTGATATTTTTGTGACTGTATGTGCATCCCTTATATTTTCTAGGTAACGGTTCGGTANAAGGGAAAGTAGGTTATTTTTCTTTCAGAATTTTCTTGATAAATTCCATTAACTTGATCTAATTTTTTTATGTTTATTAGAGAAAACTTGGACTCTTTCCGGTCAAAAGTCGACATGGTGAATGCTTCCATAGACAAATGTCGATATACTATCGACAATTTTTTTTGTGTTTCTGCAATCATGTATTTATCACGCATCACTATTTGACACTGTAGAGTATACAAAAACATATACAATGTGAATGTTTCGTCTCCCTCCTTCTGCCATCTGGAAGTCATATTTTGAACTTATTAACGAACGAATGCCATTTTTATATTACGGAGTGTCACGTGTTAGTAGCATGCTTTTTCGTTCAGCTGAAACACTGCCCTCTGGATTGAAGAATCTAGGTATAATTCCTTGTGTGATGCGGATAAAGAATCTAGTAGTGACATGTTAAGTGAAGAACTCGATATTGACTCTGATGATGAGACTAATTTGGAAATAGAAGGAGAAACTGCGAGTGAAGGACCAAGCAAAGAAATGTCGGAAAGTGTTGTTGCATGTTGGTGGGCTGGAAGAGGTGATGACAATGGATGATGATGCATGTGGTGAAATGATGCCACCGAATAAAGAAATCGGGCTATTAGAAAGACAAGAAAGTACACGGGGTGATCAAACATATAGAGAAGTAATTTCGGAAAATAATGTACCACGTAAAAACATTTTAAGAGATGAATCAACAGTTTGGTTCAAGCATAAAATTTTTTTCATAAGTTATAACAAAAAATACAACGAATTGGGGCATCAGATTATTTTTGCATTAGCTGAACGTGACACTAGTTACCTTCACGGTATAATCCCAAATTATGGAAGACTTACAGGTGACGTGTGTAACTTACCATAATCTGAAACCTGTTCATTTCAAGGATAGTTCTTTGCTTGAAGGGCAGACTGTGACTCAGTGTGTCTGGTATTGAAGACTACCATCATTTAACTGACAGATATTATAGCAGCGTTGAGCTGGCTCAAGAATTAAATAGTCGAAAATGTAAATACACTTTTTTTTTAATTTGTCCGTTCTTTGCACCAAATTTTTGGACAAAATAATTCACTTAGTGGCTCGGCAGATATTCAAAATCCTCTGACGACCTGGCTGAGGAAATTTTTCTAAACCCGACTACCGGAAAGGGTTAATGAACTCTCACTTTCTGGATAGTAGATGGCCTTGATCCGTTAAAGTGTCCATGTGAAGGTATCCGTTGTTTGGTCTGGTTGCTTATATTTAACATACAGAGATTTCTCGATCCTAGCACGTGTCGTTCCATTGACCTCCAGAACTGGTTTCTGAACCAGACAAAAATTGTGTGCCCAGGTTCAGAGTGTAGCAGCTCTTTTCTTTGGGAGGGGGGTGGGGTGAGGTTTTGAGTTTGACACGAACCAGTGCATATACAAGAGCGAATTTTGATTTTTTTTCTATCTTCCCCTTTAAAGAGAATAAATATTGTTTATACTAATCCATTGTCATATCTTAATATAAGATATTGAGCGTGATGGATAGACTGGTAGACGAACACAGCGCGTATGAATTATATTCATTCAACTATAAAAACTAAACTCCGTGGCCTGTAGTCCGCAAGCGAATTATACTTACCGAGCGACCGCCGCTTGTCGGCGAAGTTAGTGCCAACTTTTGCACATAGAATATCACGTCACAACAGATCCCCAAGGCCGTTAATCTCGGTTTCTAGACCTGCGCCACTACTTTTCCATTAAAGTAGCACTTCAGTTATCCTCACGAGGCTGAGTGGACCCCGTTTCAGACCAACTACTTCTCAGAATATCTGATATCGCCGGGAATCGAACCCGGGACCTCTGGATCTGTTGCCAGGAACTCTGATCACTAGGTCACAGAGGCGGTGTATATAAAACTATAAATACACTAAAACCCTAAATTCATTGCTACGAGTTCTTACTAGTTAAATCAATAGAACAGATTATATTGCTGCTTTTTCAAGATATTGAACCGAATCTGGAAAGGATATTGCTATCTTTAATAAAAGTAATTCTCACTCCAACTCCGCCAATTAGTAATAGTGCTAGCTGGCTTTTGTGATCACGAGAAAGTTGCCGATGTTTATTTTAGGGCATTATTTACAAAAACATTAATGTCTCATATGGAGGTCACCTCTGTCCACGTGTAACCTATTATCAGCGCCTAAAACGGCAGCTGCGTGCTTCATTCATACTGTCCTTTAAGAGAGCTAAGTTTTCTTTTCCCCCCTTGGCACTACAGCCCCAGTGGACCTAGGCCTACCTCCATGAAATTCTCCGTTTACTTCGGTTTCTCTAGATCTTACGCGTTTGGTAGGACTCCTTGGGCTGGTGGTCAGCTCGTCGCAAGGCCTATAACTGTACACAAACACAGAAAAACACACACACAAAACTAAACATCCATGCCTTAAGTGGGATTCAAACCCACGATCCCGGTTTCCAAGCGTGCGAAGACAGTACATGCCTTAGACCGCTCCGCTACCGTGACCGGCGAGAGCTTAGTTTACTTAGTGTAATAAATGAATCTTAACACGGGAGTTAGATCAAAAACCATGTTCAGAAATTCATGAAAGTCAATATTAGAAGTCTTTGCATGAGGGCTTTTTTAATGTTAGTGGGGTGGGACTAAGTCCCTTGTACTGCGGCTACTTCTGGCCTATTGTACCAGCCCCAGATGATAGATGAGGGTGATTGTGGAGCAATTGGTGGAATGAAGATTTGCAGGGAAAACAGATTTACTCGGAGAAAACCTGCCCCAGCCCCACTTTGTCCACCACAAATCCCACTTGACCAGACCCGGGCTCGTACCCGGGCCGCCGCAGTGGGAAACCAACGATTAACCACCTGAGCTATGGCGTGGCCCATTGCATAAGGTTAATGGGTACTTCTGAATTTTAATGAAAGCGACCGAATTATAAATCTCAATTTAGGCGCAATATTCCGTGTTCTGAGACGGCACACCATACCGTCACACGTGTACTGTGTAGCGGTTTCTGGAGGATAACACCTGGCCGCTCAAAACCAAGGAAGCAACTTGTCTGGCGACCACTTCCGTATGAGCGGAAATAATACTCAAATATGAATAATTTTTCCTCCGTCGAGAAACCCATTTCCAACAATAACTGCACAACACAACTTCCTTTTCACTACTGGGAACACGTGCGGCTGGAACTGTGCCCCGTCGACAAACGCACATGCGCGTACGAGATGTGGGAGTTTCAGAACTGTTATTTTTGGCGCATTCTGTACTTTCATAAATGGGATTTCCCAAGTATCCCGTGTACAGGATCACAAAATTTGTCCAATTTATTTTTCACTAAAAGAATATGATTTGAGGCAGTCTATACAACAATAAGTTGAAAAGACAAACAAGATAGACATTATCATGTTAACAACTGTTTTCGCTATACGTTTCGACCCTTGCGTGGGTCATCCTCAAGCGTACATGAATATCTGATATATTTTATTTGTATTTATGTGTTTTGTTTAACGATGATATCAGTAATTTAGAGAACACTGTACCGAGAAGTAAGATGCTCAATGAACGATGAATCCGAACGATTAGGAAAGAAGCGATCGTGGCCTACTTAAATTTACTGTTCCTAAGGTCGTCTGGAGGAATCGGAAAGAATTACGTGAAACTTCGGGACAGTTGATATCCTGGTCGAGATTCAAAACGGGGACTCCCGAATACAGTTCAGAAGTGTTACCCTTTGACCTATCCAATTTGTTCGGTTACACGATGTGCGTTATTGCTTAGCTGCAATGTGAATCCTCCTCGTTTTGTTCAACACATTTTGTGTTTAACAGAAATTGCATCCGTAAATTTAAAGAAAGTATCCGGAAAGAACGCCCTTGAGACTTGTGTACGCTACGTTATTGAGTATAGCCTTTCCAATTCTGTGTTATTACGTCTGCTGACTGAATTTTCGGTCACATTTTTGTGAATCACAATAATCATCTTTCCGTTACATTTAATTTTTCGTCAATATTTTAGAAGGCTGTAAATTCCAGAATGATATTGACAAAAAGAAACATAAATCGATACTACAAAAAAGATACGCTCGTATGAATGAGTTTAGTACAATAAGAAGAAATATGCTCAAATTCAAAAACAAACATGCACGACACTAAGAGCTTCATTTTTTTCTTCTTTTCGGTTACTGGTACTTCTGCGCTTTTGCTTTTGTGACACTGAATATGAAATAGAGGGCGCCTCTGACGCTATCAATATACTATAGACTGGCAAGCAAAGAAGTTACGCACGGTTTGTCTGCAACATGAAAGTAGTTAAGTGGCCCTTATACACAACGATATATTTCTTTTCTTTGTGGGATATGGTCTTCATGTCGATCAGATGTGCGTTGCAAGGACGAATCAGATGGACACGGATATGGGCTTATAAACCAACCCTCGCTTCTTCCATGTCTTCTCGGGACTTCGAACTTCACATATTGACAGGAGACCACTTCTGTGGCCTGGTGGTCAGAGTTCCTGGCTACAGATCCAGAGGTCCGGGTTCGATTCCCAACGCTACCAGATGTTCTGAGAATTAGTGGATCAGGAACGCGGTCTACTCAGCCTCGTGAAGATAATTGAGGAGACATTTCAAGGAAATAGCGTCTCCGGTCTTGAAAACCGAGATTAACGGCCATGAGGATTCGTTGCGCTGTCCATGCAACACACTCTATCCGCTAAATTTGGCACTAGCTTCGCCGACAAGATGATCGGTATAGTTCGCTTGCGGACAACAGACCACGGAGTTTGTTTTGTTTTTTTGTTTGTTCATATTTACAGGAACAAGTTATTCAATACCGCTGTTTTATTATCGCATTTTATGCTTCTTACTTTCTTTCTTGATATGGCATTATCAGTGCGGCCAACTGCGAGGTGTCAGTGACATCATCCGTCACATCAATAGACAAGTAACATAGAAATTTTCAAGTAACAATCTTGCCAATAATATGTACCAGCATTTTCCGGTACAGAAATATTATTTAAAATTACATCAGTAAATACTCATAATTTTGCATCAAACAACGCTTGTCCAGTGTCGTCAGGTTTAGCAGGAGTCAGAAGCTGTTTAACAGAATGAACTATTATAATCCTTCGTTTTGCAAGAGCCGCCTATTTTGAGGTGGTGCAACTGTCTGGAATCGGTCAGAAAAATATTTCCACTAGATCAAACAAGAACTTGTATTTACCAAAGAGGACAACAGAAACCCGACCTTTGATTATCACCTTCGAAATTTGGAAACTGAATTTATATTCTGGTATGATTATAATGATATTTTTGGAACCTGCAAGTCCAGCTATAGAAATTTGATTCCCGTTACGAAGGCCGCATTCAAGGGGAGAATTATCAACCGAGTAACCTACAAACAGAACCACAATGGGAACTCAATCACATCCTCAAACAAAAGAAAACCACTGTGGCTTTAGTCCGCAAGCGGACAATACCTACCAAGCGACCGCAGCTTGTCGGCGAAGTTAGTGCCGAGTAGCGGCTTCGGTGTAGAAAACCGAAATTAATGGTCATGGGGATTCGTTGCGCTGACCACGTAATACCCTCTATCCGCTAAAGTTGGCAATCACACCCTCAAACAAACAAAACAAACTCCGTGGTTTGAGTCCGCAAACGAACTATACCGATTTAGCGACCGCCGTTTGTCGGCGAAGAAAGTGCCAAATTTAGCAGATAGAAAGTGTTGCGTGGTCAGCGCAACGAACCCACACGGCCGTTAATTTCAGTTTTCTATACCGGATGTAACATCCTCAGGCAATGCAAATCTATTCACTTTAACATAAAGCAGTTTACATTTTTATATGATGATATAACAAGCGGTGTGAGGTACTGTCGTTCTTGTAATGTAGAAACGGAAGAAAATTTAACATTTTACAAAATTTGCATTAGTATAATCCTTATACTTTCAACCGTGTACAAGAAACTTCTTTCCAATCATGAACCAGAATCTTCCGAAATTGTATTTAGCAGCGACGCGTCACTCTGCGAAAATATCGGAGTCTCATGACGTCGGATGTCATAACGAATTTCTCTTTAGCAACTGGTACATTCGAGCAGGACTCCCTCACCTTTGGTTCTGATACAACCGAAGCTCTGAGGCAAATGTCCGAAAATTACGTCATCTCCAGCAACGTTCGCTTAACCCCCCCCCCACAGATTCTGGACACGCTTCTGTTAGTCTTTCTCTAGCGGCCTCCGTAGTCTAGGGGTAACGTTCCCACCTCATGACTCAAGGTACGCGGGTTCAAACCCGACGGAGGTCGTGTAATTTTTAAGGGCGGAAAAATTCAGGGAACAAGACCTCCGGGAATGACTTTAAGCCGTGGGTCCCGTGTCGTAGCTTTACGGCACGTAAAAGAACCTCATGCCTCAAGGAGGTCTCTGGCCCAAATTACCGGGACATTTCCCGCGCAACAGTAGTCTCTAACACCTCTGGTAGATGGGGGAAGCATCTAGATACCGCTCAGCCAGTAGAGGCCGAACTCGCAGGCTGAGTCGGGACTGATGGCAAGCACCAGTATCGGTAGTGTATAGAGACTGGTAGAATATCACAGGGGGACGTACAGTAGACCACTGGTGCCGGTGCATGGGGAAACCCACCCTCTCCAATAATAATAATAATTCAATTCTTTACTATTAATGTGCCGAGTCAACAGCCGCAAGGCCAATTACAGACATAGCACAGTGCAGATGAATGAATTACGTCATAGACAAACTTATTAAAAGTCAAATACAAATTACAGGTAAGTACTTGGAAGAAATAATAATGAATAAAAGTAAAAGTAAACAAACAAATAACTGATAATTATAACAGTAATAATAATTTCATTATCATTAAACTAAGTGTTATTACAATTGAGGAATGAAACATAAATATTTAATTAAGAAATGAATAGTATAGATTTTCAGAGGATAATAATAATATACGTAATTCATTTTGTTTTACTGGACATGCAAATAATAAAAATACTAACAGTTATACTATATTTAAAATTTGTTTGGGTAGAACATTCC
>NW_019737390.1:239065-315789 GCF_002891405.2 Cryptotermes secundus
AAATTTGGAAGCATTAAAGGGGAAACAGAAAGCTTAATCGTAGCAGCTCAGGACCAAGCAATCAGTACAAACTATTTTAAGAAGAAAATACTGAAAGAAGAGATCGGAAGTAAATGTCGACTGTGTAAAGAATACGAAGAAACTATAGACCATTTAACATCAGGATGTCCCGTTCTGGCGAAGAACGAATATATAGTAAGGCATGATAAAGTTTGCATGCATTTACATTACTCAATATGTAAAGAATTTGGAATCGAAGTATCAGACAACTGGTACTCACACGTGCCTAAGTCAGTATGTGAACATGAGGATATAACGGTGTTATGGAATCAAGGCATACAAACAGACAGAGAGGTTCTGGCAAACAGGCCAGACATAATAATTAAAAACAAACAAAAGAAAACGTGCATACTTATAGACGTATCAGTACCATCGGACAGGAATGTAGTACAAAAAGAAGCAGAGAAGAAATTAAAATACAAAAATTTAAGCATCGAAATTCAGCGAATGTGGAATGTGAAATGTTTTGTGATACCAGTGATTATTGGAGCCACGGGTACAGTTACCAGAGGGCTGAGGAAACATTTGGAACTAATTCCTGGTAAACACTCCATAGATTCACTGCAAAAAACAGCTATCCTGGGAACATCACACATACTACGGAAAGTGCTACAGTGCGAAGCTTGAAGCCTGAGTGGTGAGGTGCATCACTGGTCCAAGCAAAGGAATACCAGGAAATAAACCTGTGACAAGAGATGACGATGATAATAATAATAGTCTTTCTCTGGTCTGACTTAGCATCTGTGTATGTTCTCTGGTCAGGAAGTTCGTCACCAAAATCTACGCGGAATTCCAATTTTCACGACATGTTACAACATTTTTCTCAAGCAAAGTAATGTAATATTCATGCAATTTTAATCATTTCGTGTGTAGTATTTAGGAGTTTCAATTTTTAGCGTATTACCATAAGTTAAGAATGTTTTGTCTTTCCTCTATAGATGTATATAAGTAAAAGTTATCCCTGTACAGTCATTAAGCATCACGCCATGAACATACATCCATACATATTTACATAGGGAATCGGTTTACATCTCCATGTATTCTTCACCTCGGCACTAGATTAGGTGAGTGATCAGCTTCATTCCACAGCTGTTCCACCTCAGCGAGAAATAATTCTAAGTAATCTTTGAATAGAAGGATGAGTAGGTTCAAAAGTTGGTCTGGAAACATTGATGAAGTAAAAAACTCTTGATTTCCACGGAGAATCGAACTCCAGTCCTCCAATCTTCCAGCCAGCAGTCTAGTTTCCACATTGACTGAGCCATTCCAACAAAAGTTAAATTATTTGAAGCTATAATTCTACATGCTGTTTTGCGTGGATTTAGGACTTGCTCTTTCATCATAAGCGAATATCACCGATTAAGAATTTTTTAGAACAGGGCGCTGAGGGGAATATTTGGATCTGAGAGGGCGTAAGTAAACTGAAGATGAACATACTTGGAGACAGCAGGTTCATCTGAAACTGTCAAACATATCTACCAATCTACACGGCATCACACACAGGAATGAGAACGTCAAAGCTCAGAAATTTAATAATGTTCCAAAACTCATATTTCACATAGAGAACAGTCTCTCTATTGTTGCGTAATGTACCGTGTTTGCGCAGCTGCTGCCTGGCAACGCGTTGATCAAGTCCGTTACAAAATGTATACATACGTAAAGCTACCACATTGAAGATGAAGCAGTTGAAATTAGTTGAATGGTTGTGAATCAATGAAGGCGTTCTCAATATACTCATACTTCCTCATTTGCAGTCACACTTACTCTCGATTATCCTGATAATAAAATAAAAATTTGACATGTGACCTTATATCTCTCGTGGCCGCGCCATAGCTCAAGCGGTTAGTCGTTGGCTTCCCACCGCGGCGGCCCGGTCTTGTCAAGTGGGATTTGTGGTGGACAAAGTAGCGTTGGGGCAAGTTTTCTCCGAATACTTCGGTTTCCCCTGCCAATCTTCATTCCACCTCCACAATCACCCTCACCTATCATCTGGGGACTGGTACAATAGGCCAGAAGTGGCTGCAGTACAAGGTGCTTAGTCCCACCCCACTAGCAATAAAAAAATTATATTTCGCGTGAAACGTCCTGAGACAATACGATTACGTGTATACCCGAATAATCTGTAGAGACATTTGCGTGAACAAGTACCAACATAAGGTCTCGTGATAACATAACGTCACGTGTATTAGTGACTATAGACGGGGTCTGGAATGGTGAATAGATTTAGTGACCACTTACAAGTAGTAACTACAAATAATTATTACATTATTGCTGATTTCCACATTATAAATCACTCAACATTAAAACTTCCGTTTATTTCCACTGGTCTTTTCTTGGTAACAGCTCTCCACAGTGGCTATTCTTCTGCCAAGTCTTCACAAGATGTTTCCAGGTAACGAAGCTTAGTACTGGGGAATCTTCTGTTGTCCGCTGGGTAACAATCCACAGCTGAACCCTCATTTCAAGTGACTGACTGTAGCGCCGATTATCTTCGAGATATCTTCTCAGCCTGAATCCAACGGAAACCTGTTTTCTCTTGTCAAAAATGCTTGCTTATTGGTCCGTTACCTAGCATTGGATATACGCGAACCACATAGAAATCCCTCTTCCGACAATGGTTCTGTTGTGTTTCGGGCTTTACTTAGAAATGCCTCTGCTGAAATAGAACCCACGTTCCTAGTTTCTGAGGGGGCAGACATTTCATGCTTTAGGCCGCGCTGCTGCAATGTGATCATTTTCAAAGACAAAATATGGACGTGTAATTCGAAACATGACATATACGAACGTAAACAAAAATTAATTAATTAATTTTGTTCCTTGGCACTACAGCCCCAGTGGGCCTAGACCTACCTCCATGAACTTCTCCGTTCACTCTGGTTTTTCTAGATCTTACACATTCGGTAGGACTCCTTGGGCGGATGATCAGCTCGTCGCAAGGCCTCTACCTGTACAGAAACACAGAAAAACACACACACACAAACTAAACATCCATGCCCTGAGTGGGATTCGAACCCACGATCCCGGTTTCCAAGCGAGCGAAGACAGTGAGCGTCTTTATTACAAGACGTATGTATAGGCTGTTGACACGTAGATAGGCACAATGCGTACAGAGGCATGATTAAGTGTTGTCATGGAATCCATATCTGAGGCTGTTTATTTCTGTAACGACAAGTTGTATGTGGTTCGCAGACGGTGTTAGTACGAGTATAACACCCCTTACGGACTGTTGGTGCATGCAGGGGCACAGTGCGTACAAAGGCAAAATATAGTGGAGAAAGAAAAGGGCAGATTCGAGGACTTAGTACGCTATAAACATAGTCATTTAAATAGAGACCGCAGCTGTTTTACTCTTAAATTCCTGAGTCTCTTTGGCGTTTAAATAATTATAAGCATTTTTAAATGCTGTATCTAATACAATTTTGTGACAAAAATTAGAATTTACTTTGTTTTTATCAGCAAGAAACAGACTAGCATGTATTATAACGTGAGGTTTGAAAGTACTAGTATTTAGACAAAGAAATACTTTTTTTTTTTTTAATTTTTGATGCGTACTGTACCAAAGTTTCCCACTCTTTACAGAGTGGTTCTGCACTTGACATACTTCCGTTGTCTCTGGTGTCGTAAAACAGCTGGAAACTTTAGAAACCTTATTTTGTTTTTCTGTTGGTAAGGTTTACATTTTTGCTGCACTCTTCAGGTAACTCTGTTGTCTAGAGGGATAAGAAAGTGAAAGTATGGGAATTTAGGATGGTCTAGAGAGAAAATTAATTGTTTCGTACATCAGTGCCAAGCCCTGCCATTGCAGCACCAAGAAAATATTGCTCCTTCTATGGTCGAAACCAATCTCTTGCATCGTAGCTGAATTACAGAATGCATTAAGTTTTCTGTGAGTTCGTAGAGAATACGAATATTGTATTTGCATTTCACCATACAATCGCAATGAAACGTCCTTTTGTATACGATCACATTGAAAAGCCCCTAAAGTGCAAGTTACGTAACGTTGAACACGGCATTCTCGTTAGCTTCGAGAAGTATTGTACCATACAAACGTGAGCTTCAGTTAGATGACAGGGGGTGATGAATCTTATATATATACCAAACAGTCCGCGCCATAACTGAAGCGGTTAGTCGCTGGCTTCCCACCGCGGCGGCCCGGGTTCGCTCCCGGGTCTGGTCAAGTGGGATTTGTGGTGGACAAAGTGGCGCTGGGGCGGGTTTTCTCCGCGTACTTCGGTTTCCCTTACCAATCTTCATTCCACCCAATTCTCCATCATCATAATCACCCGGGGCAGGCTACAATAGACCAAACAGTGGCCGCCGTGCCGAGTGGACCCAGTTGGACTCCACCCCCCACTAACCGAATTTAATTATATATCGAGTAGATAACAAAAGTATCTTCACTGAATTTTGCAGAATTAAAAATGAATATTTAGAATTCTAGGTGCGATGCTACTAGCGCCATGTGCGGAAGTTTCCAAAAGTGACGACTAAATGCCCGAAAGCAGCAATATGAGTACTTTGACCACGACGAATATGCCTTTCAGTGTACCTATATGTACACTTTGAACGTAGAATGTTAACACAGAGCGTCTAAGTCTCATATTGATAGCACTGAGTGGCCCATAATTCTGTTAAATTAAAATATTATCTGAAGAAGGCAGTCTTCTGGGATTTGGCACCGTGTATAAGTGGTGTTAACCGACGTTTCGGAGGAACGTATCGCCTCCATCTTCAGGGTAGAAGAAAAAGTATAAGAAATCTGCAAGCGACAAGACCGTGAGAACGGTAAAAGCAATCTGCTTTTACCGTTCTCACGGTCTTGTCGCTTGCAGATTTCTTATACTTTTTCTTCTACCCTGAAGATGGAGGCGATACGTTCCTCCGAAACGTCGGTTAACACCACTTATACACGGTGCCAAATCCCAGAAGACTGCTTTCTTCATAGTCACCGCCGTGAAAGCCTCAAATCTTACAAAATATTATCTGTTCTTGACGGCAATATTTAGATTTAAACCAGGCAGTCAATTAGTAGAAAGGTATCACAGCGTTATGAGTTGTGCATTGGACATTGAGGATTTCATTTTCAACATATCTTGTGAATTCTATAAGTATTATCACGCGTAGGGGTAATTTATAGGACGGAGGATTTTAATGCCTCACTGGATTCTTTGCGCCTTATACATTCACACGGATTGGAACTACAGGTAATGCAGCGTTATCGCTACGTGTTCATCATACTTAAAAATTCACCGTTGCACTAGGACTCTCAGTCTTTACTAGTCGTATCCTGGCAACGGATTTAAATCCGTCTTACATGAAGTATTTTTGCATCACCTAATTCCTTTCTTGCCATTTCTTCTCAATCATCTTCGACTGCCGTCTCCAGAACTTGACCCAGTTCTCTTCCGACTATTGTTCTGCATACTCTGCAAGCGACCTTCTTCTTCAAATTATAACCCCTTGACACGGACCTCCACTGAAAACACCGTCTTTTTTCATTAAGAAAGCATCTTTACTAACCCCTTACATAGCAATGAATGTCCTTCCATTGTCACGTGCACGTGTGTTGTTGGAATGTGTTACAGAGTCTTTGCCTAATAATGGGTACACACGTCACGCGTACACACACCTGGATCTGTAGCCAGGAACTCTGACCACTAGACCATAGACTACATATATAAATGATATTTGAAATAGTGTTCTCATTATAGGTTCTGAGATGATCAATTTCATTTATATAGATTTAATGTGTTACTTAAATGGATTAAATACTTTGGCCCATTAAAAGTAATAGTTTTTAATATTTATTTATGTACTCTTCACTTTTCTTCTAATTTTATGAGCAAAAAGCAATGGGATGTAGCTTTATTACTGTTCTGTATCCCTAACATAGCGTTCCATTTTACATATTTATATCTTGTTGACAGATCCGTGATCCAGTTTGCAGTTTCGGAACATACTTTCGACGTTCAGTGCCTTCAAAAAGTTAGTAATGCTTTAACGTAGCCTTCTGGAATATATGATGCGTGAATCATCACTATGTTATGCTTCTTATTTTCTGGAAACAGCAGCGTGTAACATGGAGTTCGAAAAATGATTTCTCGTAATTTTGTGTTTGAATTGTCAAATATTTCATACGAGATTTTCTTTTTAAGAGATGAACGAAAATAGAAGCCACGTCGAATGAGCTGTATGTTAATCTACTGATAATTTCCACTGAAATTTGGTATTCGTAATCTGTTGCGAAAATTTGTGTGGAAATTGACTAATTGTTGTTGCTTTCAAATGATTCTTAACATGAAACGAAACTTTTCTTCCTTAACTCTTCTTACAATTCTGATTGAACTTTGAATTTTCATGATTACGAGTATAACCTAGGAGCTATGTTCCCTAAGTATCAATGTTATTTGGCGCGTCTGCGTTTAACATTAAATAAAAGCTTTCCATAGTTTCCCGACCTAGAAGATACAGAATACTTTCCCGCAATACAAAGCTTTCTTCGCTTTTACGAGAACCTACACACTCTCGCTGCATAGTCACAGCTTCAATATAAGTCCCACTGGGGGCCTCACTGGGGCTCAATGAGTAATGTGCCCAAACACCAAGCAGACCTGTTTCATGAGCATCATCGTGTATCTTGTAACTTATTACGGATTTTGTCCCACCTCTTCAGCAACATATATAAACTTATGTTTTCTTTAGACTTCCATGCTGCATGTTTGAACACAGGTACATAAAATTGAATCCGGAATATGCATAGGAAATCCTCAGGAATACAATCGGAAAAAAAAAATTTGAATGGTTGCACGAAATAGAATTTAAATGTACTTAGATTAATACGGAAAAATATAACTGATGCTGACTTAGAATTATCTAAGTACTATAATCTATAGACCGTGCCATAGCTGAGGCGGATAGTCGTCGTGTTCACACAGCGGCGCCCCGGTTTCGAGCCCGTGTCAGGTCATATGGGATTTATGGCGGCAAAATGACGCTGGGACAGATTTCCTCCGAGTGCTACTGTTACATCTGTCTATCTTCAACGTAATATTTGCTCCATAATCACCATCATCTATCATCTGGGCCTAATATAATAGGCCAAATAATGACCGCAGTACCAACTGAACTCAGTTTTACCACATGAGAAAAAAAATAGTTTAATCAGAGAGACAGAGGAATAGAATGATCATAGAAATATTATTGATACCGGGCATATGGTAGCAACTGGAATAGAATCGATTCATGCGTACGTTTATATTAGGAATATAACAACACTTTTGTAGCATTATCACAGGGAATATAATCTACACAAAGATGGAATGATCTCAAGAACACGTCTTGTGCTGTTCTGGCGAATACATTTGATAAAACCACAGGATGAGTTCTAGAATGCAATGGTTACAGACATAAAATTACATTGGTAATGCAGTCGACAGAGGCAGAAGGCAACCTCAGGAACAAGGGAGAGGAGCCAAAGCAATTATTTTTTATGATTCCCGTAATAAACTAGAGGTTCTAACATTACCCATTCAAGATTGGTCATGGAATTACGAAATTGAAAAAGAATACGATATTTCTGAATATATTTCCACTGGAAATAAATTAAAATTATGCTTAACCTGAATGTATGGAGGCTTAGTTGAATTTTAGTGCTCCTCAAATATTTCATGAAACAGAGAAAAAAAAATCCTCAATAGGCTTTGCATAGGAGTGATGGCAGGTTAAGATATATTTTAGCCCGAAAGCCTGAATGAAACAGAATTATGAAGCTTAGGCACAGATATAAGGCTAATATTATTATAAGGGGGTTTTAAGAAAGAGTGTGGATTAATCTTGCTCACAATAAGGGCAGTAAATACGTATTTTATTGATTTCATAAAACGCCGGGAGTTCTCGCTCAGTTGAATTTCCGTTAGCTTCTCAAACAGGATTCTTTTACGTGGAGTGACTTAGCTAGGGACTTGAAGACTTACAGTTAACTAACGTTACACATTTTGGCTGTCATTACTGCCACAACAGCTTAGAAGACGTGATGAACGAGAAGAAAGAAACAAAGAAATTCTCGATAATTTGTATGCACTAAATGAATCATATAGTCATTTGGGTTAGAAACTTGCAAGCAATGGTTCCAGGAAGCCTTTGTCGTCGGAATGTCCAACGTTTATATTATTATACAGACATTTTGAGCAGAAATAAGATCCTCTTAAACGCTAGAATATCATTGCTATTTGATGGCAGCGCTGGATCCTCTGACGTCATCAGTCCCATCACTTTAACTGACGTGGAGGGTTTTACGACATTACAAAGATTACGAGAACAGGTTTGTCCCGAAGAAACTGTACTTCCCTGCTTTTTGTGTGCGTATTTTTATGTCAGAACCCGGGTATTAAAAAATGCAAGGATAAATAGGTACTTAGGGACGACCTTCTGTAGAAATACTAGGTATTTAGTTACCTTACAAATACAGTGGCCGCGCCATAGCTCAAGCGGTTAGTCGCTGGCTTCCCACCTCTGCGGCCCGGATTCGAGTCCGGGTCTGGTCAAGTGGTGGTGGACAAAGTGGCGCTGGAGCAGGTTTTCTCCGAGTACTTCGGTTTCCCCTGCCAATCTTCATTCCAGCAATTGCTCCACAATCACCCTCACCTATCATCTGGGCCAGAAGTGGCTATTCAAAATTTTCTGAAATTTTGAAAAATGTAGAACAAGACAGAACATGGAAACACTCATAAATATATTCTTCTGTTCTTTCGGTTTTCGACACTCATTATCGTCTCAACGCCATGCAGCGCAGTCAGTATAGCGACCGGCTACGGGCTGGACGTGAGGAGCGGGGATAGCGCAGTCGGCATAGCGACTTGCTACGGGCGATAGCGCAGTCAGTATAGCGACTGGCTACGGGCTGGACGGGAGGAGCCGGGATAGCGCAGACGGTATAGCGACTGGCTACGGGCTGGACGGGAGGAGCCGGGATAGCGCAGACGGTATAGCGACTGGCTACGGGCTGGACGGGAGGAGCCGGGATAGCGCAGACGGTATAGCGACTGGCTACGGGCTGGACGGGAGGAGCCGGGATAGCGCAGACGGTATAGCGACTGGCTACGGGCTGGACGGGAGGAGCCGGGATAGCGCAGACGGTATAGCGACTGGCTACGGGCTGGACGGGAGGAGCCGGGATAGCGCAGACGGTATAGCGACTGGCTACGGGCTGGACGGGAGGAGCCGGGATAGCGCAGACGGTATAGCGACTGGCTACGGGCTGGACGGGAGGAGCCGGGATAGCGCAGACGGTATAGCGACTGGCTACGGGCTGGACGTGAGGAGCCGGGATAGCGCAGACGGTATAGCGGCTGGCTACGGGCTGGACGACGGAAGGGTCGGTGTTTGAGTCCTTGTGGGGGCAAAAATGGATACTGGTTACTGGATATCCATTCCAGTATCCAATGGATACTGGAGGCTCTTTCCCCGAGGGTAAAACAGCCGGGACGTGAACATAACCACTCACCTCCAACTAGTGCCGAGGTCAAGAAAACATGGCTCTATACATCCACTCCCCCATACGTCTTTATGGCCTAGTGCTTAATTAGTTAAGCACAGGGAATCTTTACCTTACGCCATACAGACTTAAAAGTTGAAGAGACGTCGTTAAACAGGGCAAACGCAACAGCACAGGCGAACAAAGCACAATTTTAGGGCAGGCACATTTGACAGCATTTTGAATTTTGTTAAATATTTTTATAAAATTTTTAAGAATTTTATGTTGTTAATTGTGACGACATTTTTATTTTAAACTGAGATATTTTTGATTGAGAGCTGAGGGATAACAGAATTTCTCATAGTAAGGGGCAGAATTTGGTCACGGTAGCCGAGCGTTCTAAGGCATGTACTGTCTTCGCCCGCTTGGAAACCGGGATCGTGGGTTCGAATCCCACTCAGGGCATGGATGTTTAGTTTTTGTGTGTGCGTTTTTCTGTTTTTGTGTACAAGTAGAGGCCTTGTGACGAGCTGATCACCCGCCCAAGGAGTCCTACCGAATGTGTAAGATCTAGAATAACCGAAGTGAAGGGAGAAGTTCATGGAGGTAGGCCTAGGCCCACTGGGGCTGTAGTGCCAAGAATAAAATGAAAAGAGGCAGAATTTAGTCTTGCACTAGCCCTGTCGATGTATATCCTACAGTTATGCTGTAATTTAAGGTTTCTTTCCCCGTCTGCGAGTGGCGTAGTAAGCTTCAGATTGGTTGGGGGGGGGGGAGAATCTTGTCAAATTTGTATTTGGGTTTCAGATGTCGGTAGCGCGACCAGAAACATCACGGTAGTACTCACATATGAGAAATACAACTGGCTAGGAGCTTGACCTTAAGAGCGGGATTAGCAATGCTGTTTCGAGGCCGGCGGCACTGAGCGCTGCTAAGAGGATCACACAATCACGGCCGAATTGCGTCATTTAGCCGACCCCGTACGAATGATTTCTCAAAAGGACCGCAGCACTACTTAACTTATGTTCAGAAACTCATTTTCCCTTCGATCTGTAACAGCAGACTGTAAGCAATTAGCGAACTTCTAGAACCTGCTCTAGGGAAAATACACCATTCATATGTCTACTCACAGAACATTGAATTCTCTTTGCGAATTTGGATTAGTTTGTACGTGAGATCCGAAAGAAATTCCTTCGATTTTATGACATCATAGCGATAGCTATGAAGGCCTTCGAGATATGACGCCGTGTAGTCTGATGAAAGCCGATTACAGTGGCCGCGCGGTCTAAGGCATGAACTGTTTTCTCCAGCTCATACACCGTGATCTTGTGTTCGAATCCCACTCGAAACATGGATGTCTGTGTGCGTTTATTCTGCGGTTGTGTTCTCGTGTGTACAAGTAGCGGCCCTGCAGGTCCAAGGAATTCTACCGAATGCGTAGAGGACCAAGAAACTGAGAAAGCCACCGAGGTTCAACAAATGAATATAGACAGACAGACTGCTGAAAGGAAACAGATATTTCAGGGAAACATAAGCCTTCATTTTCAGAGTACACCGGACTCTGCTTGCTGCCTACTCATGTTGGTTTGTTACTTGGCTTAATCGTCGACAATGGTGAGAGAGGTCAATATTTTCCTTTAAAACGTGGTTCGACTTTAACAAGACCACATGCTGTTAAACCCCGGAAGATGGAACTCTTCTAGTGTTGTACTTTGAGATCTGGTGTTTTCTTTTACTCGTTCAAGGTCCTCGACATATTTGTCAACTCAAGATGTGTGTTTTACGAGCTGAACTTGACGTAAGTAAACGTCGAGCTATGTGGCACACTCGGACCAATGTTATGCTATTTTTCACAGATGTAGTGAGTTAACTACGTCACAGTCATCACTGAATATCTCTTAGCAAATGATATGAAACGGAAATAAATATTCGTGCGAAGCTTCAGCTGACAACTTAGATGCCATAGAAACTGTTGAGGTTATGTAGCGTTGATTATTTGTGGCGTATTTAAGGAGATGGTCGGAGTTCCTGGCTACAGATCCAGGACTTCCGGTTTCGATTCCCTGTGCTATCAGATTTTCTGAGAAGTAGTGGGTCTGCAAAGGGGTCCTCTCAACCTCGTGATCCTCCTGATGATAATTGAGGGGCTATTTGAATGGAGAAGTAGCGGCCACGGTCTAGAAAATCTAGATTAATGGCCGTGGGGATCCGTTGCGCTGACCACGCGACACCCTCTATCCGCTAAAGTTGGCACTAACTTCGCCGACAAGCGGCGGTCGCTCGGTCGGTATAGTTCGCTTGGGGACTAAAACCACGGAGTTTGTTTTTGTTTGTTTTTTTATAAATTCAGTATTTCAAGGAAGTTGTTTGAGAGAAGATGAAAACTAGCGAAATTCCCATCCAGTCTTCTGTGTCTTCCGGCCTCTAGAATTAGCAACAGAATCAGGAACCAGAACACTGTTTGCCTATGTTTATCTGTTAGATTTTGCTGCAATTCCCATTATATTATATCCATAACTGTTCACCAAGAACTTCCTGCTTCGGGTGTTTTCCGAAATAGTTGCAGCAAGTGTGTGTACATAATATAGGTACTGGAGAACAAAAATAACATCAGTGGCACTAGTCAACAGACACCTGCAAGGAAACTAAAAGTTTGAAATTACTCCGAAGCACACGTTCAAATGTATACAAATAAACAATTCATCATATCACAGTTCTGCATATTGACTTATGAGCTTTTATTTTTTTTTTCCAAAGCTCTTTTGTGTTTCGTCAACTGCAACACGAACAAATTTTCCTTCATTACAGAATTTTTTTTTCTAATTTTAATACCCTCAATGTTTCTAATTATGTAAGTAACATATGCACATGTACTACACATAAAAATAGAGGCTAAAAACTGTGTGTATTAAAATTATTGATTATTATTCCTGTAATTAGCATACAGGGTTGATTCATAAAGAGCAGCTTTCATGGAAGGAATTAAAATGTTTCTTGTTCTGTTATTTGTGATTCTTCGCACTGACTATTCAACCGAGAACGAAAATTAATAAATGAAGCCCAGAAATTATATAAGACACTGTAATTGGTGTATTACACGCATTTTCTATCAAAGAAAGTGTGTTCGAGACTAGTCATTCGATGTACGGCAAATAAATCTATCTTATGTCACAAAGAGGTGTTCTTTACATATGTTTACAAAACATATTAACTTCAGTACTTACATAATTATCTAAAATAGCAGTTACGTCGTTGTGGTGTTGGGGCAGGGTTTTCCATGAGAACTTTGGATTTTCCCTTACAATTATCTTTCCACAAAATTTCCATTCTCGTCCATTGTCAAGAGCTAATCACTGTGCCCATTTCTGGCAACAGGCCTAATGGACTTGGTCTCACTTGACAGTTCAACACTCCTAATACCAAATCAACCTTCCATTCTGTAGCTACGAGTTTTGTTACATTTTTCGCCTTCTTTTCTTATTTTGAAAAAATTAAAGGAGGCTTATGAGACCATTTTCTGTCTGTGTGTTTATCCCCCTTATCTCCTGAAAACCAGATTAGTGGAGCCAGAAGAGACGACCTTTGCAACACCATTCAAATACTTATGTGACATGTTGACTAAAAGCCGGAATACTTCAGCCAGAGAAGCTCCGTGGAGACGGTTATTGCTAAGCAACGGCTGGATTAACACCTCTCGCACAACGAATTCACACGCAACAATAGGGAAACCGTTTCACGCATCTTTTTCTGTGGGATCCATGTCGTATAAAAGGAAAAATACTTCCCAGGATTTCTTATTATACTTCCAAATAGTTTCGTTCTTCCAAATGGATGTCTGACATGAGGCTTCCTCGTCGCAGTTACACACATAATTACTTGCCTCTAGTTTATCTAAAGTCGCTGTCAGTAGCATAGATTACACTCTCCGAATGATGGGTTTGTAGTGAATAATGAATTGGAAGGAATGTGGCAGGAAACGTTATGACAATCTGAGGTGATATCCCAGCACTTGCCTTGAGCAGCTGAGGAAATCCAAGAAAAGCTCAATTAAAGTAGTGGAGACGTAACAAGGTGTCTCCCGATCACGAGCCAATAGAGCTATAGTGATCGGCCCGAGTTCAACTCTCAGAAAGGTGAAAGTCATCCTGTTTGTGACGCCAGTTGTTCTCATGGCTGTTCATTGAGGCTCTGGAGGAGTTTCGTGACTCCATCTCCGGAAGAGGAGTGAGCATGACCAGACCTGAGACATGAATTTGTTATAGAGGATCCAATCAAGAACAAGGGCCACTCACAAACAAATATTTTTTTTTTATGTATTCATATTTTCAATGAACCAAAAGATAGAGCTATAATGTTAGGATTATTGATGAGTAACCAGCTGGGAAACGTGTAGAAGGAATTGGTCGTGGCCTAATTTTAGAGACTCTACTTGAAATTGCCTGCGAGAACTGAGGCAAATCTCTAACAAATTCATGATTTCTGGTATCCAGATAGAAATTTGAACCCAGAATTTCCTAGGGGTTCTAAACTCGACCACAAACTTCTGTAATTTGTGTCAAGTCACTGGTTGATTTGCCGATGAATTTGGTGGGTTAGTCGAAGTATTCGTTTGATTTGTTTGATTTGTTTACATGGTTGATCGATCAGCTATTCTAAAGATGAGCAGTGAAAATATTGATAAGGTGTGAGGGCGGCAATTTCGTAACTGCAAAATCCTAAAGCAGCCTTTCTCTGCTGGGAAGTTACCTCATACTCCTGTAGTAACCAAGAGAGAGACTGGTCAGACAGCGGCTTTTATCGTCACGCTAAATCCAACGGTAGTTGTCTGTGTTACTGATCCTACTGCAGTGCCATTTTTTAAATGACCTCCAAGTTATTAAGTGCCTTACCTGTAAAATGACGGTCCTATTCATTTCTCAGCCGGTGCCCCTATTATCCTGATAGAATTATCGTGGATTTACCAGCTCCTTCAGGCGAATATAGAATTGTACCTCAAATATATTTCGTTTTCGCTGTCCAGATTTCTTTCTGTGTATTTAATTAATTAACAGGATAGTTGGTTGAGGCACTATGTAACAAGCCGGAAGGTATCGGGTTCAATTTCCGATGAGGTCATTGGATTTTTCAATTGACAAAATCCTTCAAGCCGCACTATGAACATGGTTTTCACTCAGCCTCTAACACATATGAGTCGGTGCGAAAGGCAGACCTCACTGTCGTCTGTGAGCCGATTATCTAGAGAAACTTGGGAACCTCGACGTTTCACAACACCGTGGGCCTCCATGGCCTCTGGCTGAAGATCATTCAACACAAGTAAACATGACAACTTCTTTTATAAAATATTTATAGAAACGTGTATCAGTGGTGTTTATTCGTGTTCCTTGAGCAATAATTAGACCTAAGACTGATTTAGAATCAGACTATATTGTACGTTTTCCCTCTCTTTCTTTGTCGTCTATTTCTTATTTTCCTATTGAATACTATAAGAGGTTTGCTACCGTAAATGTTTGGAGTTCAAATTCTGTATATTTCCTAATAATTTCTTTGACATTTATGTATCTTATTTATCATGCTGTGTAATGATTATCCAGTTCTCTTCCATTTCTTGGTGCATGTCCTGAAGAAAGTTGTCGTTTGAGATATCAATCAGGAGTTAACTTAATAATACAGGATCTTGCTTGCACAGTTGATTGTTGTTATGAAATATAGAATATATGTAATTTAATGAAACTCAGATCTTCTTAAGTAAATAAGAAGTTGATTAGGAGATCTTTTCAGAGCCGGTTCAATCCAGTACAAGTCTTCATATCCATTTCAGTATGATCCCTTTATCAATTATACAGTTATCCAGTCAATTCCTTCTGATGGCATAATAAAACCAAGAGTTCGTTTCTTAGTTCCCCATGCATGCTGCATTTCAGACAGCTATATACTCGTACTTCTTAATATTGTCCCGTATATAGGTGACTAAAGACGGGGTTCGCATTGGTAATTGGATTTATTGGATAATTGCAGGTCGAAACTACTCTTAATTATTACATTAGTGATGATTTTGACATTAAAAGCACTCGACACTAATCTCTTCAGTCTCTCTCCTTTAGTCTTCATGGTTCTATGAGACAGAACTATAAAACTCTCACTAAATTACACACTGCAGATATCACTGTGCTGCAGCACACATAAAGCCTTTAAATCACACGTTAATTCCTCACAGGCTGACTTCTTGTACTCCTCTGTACTCCTGGTTCTAATTCGCTCTGAACTTACAGCTCACGGCTCTCGTTATATAGCCGCGGAACGGACATTGACCTACAGTAAACACATGTCCCGTGATCGCTATCCAGAGAGTCTATTGGCCCGTCGGTAGGACATACAGAAAACAGCTTCCTCTATTGTTGTGTGCTGGGCTGTGTTTACAGAGCTATTGCATGGTAACGCGTTGCTCAAATCCGTTTCACTATATATAATTAATTCATTCGTTCATTCTTTCATTCATCAACTTCTACAGCCTTTTTGTTCTGCCCTGGCCTCTTCTTCAGTTTCGTAATCTTTTTTACACAGACTGTAGGACTCCTTGGAAGGGGAATCAGCCCGTCACAAGGCCGCTACACAGGACAACACACACACAAACATACATTACCTGAGTGGGATTCGAACAGACGATCGAGAGAGTGAATACAGTTCATGCCTTATTATGCGTGGCCACCTTGATCGGCTATATATAGATATAATACACATACATATACTAGTATAACACCCATTGGAAATTAATCGGTAAACCTCGTAGATTTTTTTGTAAGTTTTCTCAGCATTGAATACAATTTCTCTCTCCCCTAGACTTTTCCAGTCCAAGGTGTGATCAATGATGTCGATATATACGTAAATGATTTCCCACGAATGGCACACACAGTACAATCGCAAGTGGCCTATTGTATGTAGTACATCACTTCTCACATGTCCACGTAAAACATCATGAATATTCATAATAGACGATAGAATTGAATGCACTTTCTTCATCAAACTGAAAGTAGGTGATGAATTATAAAAGGTTAATCAACTCCGTCCAGTGTGAATGATAAAATGTTTTTCTCTCTCTCCTGTTTAATCTTTCGTCCTTGACATGTTTCGGTCTTAGAGACGATATTCAGAAGGTTACATCAATAAATGCTGAAACTAATATTACAGTGTGATTGGTCGATATCAATACATACATACATACATACAGTATCATCACAATGCCGTGTATATAAACTGTGATCATTTAACAACTACAGCGCTGTGAATGAATACATTAAAATATTTATAAATTATTACAATTAGTGTGTTTATAAATTGGTTTAAAGAACTTTTTTAAAATTTAGAACCATTTGGTTCGTGTTATTTATACTGCCTCTCTTTAAAGGAAGTTGAGTGTCTACCACCTTGTGGTTCCGTCGTTTGGTGAATAGGACTTCTATTTAAATTCGCATAGTGGGAGGAGGAGTCCAGCTGGGTCCACTCGGCACTTCGGCCACTGATTGGCCTATTGTACCTGCCCCGGGTGATTATTAATGGAATGAAGATTGGCAGGGGAAACCGAAATACTCGGAGGAAACCTAGCCCAGCACTACTTTGTCCACCACAAATCCAATTTGATCAGATCCGGGCTCAAACCCGGGCCACCGCGGTGGGAAACCAACAACTAACCGCTTGAGCTATGGCGCGGCCTCTTATAGGACTCTTTAGTGTCGTCCTGTTGTTCGGGCCGCGCTGTGTTGTTAATCAACCAAATCAAATAGATGCTGAAGCTATGACACATATAATCGCGGACAGTTACAAAGGAATCTTTTACCCGCTCTGTAGTATTCATGTCTCAGATGAGTATCTTACAGAAAGTCCACTGTTGATGTGCATAACTCACCATCTGTTTTCAGTACTGTAACTAACAACACAAAACAGATTTCTGAATGTCTTATCAGAACATAAAGAGAAGAGAACTGGTAGGTATTAATGTGAGTCAGTTGCATGCAGCTGGAACCAAAGCGATGTGGTATAAACAGAGAGAGACAGCTCATAGTAATGCTTGCCATAGGTTCTCATGTTTGTTCATCGCTTAAAACATATTTTTCTGCCTTTTCCTTTCGACTTTTCAGGGACGAATTTATAGAATCATATGGAATATCCGAATAAGTTCCTCTCTGTGTATCCGCCCTTATAACGAGGACCACGTAACAAATCAAATGTTTATATATTGCCACGTGTTAAGGGGTGCGTGACTATAGACGGGGTTTTGGATTGGATAAGTAGATTTATTGACACCTTACACACTCAACTCGTAATTACAATTAATTATAACGCTTTCGATATTTCCACATGTTACAGTTTATTAGGACATGCTAAGTCTTCTCAGTCTTCACTAGTCGTATCCTGGCAACGGATTCATAATAGTCTCACTGTAACTGCAGCACTCTATGAAGTCTTCTTTTCACAGCCTATGTCCTCTCAGCTAGTCTGCTAACTGCCAACCCCGAAGACCCTCCCAGCTGCCTGAGATCCTTGTTTTACAGTCTCGGGGCGGTGCCCCACAGAAAACACAGCTTCCACTAATGTTGCCTGTGGATTCGCTGCTGCAGAGATGTGTGTACCGCCCCGTTTCATAACAGTGAGCTCGGCGCGGGCCGCAAATAGCACCGTTTTACTATTTTGGAGGGCATATTCTTCTGCGGGAATGTGTTTACAGAACCGTTGCCTAGTAATGATATTTGCGGCTTTTAGACATCGTGTCATAGTCGTCATTATCATTTTTCGAGGTTCATGAGAGGGACAGTAGCCCCTAGAAGGAGTTCATGCAGCCTGGTTTTTAATTACAACATAGAGACACATTATTTTCTTAAGGTGATGTCATACATGAAAATATTTTCCTACGAAATTCTGGTTATAAATCCGGAATTTACTTTTTGTAATTAATGAATTTCTATAAATCTCTTATCTTCATTCTGTTGTCGGAAACCTCATTTTTGATTGAGGTCAGCGGCACTTGCCGCTTGGTGCATCCAACTCACGAACCATCCTCTTCAGCATAAAGCATTGGAAGTTACACAGGTGTGACTCAGTTTCAAGAGTAACGGTTAAACTGTTGATGGAAGTTAAGAAGACTGCGATAGGGAAGTAAGCAAATAAGATAACATCAGCCGCAAAATATTTTGTGCCGTCAAAAAATTCCGATCACGTTTTCTGTGCTGTTACTTCTCATGAAACATGCGCAGTTAATGAGGGCAAGGTAAATAAGCAGGCGAACAATCGTTTGCCACATCGTGTGTCTCTTTTTAATTTTCGTAATGGGAATTCGTTTGACAAATATCTCTTCACTTCCCTTCTATGACTTGTTCCATATCCAATGATGTCAACCTGTACTTGGATTTATGGAACGTAAATAGATCCAAATTCAAATGACAGGCAAATTTGTTTAGTGTGGCATTCATCCCTAGCCTTTTAATTATTTGTATAAACAGACTCATTCGTTAATCAGCAAGAAGAATCTCTCTTTCTCTACAACGGGCCGACACGTCTAACTTGGTTTGAGGCTATTGTTGTTCTCTTTTTGAATCTCACGCACTGCTCCATGTGTACTCATGTCCAGTTAATCTCGTCCCCATTTCTTCGGCTACTTAGTAATACGTATTTAATGAGAAGCACAACTTATGAAACTGCTCATCACATACTCGTAATTCTCTCCTTCCTCTCACATCGAAATATTCTCCTCAGTACTCTCTTCTTACACACTCCCCACATATGTTCATCCCTTAATGTGACAATCCAAGCTCCGCATCCATACACAACAGAAGATAAAACAATAATTTTGGTTATTAAGATTAAAAGTTTGTGACCATGGTACATTACCACAGGTATTACGCAGGTCGTACCGAAAGTCATGAGCAACTTTCTTTTGCATGCAACCTGGGAACAGCAGACGAAAGAGAGTACGGTGGTAGGTGGAACGAGGTGTTGTGTTAACCTTGAGTGTCTTGTGACGTCAATAGCTTGCATCACGTGACCAGTATCACTCCTAACAAAATGGTCGACAATGATATGTCGTTCTGCCAGCGTGCTGTAATCGAATTTCTTGTGAAAGAGGAAATCCCTGCTGCAGAAATTCACCAGAGATTTCAGGGTGCTTATGGAACTGTGTGCATGTGTGCGAGCAGTGTTCGAAGATGGGACATTATCCATCTTCCTGTCTATTTTCTAAAAACCATCCTGTTTATTTTTTCAAAACACAACGTTTCGGAGACTGGACCTGAGGATAAGAGCAGAATCCAGTCTCCGAAAAGCTGTGTTTTGAAAAATTAAACGGGACGGTTTTTAGAAAATAGACAGGACGATACATAATATCCAAGAACATAATACTTTTAATAATTTGGGTTATATTAATCTTTACATTTTTAGATACCAGATTATTCTTAACAATAATTTATGTGCTCCTCACTGCCTTGTGTTGCAACAGCATCGCATTTGTTACGGCCGTATCAGGCGGCTAGTCGCCTGCATTCCACCTCGGCGGCCCGGGTTCGTGTCCAGGTCAGGTCCTATGGTATTTGTGGTGTACTAAGTGGAACTGGGGCAGGTTTCCTCCGAGTACTTCGGTTTCCCCTGCCAATCCTCATTCACCGGCTGCTCCACATTCACCATCATCTGTCATCAGAGGCTGGTACAATAGGCCAAACAAAGGCCGATGTACCAATTGGACTCAGTTTTATCCAACCTCAAAAAGCTAATTAAAACTATTGCCATTCCCACGTGTCTGAACTTCGACGTGACATAACAGCAATCATACAGAAAGGAATCCAAAAAAACAGAAATTCTACCTCGGAAAGCATTCATTAAATTCATTTATGGGCTACATCATTACAAAGGGAAACTATCAGTATCTCAGTAAATTTCAATGTTGGCTCCCTTGATGACACGATAAATATCCACATGAAATTCGACCTCGTTCCACGTTGCTTCAAGCATGTTTGGTGTTATCGTAGCCACAGCGTCCTTTATGCGGTCTTTCAGGTGTTGAAGGTCGTTATTCTTAACCTGGTAGAGAATGTTCCTCACATAACCCCACAAGAATAAATCCAATGAGGTTAAATCCGGCGACCTAGGTGGCCAAGCAGTTGTTCCACATCTGCCGATCTATCTCCCTGCCATCTCTCTGTGAAGATAATTTCTAACATGGTGGCAGAACTGTGGTGGCGCCCAATTTTGTTGGAGAATAGTTTGAGGTGGTAATTGAGGCAGCATATACAGCTCCAGCATTCCCAAGTACGAAGTCCGGTCACAGTCTTTTCCGAAAAGAAAAGCCGTCCAGTCAACTTGTCGTGCACTTCCATATTGGGGCTGTCCCTCTCAAACTCACATGTGACATGTGGAATTTGACTGCCCCAAATCCTGCAGTTGTACCTGTTTACGACTCCATTGACATGAAACCTCGCCTCGTCCGAGAAGCACACTTGGCGGAAGAATTCGGACGACTCCTCAATTCTTTTTATGTCCACAGAGAAGTTTGTGCGTGCTACTTAGTCACTAGGTTTCATTGCATGAATCATTTGAATCTTGTACGGTCTTAGGTGGAGCCTTTTGTGTAGCACATCGTGCACTGTTGTACATGGAATTTGTACGTAACTGCAAGCTAGCAGAACGAAATGGTTTGCGCGGACTTCGCTGGAATGCCTCTCTAATACAAATGGCGTTTCCTTCAGAGGTCCATGTCCTTCCAGGGTATTTTACACGCAACAGATTACCTGTAGTCCTCAGTTTGTTGTCCCAGAACCGAATACTTTTCCGTGTAGGTGGTTGGCATCTATATTGCGATCCAAAACGACGCTGGACAGCCATGACACGCATTGAACCTCTTCCTGTGGTGTCGACATTGTTATTGAGCTCGCCGGAGGTCGCCAGCTGGCGCATGCGCGCAAGCCGGGCATGAGTTTCCCTTTCTGATGACATAAACAGGATACGTGTATGACAGTTATTTTCCGTGATATTTTTTTTACCTTTAATCCAGACACCCTGTTTATAATTTTTTTTTTTCGTTTTTCAACATATTCACAGCTACGTTCCATATTTCGTGAACGTGTCCTAAGAACACGCCATAAATTGAAGGCAAGGGACCCACTTGATATGTTAGAGATGAAGAAGACATGATAAATGCTTACACGATTTTTGTGGGAAATTACAGTGACGAGAAAATCCTGGGAGATGACCAAGTATACTATTTTTGAAAAGGGATCGAAGCACCCATATTAATCTTGAAATAAAATTAAGAGAATTGTTAGGCCGTGCCATAGCTCAAGCGGTTAGTCACTAGCTTCCCACCGCGGCGGAGTTCGATCCCGGGTCTCGTCAAGTGGGGTTTGTGGTGGACAAAGTAGCGCTGGGGCGGGTTTTCTCCGAGTACTTCGGTTTCCCCCACCAAACTCCCCATCATCATAATCGCCCGGGGCAGGCTACAATAGGCCAATAAGTGGCCACCGTGCCGAGTGGACCCAGTTGGACTCCCCCCCCCCAAATAAGCGAATTAAAAAAAGAAAAAAGAGAACTGTTCGCTGGTGTAATGACAGCCAGTCACTTGCAAATGGAGCTCAATAATCTACCACATTACTATCTGCATCAGATATGCTTCAGAAAATGGGCACAGTCGAACATAATAGCGGGATATTCTACAGTCTGAAATCTGTAGGAGCTACACCATATAATTTTACGTAACAAGTACAGGGCAGAGTGCCTAGAATTTAGTTGAGGCCCTCAGGAATGTCAGTGAGGTTCTGCATCGCGCTTCTCCCTACTGCTCATGCGCACATTTTTCATTTTAACCTAGTTGACTGCGTGTACAGAGAAAATTGAGATAAAGCAGGAACAAACGGCGAGAGAGGTGATGCTATAGGAACGAAGGATAACTAAACAGGTAGATTCAAGAAAGGAGACCCAAACTCCTGAAAGCAGGTAAAATCTTGCCTAATAAGGAGTTAGAATTTCCGTTAGAATATTAGGTGGATATTTTTGACACCAACTGGCTGAGTTCCTGCTGCAAAAATGATTACAAGGAAATAAATTTTTATGTCTTCCTTTTTTTTTTACTTCGGAGCATAGGTATTAGTTCCTAGTACAAGTTTCCTCAGCCCTCTGCGACTTCTTTGCTCCCTAGTTTTATATTTTCTTGCAGTTTTTAAGAAGCCTTTAACATTCAGTCGTTTTGCAAAGCGAAAACTCCTCACTCGATAGTAAGGTATCCTATTATATTTTGTTTCCATCTATACGTAAGTTAAGAACTGTTGATTGTTCCTTAATAATTTCGTGCATCAGGAAGCTTCCATTTTCTCTAGCTTGGCGTCCATTTGGCCATTATCCTTTCGTGAATGGCTTCCGCCAAGGCTCGGTTGGTTCTTATTTCTTCTTTCACTTTCTTTAGAGTTACGCTCGTCTTTGCTTCCATCCTGGACAGCATTTCTTGGGTGGCGTCCATTCTTGCTTCAGAGGAACCCATTTGTGCCAACAACATTTCCATCTTTGTAGGTTGAGAGTATGACGATGTGAGAGCCAATACAGTGTCCAACCTAACCACTTCTGACACCAGAATGTCACGATTTATGAGCGTGACTACACATGGGGTATGGATTGGTGACTGGATTTCTTGACCACTTATATGCATACACCGCTCGGGACTACAAGCCATTCTAGGGCCACGTCTAAACTCCACAATTCACATATACTCACAGTACACGCTAAGTCTTTTCCAGACTTCTGTATCTTCACTAGCCTTTCCCTGGCAACGACTTCTAACAGTGGAGATTCTTCATTTTTCCGAGCTCAGGTTCCATCTTCATAGTATCTAGTACAGAACTAAACCCTCGTCTGACTAATTGTCAGACTGGCAGCCACTTCACACCAATCTGTTTGTCTTCTTTTTACAGATTGATTTTCAATTTAGCTACTGCGTAGTTGGAAAGGATGTGACAGCAAGTTGCCCTGGGCTGTCCTGAAGGCACTATCCAGGAAATATCCTGGAAGGACTAAAGATTAACATAAAAACTTCAGACTTGTCAGTGTCTGGGTCGAAATTCGAACCGAAGATTTTTCGAATACAAGTTGAAAATATTACCGCGCGACCCAAATTGTGCGTTAACTGTTTATCATTGTGCTGTTATATTTAAGTTATAATTATATATTAAGATTATTGGTGGCGGATAGGATAAAAATTATATGTCTTTTCAAGGCTGGTGTAATGTGCTGACCGTTTAACCACTAGACAACTTAAGAAAACGAGAAGTGTCTGTCAAGTTGTCAGAAATGTTTACGAAATCAAATTTTATAGAGTTCATTACGGAAAAATTTTATATAGGTCTCGAAATAGTGTTAACTCGTAATCATCTGCGTATTTTAGATTGCAAAAATTATCTCATATCTCCACTCCTTTTCAGTTCATGAGAAAGTAACGCCTTCTTCATGATGAAAAGCAAATATTTACACCAACATGTATTGCGTGGCCATCTAAAACGTTGATAGTATTTCACATTCACTATTTGTGTGCTAGAATTTTTATAGAACCAAATTGCAGAACTGAGAAACTTGTAGGCTCAGTGGTGGCCGCTGTTAACACAATTTACCACAGAGGCGTCTCTCAGATTGTGTCATTGGTCCTCATTTCAAAATCTCGCCACTAATGCCTACAGTACACAGCAGCACTTCTTAAATAAAACGTGTATTATGGTCTTCGTACTTAAATTGTCTGTAGATGGGTTTGTGACCAGTGAAAGTCTACAAGTTACAAGAGATCGCATTCTGTGTTCGCTGTTGGCCTGGTGTTTGACCAGTATTTACTTTCTAGTGTGGGATTACTGGGAAACTTTTCCATTACCTGGCGAAATTGAAGTTGCTTAACAAAACAACGTCTATTATGCATACTAACAATAATGATAAAATTTGCAAAAACTTAATAGAATATTTTGCGAAAGGACGACAAACTCCTTGCCAGACCCTTCATGTTGTTTAGAACAGGGGTCTCCAAACTTTTCGAACCGCGGGCCACATTAGGTAATTCAGCACTTTCAAAGGGCCGGATAAAATGAGAAATTAATAGCTCTAGGTATATCAGTTTTATTGAAAGCACAGAATTTCGTAAACTAAATACAAAGTACCTGAGAATAAATTATCGTATATTAATCACAACAGACAGTAGCAGCAAATGCTCATATTTTCATATATTTTCATCACAAATTATATTAAAACTATTAATGTGAATGATGGAACTCTTTTTGCATTCTTAAATTTTGATTAAATTGAGGTTCAAATGTTGAAACGCTAATCACAAGTAGCGACTTTAAAAGTTCATCGGATAAATTTGCCCTGTATTTCGACTTGATGTACTTCATCTGGGAAAAAAGTTTGTTCACACAGATACGTCTTCCCAAAAATGTAGATAAATTTACAAGCAAATTTCTTTAAATTTGGAAATTGCTCAGAGTTCAGAAATTTATAAAATTCGATCAAATTTCCTTCCTTGTATTTGTCTTTAATATGATAATTTTCCTGGAGTTCAGTAATTTCCATTTGAATTTGACTTGGGACATCTGCAGCATCACAGTCAANTAAGTTATTTTCACCTTGCAACTTTAAATTCAAATGGTTCATATGGTTTACCAGATCAGCAAAACTGCTAATTTTCAAAGCCGCTTGGTATCTGATAAAAGTGGTTCGTGATGGATTTCCTCGGTAAGAAATATATCAATTTCATTCCTGAGCTGAAAGAAGCGCGAAATAACCTTTCCACAGCTACGCCATCGAACTGCAGTATAATATGTCAGGTCAACAAGCTCGGAATCACATTTACCAGTACTCACTGGAAAATTAGTTCAATTGGCGCATTTCTGCACAGTTCTTTCGCGGGCCGGATAAAATCTCATCGCGGGCCGTAGTTTGGAGACCCTTGCTTTAGAATGACACCATGGAGTAACTACTGTCGCGTGGCATCGGGACAAGTGCGATCCTACTTACGCTCCGTGTTGTTACGTTCCATTCTGTTACGCAATTTCAATCTACAGACTTTTATCACCATTACGTTTGTTTGAACTGTACATACATTTGTTCGTCATGTTTGTTGTTTAAATTACTTTTGTTGGATTAATTTGTAAGCCGATTGGAAAAAATTATGAATAATTTGCTATCTTGATTATGGCAGTTCGCATCAAGGTAAAGAAGTTTAACATTTTTTAACATTCGTTTTAACCCAGCCTGCCTCCTCTCAACACCATTCGGCTCGGAGCCATTTCACTATCTTCTCGTCCAGTACTGCATCGGTCTGCTTTCACTATAAAAGGGCATATTCAGTAATTTGGCCAATTCAAACAGCTGGAACCTGAGACATAATAACACATCAAATGCTTAATACTGTCTGTAAGTCCGTGGTAACATTGGACACAACTTATAAAAGTAATTAGTCTCACTTTACTTTTATGTACAATGTTGGTACAGAAAGAAATACTTTTATCTAAATCGGTGAGAAAAATGACTGCCTTTACACATTTATCATGGTTTCTCTGAAGCATTGTTCGGAAGAGTACCCTAAAATATTCCACGGCCGATATCGCTGCTCTCATATTTAGTGGAGGGTGGAATCCAGCTGGGTCCACTCGACACGGCGTCCACTGATTGGCCTATTGTAGCCTGCCCCAGGTGATTATGATGATGGAGAATTTGGTGAGATGTAGATTGGCAGGTGAAACCGAAGTACTCGGAGAAAACCTGCCCCAGCTCCACTTTGTCCACCACAAATCCCACTTGACCAGACCCAGGATCGAACCCGGGCAACCGCGGTGGGAATCCAACGAATAACCGCTTGACCTATGGGCGCGGCCTGCTCTCATATTTAGTCGCCTTACAAAATCCCCGTCTACTATCTTCCGGTATGATGTAAATTATCAGTTGATATGATGTCATTAAATAAACTAGGAATTACCCAACAAATGCCGATGCACTCATCACTGTTACCTAAGCCCAATGATACAATCCTCTCCATTGGTTCTTTAAATGTCTGGGTTTTCGCCTGTTGACTATGGCGTGGGATGGATTCCTTCTTACACTTGCTTGAAGTCTCCCGCACTGCCCCCTCAAATGTAGTTCCGTGACAATGCAATCTATTACGTAGGAATGACATATGAAGTAGATACATTAGTTGGCAACATTTCCAGAATTTGCCACCCTATGTGCAGGCTGCTGTTATATCTGACTTACGACTAACATGATTTCAAAGCTATATAGTCCCTCCTCATTCTATGAATTAGTTGTTATAACAAAGTTAATAGAAAGTCCGTCGAGTGTAACAATTTGTAGGTCACTTTTTTATCACTTCTGCCTTACATGTTTCGGTTTGACACAATCATCATCAGAGGCACTTACTACAATTATGAAACACTGTCGTTGTTTATGATGTTCACAGTTATGTTTGTTGTGTGGACGCTGCTACAATATGTTGACGTGTAAAGGCACAACACTTGCTAGGATAGTTGAGTACACTATCAAATTCTCACTTTTCATCCGAAACTGTTTTTAAGTTAAAACGCTAATGTTAAAATATTTAAAACATTTGATGTAAAATGCTAAGCTCCTCCTTGTTAATTCATCCCGAAGATGGGAGATGTCAGCTTGAGGTTGTATGGCTTATGGTTAGATGTTTCCTATGTGCTGTGTGTTGTGTACTGCAAATAGTGCAACAATTCAAAATAGTTGTTATAAAATATGTATTCATTAAATTCTGGGTTACTCTTCAGAACGAAGTCTGCTAACCGTTGTCAATTGTAACTAATTGTGAAACATGGCGGTAGAATAGTTGGTTGAAGCACTATGCTACAAGCCGGAAGGTCGCTGGTTCAAGTCCGGAAGAGGTCATTAGATTTTTTTCAGTTGACCTAATCCTTCCAGCCTCATTATGACTCTGGGGTCGACTCAGCCTCNGAGGTTGTATGGCTTATGGTTAGATGTTTCCTATGTGCTGTGTGTTGTGTACTGCAAATAGTGCAACAATTCAAAATAGTTGTTATAAAATATGTATTCATTAAATTCTGGGTTACTCTTCAGAACGAAGTCTGCTAACCGTTGTCAATTGTAACTAATTGGAAACATGGCGGTAGAACAGTTGGTTGAGGCACTATGCTACAAGCCGGAAGGTCGCTGGTTCAAGTCCGGAAGAAGTCATTAGATTTTTTTCAGTTGACCTAATCCTTCCAGCCTCATTATGACTCTGGGGTCGACTCAGCCTCTAACAGAAATGAATACCAGGAATTAATTAAATAATTTTCCTGGGGAGTACAGCGCGGCCGGCGCGTAAGTCTGACAACCTTACCGCCATCTTTGAGCCGATTGTCTAGATAATGTGGGAACCTCAACGTCTCACAACCCTATGGGCCTTCATGGCCTGTTACAGGGATACCTTTACTTTACTTTTATTGCCATGAGACATGTAGGCCATTTCATTAGAGATGTTCCAGCATTCTAAGAAAGAAAATGTAAACTTCAGAAATTAAGTTATACGTGTATGTTGCCACTGTAAACTAAGCAGCCGTGTTGATGTTTGGCTGGATATTGTTGAATATTCGCGTTAGTGCGTTCCGATGAATTATGTAAGGAGAGTTTTCGCTCATCTCTTACCATAACAGTGCAGCCTCAACAGAGCTCCTCTTACGAACAACGCCTCCCTCCCCACAACCCAATTAAGGACACCTCAATCTACTCAAATCTTCTGTACAATAACACGTAAATACTAGACTCTGATTAATGTTGTTATTGATGTCGTGATTCTCAAAGCCGTTTCAATTAATTTGTTACATAACATATTAGAATTAATGTTCAGTTTAAATTGATGGTCACGATGTGATAAACAAACGGGCAGATATTTGTTATTTAAAAAAATAAAAGTACATTTTGACGTAGCAACGCACTGCCAGGCAACATCTCCATAAAAATCTCATGATACGAGCACGCAACAATAGGACGAATGTTTACCACTCGTTGCTAGGAAACATTCAACGCGCCAATGGACTGGAGTGATAATTATCATGTGACTTGTTTTATGTGTGGTCTGCAGTACGCAACAATAGAACTGTGTTTTCTGTTCATGGTCCGTGCCGAGAGGATATAAGAGAATACGGGGATGGGAATTGACTTGACTTGATTTCCGAAGTTCCAAGGGTACAGCAGTGTGGCCACAAGAAGAATTAGAAGATTTTTTATTGCTAGTGGGGTGGGACTAAGTCCCTTGTACTATGGCCACTTCTGGCCTATTGTACCAGCCCCAGATGATAGGTGAGGGTGATTGTGGAGCAATTGGTGGAATTAAGATTGGCAGGGGAAACCAAAGTATTCGGAGAAAACCTACCCCAGCGCCACATGTCCACCACAAATCCCACTTGACCAGACCCGGGATCGAACCCGGGCCGCCGCGATGGGAAGCCAGCGACTAACCGCTTCAGCTATGACATAGTGAGTGACATTATATATGCTATAGTTTCAGTGATCTTGAGAGTGTAAGAACTAATTATAATTACGACTACTGAAGATCCAATAAACCAATTTACCAATCAAAAACCTCGTCTTAGTCACTGTAATACGTGACAATATTACAACAGGAGTTGTGTCAGACTGTAACATATCGAATCATAAAATCAGCAGTGAATATGCACATGAAGACTTCATACATGTGTCCACGTGAAGCTGAACCGGTTGGGCCACAACATGTTAGTATGTTCAAGTTTTCATTCATTTTATTTTGCATATAAATTGTACGAAAGAAAAGTTGTTGACGTAAGTACACGTATTATGGTCAGTTCGCAACCTTGAAACGTAAGCAATAAAAGATACAATCTTACAATATTACGTCGGACAAACACTTTTCTGGAATTAGCCAATATTATGAACACTGTTATCGTCTGGGGTATGGCCCCGTGTAGTCCGGTGAAAACAAACTACACAGACTGCACGGTGTCATATGCCACGCGACAAAACTATTCACTACCACCATTGTGAGAACCTCAAATTTTACATAGCCTATGTTATGTGTGATCAATTTATCTGTGCTTCTTAAATTTTGAAATCATATAGACTAACATGAACTTCTCTCAAAGTCTGTTTGAACACAAATTGAATATAAAATGAATTCGAAATTCGCACATTGCTTTGAGGCTGGGGCATTTCGTCCGACATCACATATATTGCACATTACTGCATGAACACAACGAAAAATAAGCGTAAGAAGCTGTTAGTGAGAAACTGGGTGACTGACAAGCGGAAATTTTAAAGTACTTAATGCCATTATTTTCGTTTTACAAAACTGAGAGAGCGTAATCTACTCCAGATCCCTGAAAATTATTACATTAACATCCAGTTTAATATTATAATCCGGTATTATAGACTACATCTGTGGTCTAGTGGTCAGAGATCCTGGCTACAGATTCAGAGGTCCCGGGTTCGATTCCCGACGCTACTAGATTTTCTGAGAAGGAAAAGGTCCACTCATCCTCGTGAGGTTAATTGAGGAGCTACTTGAATAGAAAAGTAGCGGCTCCGGTCTAAAAAACCGAGATTAACGACCGTGGGGATTCGTTGCGCTGACCACGTGACACCCTCTATCCGCTATAGTTGATACTAACTTCGCCGACAAATGGCGGTCACTCGGTCGATAGAGTACGCTTGAGGAATAAAGCCACGGAGTTTTATCAGGTGTTATTATCTCTGTTACATCTAAGAGTTTTAGAAGAATTTGCAAATGAGAATTCTGTATTCTTTGGGATCTGGTTTAACGTGCACGGAAGCAGGCGATGTACGGACCTATCTCTCCCAGCGTGCTCGCCTTTGCAAGCTGAAGAAACAAACATCTACCTGCTTCCAGTCTGAGGATAAATTCTGTCAGCAAAAAGAGGGTATGGCCATGCGAAACTAACTATCTCCTGCGATCGGTAATATACTTATGGAGGACCTTAAAAAAATAGCATTGGTTGCAGTAGACCACAAACCCACAAACCCACAAAATGGCTCAGATATTTCAACAGCATTTTAGTAGAGCCACATGGACCACCAAGATTACAACAATTTCTTCACCAACTCAACAGCGTTAGACCTACCATCAGATTCACAATGGAAGTTGCAGCTAATGATACTCTTCTGTTCTTGAATATCTTGGTCATGAAGAGGGCTCTTACATTGGCCATGAATATGTACTGGAAACACTCTGCACTTGAAGTTCGTCCACCCGCATCACGTGAAAAGTGTAGTCGTTCATAATTTCGTCTTTCTAGCCAAGGTCATATGCCAGAACAAGGAGTTCAACAAAGAAGTTAAGAACATAATTTATTGTCTGATGCTTAATGGATATCCAGAACAGTTCGTTGACTCCATAACGAAGCCATCGACAAGAAATCGTCCTTCTTCTGACACAATATACGTGGGCACTCTCATTATCAACTATGTTATGGGTATTTCCGAGAAACTGAGACGCATTGGGATTGAAGACAATTTTAAAAAATAAATACACCCTATAGAACACTGACGAATCCTGGACCGGTTAGAGATGCCCAGCAGACAAAGCATCCCGTGCTGTTTTGGCAAATATTACGTCGTGAAACAATAAGACATTTAGATGTACACATTTAGGAGCACAATTGTGTCCTGACACAAGATCTGTTGAAAAATTAAAATTAGCCCAACATGAGTACGATGAAAGGTTCAAAATATGTTGGAAAGAAGCGAAGGTCTTGCAGTTTGAACAAAACATCATCTATAGGAAATAAGGACATCCGACCATATGTCTCTGGTAAACAATCTGACCAGGCAACCCAGCTTGGACATTTCTCCCATCTGGACCCCCCTTATCGCAGCAAAAGTCAGAAAACTACTTCTCCGCCCAGTGCAGATTATGTGTGAAAATTGTGTTCTTATTTTGATGTCATACGGAGAAATTGTCTCTTTAGTGAAGACGTCTATTCTGATAGTAATCTGATTTTAATTACAATAGCCGTGAAACCGCACAAACATATGTTCTAAGCCTCGTGTGTCTTCAATTTTTTACTCTTTATAATGATTAGCTTAGCTCTCGTTGATGGTTCATGCTGTGCTTGGTTTATATACCCTATCTTTCGTTGGTGAATATGTCCGGAGATAGGTACCAGCTCTATCGATTGGGCCCAACTGAATAGTTTCCACCTGAAAACGGAGACAGAATCCAGTCTCTGAAACGTTGTGGGACTTAATAAAAACAGGACGATGGATAATTTCCAGAAACACAAAACATCTTGGTAAGTGTGTTGAAGCGTATTTCCATATATAAACTCCGAAATAAAGCTAAATATTTGGAAAATCGCACAGCTTTAATAGGGCCGTATTCGTAGGTGGAAATATTCACAGTTTTGATCTTCTCCGGCACCGCCTACCCCCTAAAGTGTCCTTTAGGATATCTGAAAAAGAATTCTATGATAGAAATGTAGCTGCAGAAGAAGAATGTGGTGATGAAATGAGAAAAATTTAATCCAAGAATATGGCTTGTTTAGGGAGACATAACAGCTCAGGCGGTGTAGTGAGTCGGATACCGGAAGGACGGCAGAGAGGTTGTGGTTCGATTCCCGGCAGGGGAAAGAGATTTTTCTCTTCTCCACATCATCGAGGCCGCCTATGTGACCCGCCCAGTCTCCTATTCATTTGGTTCCGAGGTTAATACGACTATAGCGTGAAGATAGTTAAACGCTTCAATTTATTGCAGTGTCTAAAAATTTGGGGAGCTTTACCTCCATCTTCATGACGTGATGTTAAGCACAGGGCTAACATCCTTTGTTTGGTTAGGAAATTCAGAAATGAAGTAAGATGTCCTGCGATTTTAAACATCCTTTCCGAATTTTTCTAATTAGGTTTTCTGTTGCTAGTTGCTGTCACTTCGACTATGCAGATTGTGGGTCTAGCTTATGGGGTGCTTCAACAAAATGATGGAACGTATGAGTTCTGGGTTTAAAGATCTCTGCCTTTTGAGATGTCACGCAGTGAGGTCGGACAGAAGTAACCTATAGTCCTGGATACCCCGTTGTCTTAATCATCAGGGTAATCCCGTAAAGAAACACGGGAATTCACATTTCGCGAATGAGTTTTAATAGATGCTTATTGCTTTTTTTATCAGACTCAATTAGGTCTGCTGCATTGTGTTTAAAATATCAAGGTGAACATGCGTTTGAGCAATCCGTCTAGCCTCAGATTCTATAAGACAAAGATTGTCAGTAACCTTGCATCCTTTACGTGTACTACACTTCAAGAATAAAAAGTTTCGTAACCGATATTCCAGCCGAGGACATATGTGTCATAACCTGAATAGGTTACCCGGGTCAAGCATGGCTCCTTATAGTCCATCAAACAACCGTCCACTTTGAGACGTGCCGTTTCGCAATACAGAGACCAAAGGTCTTAGGCGACCAGTGCTTCCTTGTGACACACATTTCACTGCAACACACCCTTGTACCTCGGCCGCCCTTGCATTTCGTGGGAAGTACAAATAAATGATCCAGATCACTAAAATGACCTTAGAGTAGTAAAACTAAGGGTAATCTCAATCAGATTGAACTTCTGACTGGAGTTCACAATATAAATTTTGATTTTTTCACGAGAGTAGCTGTTAACATAGTGATGTTTTGGATTGTCACATCCTGTCAGGACCTACGCGAAGTTTGCAACAAGCCGTATCTCTTCTGTCTAGACACTCGCTTTACAGTACTTACTTACTTACTTACTTACTTACTCATGGAGCTGAGCCCTTCTGGAGGAGCCGCCAATTCTGCACCTACTCAAGAATTTCCCAGTATTTTATGCGACCCGAAGGTTCACTACCGTGTTCACAAGAGCCCTCCACTGGTCCCTATCCTAAGCCAAATCTATCCAATCCATATCATCCCATTCTATCTCTCTAAGATCCATTCTAATATTGTCTACCCAACTACGCCCTGGTCTTCCCTGTTGTCTCTTTCCTTCTGGCTTTCCCACCAATATCCTATACGCATGCCTCGTCTGCGCCATTCGTGCTACATGACCTGCCCACCTCATCCTCTTTGACTTGATCATTCTAATTATACTTGGAGAAGAGTACAAGTTATGAAGCTCCTCATTATGCAGTTTTCTCCAACCTCCTGTCACTTCATCTCTCTTCGGTCCAAATACTCTCCTCAACACCCAGTTCTCAAACACCCTCAGTCTATCTTCCTCCCTTAATGTCAGAGACAAAGTTTCACACCCATACAGAACCGCAGGCCAAATTGTAGTTTTGTATATTCTAATTTTTATGTTTTTGGACGACAGACTAGAAGACAAAAGGTTCTGAACTGAATGGTAGCAAGCATTATCCGAGTTCAATCACCTCTTAATTCCCTCCTGAATCAGGTTTCGATCTGTTATCATTGTTCCCAAATATCTGAACTGTGCCACATTTTCAAAACATCTGTTTTTTGTCGTTATGTCATGAATTTGCCCGGCGGTTTGGTGACGAGACACCAACATATATTTAGCTTTCTGTGTGTTTACTTCTAGACCAATCTCATTACTTGCGCCAATTAATGTTTGTGTGTTCTTCTTTATGGTATCACCCAGTAGATTCACTTCATTGGAGTAGGCGAACAGCTGATGTGTCCCGTTTAGTTTCAGTCCCACGTGGTTTCCCTGGACCTTCCTAATTGCATATTCTAAGGCAAAGTTGAAAAGGAGTGACGATAAAGCATCTCCTTGTTTTAGACCATTCTTGATAGGAAATTTAAGAGACAAATATTTACCTACACGGACTTTACTATGCGTTTCGTTTAAACACATTTTAATCAACCTAACTAGTTTCATGGGTATCCCAAACTCTATTAGAATATTGTACAATACTTCCCTTCTAGCTGAATCATAGGCTTTCTTGAAGTCCATGCATAGCTAATGTACTGTCTCATCGTACTCCCACTTTTCTCCAATATCTGACGAATGCAAAAGATCTTATCTAAGTTGATTTGTTATGTCGAAACCCACACTGACGATACCCAATAATTTCATCTATATATGGACTTAACCTTGAAAGAAGAATATTGTACGAAATTTTGTATAAAGTTGATAGCAGTGATATCCCCCGATAATTACTACAGTCAGTTTTATTGTGAACTGGTACAATAATAGACTCCTTCCACTGATCAGGCAATTTTTCCTTATGCCAAACAGAAGTAATCAGATTATGGATCTTAGAACGTAATATTTCGCCTGTGGATATGGTAGAGTAGTGTGTTTAGTTGATGCTTCTTTTTGTATAAGAATTTTATTTCATTCTTAATGAGTAATGTTTGTGTTTGTGTTTTCTTCCCCTTCTCATTTTTTGTTGGTATTTTTATTTGCGTCATTGCACAATGGCCACAGGGGACCAATGTAGACTCCCAACCAAAGTAGCTCCTCGGTTTTCAAAATGGTTTGTAAGATGCTTTCGAATGATGGATTCTCAAACTGGGGGTTCTCCTAGTTATAAAGTACTATTTAGAGCTGTAACCAGACACATTTTTTTAATTCATTAACCAAAATTTAATACAGGAATTTTATGACAATGTAGACGCAAAGGCTAAACATTTCGGAAAATATTTCCAAGTTGTAAGGAAACAATTTATAGCTTGCTTACAGAGTACAGATGTTGGACATTTGCTTGGGTTTCTGATGACAGAGATTTGCCTGGTAGACATACAAAAATATGCCGAACTTCATTCTTCACTGCGTGGGTTTGAGTAATTTTCTGTTTTACTTTAGTGGGACTCCACGTCCCGGAGTTTGAGAACCCCTGCTTTAAATTATTAAGGAGATTAAACATTCACAGTCAGTAAGTACTACTTGTCGTTGATTGAAATTCAAATATTTTTCCTTACCTCACCTCGATTCTGCGATACCGACCTGTGAGTTTCTCGTGTCCTGCCTTGTTTACACTCTCTAGGAAATGCACAGCCGGCTAGTGATGGCCGGCGTTTTGGGGGAAAATCCGAATTTGTATCGATGCCTAATTAGAGGGGGCTGGCATAGTACGTCATTTCATTAGTGCCTAAATGCAGACACAGACGTAACGCAAATAAAGGTACTTATAATAGGGAAGCCATTTTGGGGGGGAAGGAGAATGACGCTTAATGGGTATAATGCTAGAGAATGTAAATTGCAACCATCATCCCAAGTCCACACTCTGTGCATGAGATGAAATCTGAATTCTGTTCAATCCTCGCAGCCTTGCATTTTAATATTATGCCTTTATCCATTTGTCCTTGCTATGTAGTCTTTTGGAAATTTTTATACCCTTTTCTTATTTCCGCTTCAGGAGTGATTATAGTAACAGAAGGCCATACATGACGTATTTCCTTGATACGTAATATTCACCGTTTCTTTGTTAGATATGCAAATAATAATTTACGAGAGCATAAACGTGTATTTTATAAGAATATTGTTCTTTTATTTGCTTATTGCATAATGGTTAGGAGTGGGGATAGCGTAGTCGGTATAGCAACTGGCTGCGGGCTGGACGACCGAAGGGTCGGAGTTTGTTTCCAGGCAGGGTGAGGTATTTTTCCTTCTCCACAGTGTCGATACCGGCTCTGGGGTCCACGCAAGCGGCAGGAGAGTGAAGCTAACCTCTCGCCTCCAACTAGTGCCGAGGTCAAGATAATGTGGGTTTATACATCAACTCTCACATACGCCTTCATGGCGTAGTGCTTAATTAGTTAAGCACATGGACAACTTTACCTTTTTTTTACTTAATGGCCAATTTCTTTCGTTTGTATTCAATACGGTTTAGGCAATCAGCAATGTTCAAATTGTTTATTAACGAATGAACAAATGTCAAAGTTATTTCGAAAATTTATTTCATTTTATTAGCCGTACCACAAGAAGCCTACTTAGTCCCCTCCTCTAAAGGCTGTACACCCACGACCTCCCCACATCCCACAAGACACTCATAGGGACATTTGCCGACGACACGGCTATCTTCGCTACACACGGTAATCCCACCACAGCAGCAACTAACCTACAGGACCACCTCATACTCATAGAAAAATGGCTAAAAAAATGGAAAATCAAAGTTAATGAAGCAAAATCCATTCAAACAACGTTCACGCTTCGAAAAGGCAAATGCCTCCCGATTCAAATAAACCACACTACCATCCAACAAAAAGATCAAGCAAAGTATTTCGGACTTACCTTTGACAGCAAGCTCAACTGGAAACAACATATCCTCACGAAAAGGAAACAAATGGATCAAAAAATCAAAGACCTATACTGGCTCATAGGAAAAAAATCTGACCTATCCATTGACAACAAGCTGCTAATATACAAAGCAGTCATCAAACCAATATGGACATACGGAATCCAACTCTGGGGATGCACCAGCAAAACAAATATGGATCTCATCCAAGGAATTCAAAAAGTCTTCGTCTCATCGTAATCGCGCCATGGTACGTGTCTAACCACGCCATTCACACCGACTTCAAAACACCATACGTCACAGAAGCCATCAAAGAACACAGCATCAACCACTTCAGCAAATTAGCTAACCACCCAAACCCACTGCTCCAGCCACTCTTACTGCATCACGACCACAGAAGAACTGGACGGAAGTGGCCAGAAGATCTAAAGAGCTGAGGGACGCGTCGATGGAAGTGACCCACTCAAGCCACTGAAGTGTACAATTCCTAATTAACTGTACACAAGACAGCAAATTGACTGAAATATTGTAGTATCTGATTGTCAATAAAGGAGATATATATAAAAAAAATCTTATTAGCCCTTCAAGTGCTGACGGCGAGAGGAGAAAATGTCGCTGATATTGCCGGTAAAACTGCAATGAGCAAGAGAAATGGATTCATCAAAAATAGATACCAGTTACTTTTGCCATTCTGCAGATACGAACAGTATTCTGAAAGCATGAATAAAATTCGACTAAGTAATATACACGAATTCTGTAACATATTACGACTCTTCCAGTAACGCAAACCGGTTAATTCTACCTAGGGAAACAATGGCTGCTCTATGCTAGAACCATACGAAACGTCCATAATGAATTATCTGAGATATTTTCTTAGTTTTTGTATGTCGAAACAGGTTTCTCATACGGAAACCACGAGTCTCTAGATATATAAAGAAAAGAAGAAGGAAAGCTTTAAATTCAAACCTTTGTTTCCTGAAGATAAAATTTAACGGTACCTTATCACTTGAACCTACAAGTCGCTAGTGGTTGCTCCTTAAAATTCTTTACACCAAGAACATGTTTCAGAATACGTGCTGAATAACTGGACTGTCTCGTGTGTTGCAGGTTGCAGAATGGCTACAGGATTAGCTACCTTCATGGACGGCTACAACACCTTCATGGAGACCAAGAGTGGTGAGTTTTGGAAAGGGGCTCATTGTAGAGCGAGGAACAGGTTAGTTTCACGCATCGGCAACTTTATTTCAAGAAATATTGCCCTTGCCAGTAGCCGGTCTTGATGTGTTCTCCACGATCTAATAGCACACGATATTCAAAGGATTATGGGTTCGATGCTTGTCGCTACCATTAATATTAAGTAAAAAGTAAGTAAAATTGAGGTATCTCTGTAACAGGCCGTGGAGGTCCATAGGGTTGTGAGAGGTTGAGGATCCCACATTTTCTAGACAAGCGGCTCACAGATGGCATTGAGGTTGTCAGCTTTACGCGCCGGCCGTCATTAATCCCACGAATATTCCTGGTACTCATTTATGTTAGAGGCTGAGTCGTCCCGAGGGCCGTAGTGCGGCTGGAAAGATTAGGTAAATTGAAAAAATCCACCTCACACGACCTTCCAACTTAAATCAAATTAATGAAGACTCATTAATAAGGTAGTAGCGTGTCACCTGAAGAAACAGCTTAGCCAGCTTTCGAAGTAAAGTGCAAATTAACCCCAGACGAAGGTTATATTTACTGTATCCTTATTTGAAAAACAGTCTATTAGTTAAAAGGCCGTGTGTCTTCAGCGGGTAATCGTTTCTTTCGGATCTCCATCTTAGCCCCTCCATCCTGCAGCCATATTATTCATTTATGAATCTCGCTCCTGCTTTTCTCCTCTTACACAATGATCTGAGCTACACCTTTTTAAGGCCGCCCTATAGCTCAAGCGGTTAGTCGCTGGCTTCCCACCGCGGCAGCCCGGGTTCCATCCCGGGTCTGGTCAAGTGCGATTTGTGGTGGGCAAAGTGGCGCTGGGGCAGGTTTTCTCCGAGTACTTCGGTTTCCCTTGCTAATCTTCATTCCACCAATTGCTCCACAATCAACCTCACCTATCATCTGGGGCTGGTACAATAGGCCAGAAGTGGCCGCAGTACAAGGGACTTAGCCCCACCCCACTAGCAATAATAAATATACCTTTATACTTCAGCACAGGGAATTCCAGCACAATGCTGCCACCTGCGTTCCACTGTGACAGTGGCACGACACAGAAACGTAGCCTAGAGGGGTTACATATCTCTGGTAGACTCCGATTAAAGAGGAAAGGCTAATGCTGTAGTACTGTGGACTGCAAAGTAGAAAGTTGGGTAACGGCGGGGTCTCTTAACCTAGTTCAGTTTTGTTTTTTGTTATTGGTGGTGTTGGGTGCCATGGTTTTCCATAATAAAATGAACTGAATGTAGCAACGATGCTATTGATAATATTCAAGTGCACAAAATTATGTTGTCGTGTGTTGCCTATGTAATGCGACAAATAAATTCACGGAGGTCTCGGATTTGGCGAATAGGTTTATTGAACGCTCACTTTTATACTAGCGAGTACAGTTAATATCATTTTCAGTATCACAATTAGGGCTTCTGCTGTAGTCAAATGCAAACTTAACTGTTCTCGGCAACTTCTAGAACTCAACTTTCAACTGTCAAATGTCAACTCAGTTCCTGTCTGGTCCCTGCGAAACTGGAATTATATAACCTTGTCTCGGACGGGATATGTAAGAATCTTAGGTCTCGGCCGCTGTCATGCAACAAACCCTCTGTTGTCCTTTCATCTCCGGGGAAACGCCTTTGTTGCTTAGGATATTCCTAGGCAACGGACCACTCTTATTGCGTTTCCATTGATTAATTCCGCAAATAAATGAATACGAATAATAACACAATGCTTTTCAAGTGTAGGACCGCCTCTCTAGCCTAACGCTCAGAGTTCATGGTTAGAGATCTTGAGGTCCCGGGTTCGATTCCCAGCACTATCAGAGTTTCTGAGAAGTAGTGGGTCTGGAACGGGGTTCACTCAGCCTCGTGATGATAATTGAGGAGTTATTTCAAGGAAATAGCGGCTCCGGTCTAGAAGACCGACGCGACACCCTCTATCCGCTAAAGTTGGCACCAACTTCGCCGACAAGCGGCGGTCGCTCGGTCAGTATAGTTCGCTTGCATACTCAAGCCACGCAAAAGAAAATGGATATGAGTTTAGGTACTTGGAAGTTTAGAAGTGTATATGGTGCAGGTTCGCTCAGGGCAGTGGCGGAAGACGTCTCATATCATAAGTTAGGTTTAGTAGAAGTACAAGAGGTAAGATGGGACAGAGGTGGCACCGAACCAGAAAGGGAATATAGGTTTTTCTGTGGAAAGGGGAAGGAGAACCATGAATTAGGTACAGGTTTTTTCGTACATGAGAGAATCATATCAGCAATTAAGAGGGTAGGGTTTGTCAGCGATAGGATGTCATACATAATACTAGAGGTCGCAGGTGTGATATCATTGTTCTGAAAGTTCATGTTCCAGCAGAAGATAAAACTGATGATATGAGGGACAGGTTCTACGAAGAACTAGAACAGTTTTATGTACTATATTCGATAAGTAAGTAAGGAAGATATTTTCAAACCAACATTTGGGAATGAGAGTTTACATGAAATTAGTATTGATAATAGAATTAGATGTGAACGGAGAAGTTCATGGAGGTAGGCCCACTGGGGCTGTAGTGCCAAGGAAAGAAGATAGAATTAGATTAGTAAACTTTGCCGCATCAAAAAATCTTACTATCAAAAGCACAATGTTCCCACATCGTAACATCCATAAATTTACTTGGACATATCCTGATGGGAAGATACACAATCAAATAGACCATATTTTGATAGATAGGAGATGGCACTCAAATATACTTGATGTCCGCTCGTTCAGGGCAGCAGATTGTGATGCTGACCACTACCTGGTGATGGCAAAGGTTAGGGAAAGACTGGTAGTGAGTAAACAAACAACACATAGAGTTCATATGGAGAGGTTCAATCCCAAGAAATTAAATGAGGTAGAGGGTAAAGAGCAGTATTATGATGAAATCTAAAATAGGTTCGCGGCTTTGGAAAACTTGGACACTGAGGTGGATGTTAATAAAGCTTGCGAAACTATTAGAGAGAATATAAAAATATCTGCCAAGGAGAGTCTAGGCTATTATGAACTGAAGAAGCATAAGCCATGGTTCAGTGATGGATGCTCAAAATTATTAGACCAAAGGAAACAAGAAAATTTGCAGTGGTTATAGGATTCAAGCGAAATAAATGGGGATAATCTGAAAAATATAAGACGTGAATAAAAAAAAAAGGAAATATGTGAAAAACAAAAATGTTGAGCTTGCAATGAACAGTAAGAACAAGAACATTATAGACCTGTATAGAGGAATAAATTACTTTAATAGGGGTTACCATCCTAGCAGTGACTTAGTGAAGGATTAGAATGGTGATCTGCTTGCAGATTCCCACATTTTGAATAGGTGGAGAAACTACTTCTCTCAGTTATTGAATGTACATAGGGTCAATGCTGTTAGGCAGACAGAAATGCATACAGCTGAGCCGTTAATACCTTATCCTAGCCCTTTTGAGTTTGAAAGTGTTATTGCAAAACAGAAAATGTATAAATCATCAGATCGTTATGAAATATCTGGCAGAACTTATTCAAGTATCTCGTCTACAAACGCACATACGCGTTCGAGATTCGCGAGTTTCAGTACTGATATTTAGGTGCATACTGTACTTGTCTGATAATGTTTCTATCCAGAATGATGTAAAAACAACTTTGTTCTTCATCAATGAAATATACAGTTGTCATGTTTACACCTATAATGAGCTGGCCACGTACAGAGACATGTGACATAGACACTCATGTCAAGTGAAGTGTGCCTTCAGAGGAGCGCTGTTGTTTCAATGCCGTGGTTACTTTGAAAGTCTGTGCTTAAAATGGACAAGTGCATATTCCGAGGTTGTCCCGACATGCATTCATTTATCGACGTATTCTCAACGTACACTTCTGAATCCACGCATGTCTCACGCCGTTAATGATCACATCAGCGTGACCGGTACTCTTTGTCCTTCTTCGGAAGATCACGGAAGACGAGACGCGCAGGAGCACTTAATGTGGAAGAGCGCGTAATGAGACCCATGAAGGAGAATCTCCTCACCACCGTTCGTCGAATACAAGTTCCCTAATATGTGGCGCGCACGACATTGTGGCTTGCTCTGTATGAAGAAATACTCTACCCCGGCTACAAGCTCTGAGCCTGCTTGATTTTCGCCGAAGCCAAGAATGTTATCAGTGATTGCTTCGACATGTCCACGTCACTGAAGAAGCAGGTTTCACAAAGAATGGCACGCTGAACTAGAGTCACAGGTATATTTAGCATGACGTAAACACGCAGGGTGCCGGTCACGGTAGCCCAGCGGTCTAAGGCATGCACTGTCTTCGCTCACTCGAAAGCCGGGATCGTGGGCTCGAATCCCACTCAGGGCATGGATATTTGTGTGCGTTTTTCTGTGTTTGTGTACAGGTAGAGGCCTTGCGACGAGTTGATCACTCGCCCAAGGAGTCCTACCGTATGTGTAAGATCTAGAAAAACCGAAGTGAACGGAGAAGTTCATGGAGGTAGGCCTAGGCCCACTGGGGCTGTAGTGCCAAGGGGAAAACCCCACCGGGTGTAATTCAGTACGAACATCAACAAAAATTCCCGTTTAATGGACAATTTCCCGCTGGATATCTGACGAAACTTGGTGTTCAGGCACGATGATGTCTTGACTCTGCAGGAGTCAAGGAATCCAGAGATTTAGGCAGGCCGATCGATCTTTCATGTAATATATTCAGAAAGTAACCATCTAATACAACATATAATTAACAGGTAAATGTTTCGGCCATTGAGCAACACTGAAGGGCGTGCAGCCTACTAAAAGGAATTAATGATTTTACGATTGTATTAACAGTCTAGGAAAACTGAAACCTAGTGTTATATCGACTTTTAAACTAAATCCAGTACATAAATTTCTAATTTGATTGCAGATTTCAACCATTAAATTATTTTCTTCTTCTATTTGATGGTAATCTGAAGGCGCTGAAAGACTTTCTGCTACTATTGTCTTGTTCGTCTGTAAATGTAATGTAGCAATACCATTTTGATGAATGTATATTCGTTCTGAGTTTAATTTGTTTCATTCTGGTCCGTCACACTAACAATTACAAATATAAATTACTCCGTCCAATGTGACCTGTAAGTTTTTTACTACATGAAAACTTAACACCCTTACATGTTTCGGTCTCTGTGGACCATCTTCAGAGGGCAAACATCACTACAAATAGGAAACCACCATCACATAAGTTGTTTAGACGTAAAGTACGTACACTTATATGCTACAATACATAGTACACNAAACATGTAAGGGTGTTAAGTTTTCATGTAGTAAAAAACTTACAGGTCACACTGGACGGAGTGATTTATATTTGTATATTCTTTCTATTTATATATTTCATTTGAACCTTTGTTTGCAGCATTTGTCTCAATCATAACTGCCGTTTTTTTACCTCGTCTTATGAGCGAGTTAACAGTTTATTTTTTGAAGTTTAAGTTCTACTGGTGTCTTCTCGTCTGCTGTCTAAAAGTATAAAAATCAGAATGCAAAAATTATAATTTTGCCTGTGGTTCTGTATGGGTGTGAAGTTTGGTCTCTCACAATAAGAGAGGAACATAGGCTGAGAGTGTTCGAGAACGGGTTATTGAGGAGAACATCGAGATGAAGTGACAAGAGGTTGGAGAAAATTCCGCAGTGAAGAGCTTCATAACTTGTAATCTTCTCCAAGCATAATTAGAATTATCAAGTCAAGGGAGATAAAATGGGCAGGGCATGTAGCAGGAAAAGGGGAGAATAGGAATGCATATAGGATATTGGTGGGAAAGCCAGAAGGAAAGAGATCACTAATAAGACCAAGACGTAGGTGAGTGGACAATATTAAAACGGATGTTAGAGAAATTGAATGGGATTGTATGGATCGGATTCATCTGACTCAGGGTAGGGACCAGTGGAGGGCTCTTGTGAATACGGTAATGAACCTTCGGGTTCTATAAAATGCTGGGAAATTCTTGAGTAGCTGCACAATTGGCGGCTTCTCAAGAAGGGCCCATCTCCATGTGAGAGTGAGTGAGTAATTGATACGTTCCTCAGGTGATTATGAGTAGAACACAAGAAAGACAAACGGCAGAAATAAGGCATATAAAATTAAGCATGATACGGCTGCTTTGACTCCTCGCGTAGTACAGCATTCAATCCTGAGAGCATGGTTTGTGTTAAGGTGTTACCACCCGAACGTGGTGGTGACATTAAAATAGCGCATTCTGTTCTTCACACCCGAGGTACAAAGGAAAAAATTATTTTAATCCTGAGACAGATTATTCTGTTTCCCTCCCGGTCTGCGAGCCCCAGGTTGCCAAGGAGGAGGAAACTGCGTGTGGATTTCATGCCTTTAGAGTGAATTCCAAATTCATGTACGATTATTTTAATTTTCTACCACCGGATTCCAAATTGTGAAAAGATAATTCTTTTTTTGTATACTTGTGGACTGACTCCCCTGAAATATATGCTACGTGATCCTTGATGAAAGAACGGTCATCTGAGAGTCCGGGGTTCAGTTCCGGGTGGACATATGTCAGGTTCATGGTGGACGAAATGACACTGAAACCTGGCTTTCTCCGGCTTTTTCTCGGGTTTCCCTGTTAATCTTACTGAGATGTGAGATAGCCAAAAATAGGCACACATGTTCACATTCTCGGTCTTCAAGTTGAGGGCTTCTTCACTGATCTGGTACTTTGATGACTACAGAGTAAATATGTTCATTCCTCAACCTGAGAATCACACGAAACAGCAAATGAACCCATATTTGTAATGTCTGTAATATTTTATAGCTTTCATCTCAAGGTGGCCGTCATATGGAAACTTGTACCCATATGTTTGTCAGTTTTTTCCAGTAGGCTTCTCAGCAGAAACCCGCCCGACTTTATTCCTGAAAAAGAATCATGGCCCTTGCTCTACTTCCACCGTAAAAACGGACAAAAGCAATCTCCAGGGCCTGTAGTCCGCAAATGAACTATACCGACCGAGCGATCGCCGCGTGTCGGCGAAGTTGGTGCCAATTTTAAGGGATAGAGGGTGTCGCGTGGTCAGCGCAACGGATCCCCACGGCAGTTAATCTCGGTTTTCTAGACCGCAGCCCGTATTTCCTTGAAATAGCTCCTCAGTTATCCTCACGAGTCCGAGTGGACCCCGTTCCAGGCCCACTACTCCTCAGAAAATTTGGTAGCGCCAGGAATCGAACCCGGGACCTCTAGATCTGTAACCAGGAACTCAAGACCACTAGATCACAGAGGATTCCACCGTAATGTAATTTTATTATGGATGACAGTCTGTGGAATGTAGTTAAACCTATGGTTCGTTATGAGCAAGGGATGTAGATTTCTGTATTTTCTTACAAACACTTTATCCATTGGGGCTTCTAGGAACTCCACGAAGAAGGATGCAGAATTGTTTGAGGGAGTGAGACAGAGGACAGACGCAAACTTGAAAAGCAATATCACATGACTCAGCAGCCAGTGGCCGTGTTACAGATCCCCGTACAAAGGACTGGATGCTTATGAGTGGGCCAGTCCCCTTGCTGACAATCCTCATCACCTATTTCTATTTCTGCACCACCGCCGGTCCGCGTTGGATGAAGGACCGCAAGCCGTTCGACCTAAAGTACGTGCTCATGGTATACAACGCGTTCCAAGTGGCCTTCAGCATCTGGCTTGTGCATGAGGTGCGTCATCTACCAGGCTAAATCTTCTTTACATGGTGCTTTTTAATCTGTTACTTCCCTCTCTCTTGCTACCAGACACGCCTTCTTGTCTTTTTAAGACCATACAACTTGATTTCGCAATACGTACTTCGGTAGTTGTTAGGAACATGTATTTTCATGCATCTTATGCTGGGTGATTTCGTTTTTTTTCCCCCCGGATTCAGAATCAGCTCTGAAACGACTAACCCATCACGCACTTGACAGATTCCCTTGCACTGAAAATCGATCCATCAACAGAGGCCTTGCATCCTTTCTCTGGAACATTGGCGTGGCCAGTTACCGCACACAAGAAACAACTGCAGCCTAAACAGACTATGCATGTTAAAATTCTTAAATTTGTATCATGGTCTCAGAGATCAGAAACATGTTCGAAAATATGTCACACAAGCAGAATGAGAGGCTTTCACATCAATGCTTATGAAGGTTTCTAGCTTCTGGGATATACCGCTATTAGTGCGGTGAAAGCTAACCGACGTTTCGGAGCAACATATCTCCTCCATTCTCAGAGTCATCTTGAGCAAGCTAGCAGAGCCGTCTCTTGCTTAGCTTACTCCTCGATCCTGAAGAAGGAGACAGTATTTTCCTCCGAAAAATCAGTTGAATTTCAACGATCTGCACGGAGTTATATCCCTCGAGATAAACTCTTCCATACTATCCAGGAAACATTGGCAGGACGACACCTCTTTTGGAGAAAATTAGTTCGAGTGTCAATGTGCCTTGTACGGCAGTCATAGACTTCCTCTTTGAGTCTCATGCGCCATTTCCGTTAGTCCTTCCAGGTGAATCCCGGGATTATATTTCAAATACACCACACTAATGTATCAACCATTTAATTTTATTAAGAGCACTATATCGCCATTTCATCCTATTCAGTGCTAAACAATTTCTGCAATATTTGTCTTTTTGAAACAGCCTAAGCACATAGATCTTTGTCATTGTAATCCTTACTTGCTAACATTCCATTAATTATTTTGATTCTTCCTCTAGTTGCTTTACTCTTCTCTCTTGTCTCCACGTTTCTCATTAACTCGGACTTCTACAGTTCGGAGGGTCCGCTTTGCTTTGACTAACAGGTAAGAGACTTGTCTACATGTGTCTACTCGTCTACTCGTATCTGTAATTATGAGAGCCCTGCTTTATTTGAAAGTAAATATTGACAGATTGGTGGCAGAACTTTTGTTTCTTCTAAAGAGCAATAATGTCTCATTACAGCAATTTTCGTGTCTGATTCCATGCTTCCTGTTGCAGGGCCTGCAGGCAGGATGGTTACGAGACTACAGCTATAGATGTCAGCCTGTGGATTATTCTGATAACCCTCTTGCACTCAGGGTAAGGCACAGGACAATGTACAAGATGCAGAATTTGGTGGTTCACGCTTGCTCACACCAATTACTTTACACTCATTGCCATATGCAGTACAGGCTCTTTCCAGTGAGTGAATAAATTGCAGCATAATGAGGAGTTCATTTGTATGTATATGTTATATCGCAAAATTTCAGTGGCATTTTGTGTTTGAGCAAATTTCATAACACTGAAATGCAAGAAACTTCATCGAACTTAATTGACTTTGCAAATACAGGACTTATCGATAAATAACAGGTGAAATAAAATACGAATAGGCCTATGGCTTCAGATGGTTTGCAATATTATTTTCTTTTTTATGCTGTCAAATTATATTTAGTTAAATAATAATTACCTGTATTTTGACACCCTGTCACGTAAACCTCTGGTCTTGCTTATCCGAGAACACTCATGTCAACATATATGTACCTGCAGTATGCGAACACAACAGGTGTGTTAATCAATGAAAGCATAATTGTAGAACAATTGATTATTGTCATGGATCAATGAAATAGATGTGTCTCAGTCAAACTGACTTGCCCTGTTACATTCTGAATTCTGAAATCCGAATATACTGTAGACAACCAAGCCCACAGAACCCACTCATAAAACCCAAATTCAAAGTAACGTGCTTAATATTTACGTAAAATTTGAATTCAAATAATGCATCATGAATTGAATTATGACTCAGTCTTTTCAATCATTGAGTCAGTGAATCATTAAACAGATAAAATAAGAACGAATCAAGTTGTAGATTCTCAGTTTATCAATTCAAGATTAAGTAAATTAAACGAATTACATAAGCTTGCCCCTTCCCGATAAACCAAGGTGAACTGAAGGTGTGGGCACACCAGGAGAATGTACTAATTACCGCGGAATGCAAATGAACAAGAATACGTTTGGAATACAAGTACAAAACTCACTCATGTTGTAGAACATATCTTCACTCTGCTTTCGTAGCAACTTAATTCCAGTCTGTGAGCGACTAAATGCCATCTCGAAGAGATTTGGTATAAAAATACAATTTATATTTCCAAAGGCAAGAAATTAAAGGACAGAATTAAAAAATATATATTTTAAACGGTCCTTAATTTGGTGTATATCACAAGGATTAGCTGAATTTTTAGCTTCGTCTATCGTCCGGTATTCTGAAGACGAGAGAGTTTCGGGAACTGAGTCTGTTGCTCTGGACGGCGTCCAGTGACTGAGGGACTGGGGTTAGCTCCTTCTGATGAGCCTAGCAGCTTCGATGCTTCCCACCCTTTCACCTGAGGACTGAAACAAATCCAGTTTCCGAAACTGGAATTCTTTGGAATAGCGGATGAAGGACAAAGTGCAAAAATACGTTAATCGCGAGCACAAAGAACTTTTTGTTGAGATGAGAGGTTGAAAGGAGCCTGTTTTTTTTTAGGTAGGTTAGTGTAATAATCAGTGACTAAATTCTGTTTCGACTGAAAATGAAATTTAACTCAAGCGGTTAGTCGCTGGTTTCCCACCGCGGCGGCCCGTGTTTGATCCCGGGTGTGATCAAGTGGGATTTGTGGTTGACAAAGTGGCGCTGTGGTAGGTTTTCTCCGAGTACTTCGGTTTCCCCTGCCAATCTTCATTCCATCAAATTCTCAATCATCATAAGCACCCGGGGCAGGCTACAATAGGCCAATCAGTGGCCACCGTGCCGAGTTGACCCAGTTGGACTCCACCCCCCACTAAGCGAAAATGGGATTGAATTTTTTCGTGGAGACTAAGAGGAACAGAAATGTATCATGTTTTTTTTTTCCTTCAAATTATATTATCAACATCAAATGCAGCTTCGAAGTAACGAGATTTATGGTTGTTTGTTTAGTGATTATAAAGATATGTGTCTGTGTGTTTCGGTATTAGGATACCAACATTTCATAGGCTTCTGGAACGCAGGTACACAAACCCGCCAAAGTACACAGCAGCTGGGAGTTTGTTAATTGTATGTAAAGTAACCGTGAAGACGTGAATGTTATAAAAACCTATCCAGTACTCTGACATAACAAATTAAACATTGTTCAATATATTTTTGGACAATTTTTCGAAAAATCTTTTCAAAAGGATCTCTTGATCATATTTGTCCATAAGAACAACCATCGTACGAGAACTTTATTAGATGAAACTCGGTATTGACAACTTGAACCAGATTATGTAAAGTCGATTTAATTTCGTTTTATTTGCTACACTTTACTGGTTAAATTATTTCGGGCTCTGAATAATATATTACGTAACATCCAGACCATGATGAAGCCCTACGCATTGGGTTGAACCCCGCAAACGGATTATATGAATGTGACCACATATGAGTTCCATTAAAGTGAAATCGTTACAAGAGCCACCTTACTTATCAGCCTAAACGCATTACGATCATAGCTCACCGAGGAAGCAATATATACAATTAACTTTATAAAAACTTTTCTCCATGAGATATATGCCTCTTTTAAACAATACATATTCGTGAAACTCATGTCTTTACAACTATATTGAGAAATTATTAGCTTATAATAACTAAACATAAGCTATCGAAAGCGTTATCTGAGCTGCTGCCATGTTCAAAGTTTCTTGAGAGTAAGTCACTGTAGGCTAATCGTAAACGAACTTCACATTTTCACACTGCCCCTGAAGCAGCACTCAAGCGATCTTGCCCTATTTGTTGCATAGCTTAATCTCTTTCCCTTGGAACACTCATTTCCATCTGTCCTTTACTCCCTTGCTGGATTATTGTAGATTAATCCAGTGATCTTCCTTCGCTCTCCTCCATCTGTCGTTCTGTACACAAATCTTTTTCTTTGCCTTCCGACATTTTCTAGGCTGCCATATTTCTTTCTGAGTAGCCATGCTATAGAAGCAATTTATTCTCTGCCACAAGAAAAAATATTTATTTTTTCTTTACTTCTTTTATGCGTCACCTGTTATTCGATTCCTTTCTGTTACAAGAATTCGTGTGTACTAGTTTCATTTGAGGAGCTCCCTTCTGGTTCATTATCCAGCGAACTGCCTCATAAATCATTACACTTTTAAATGCTTCACAACTTGTTATAGTGCTGAATATTTCCGCGTTTCCTCAGTCAGCATCACATCTCTGTTGTTGCTCCAAAGTGCATTATCCACCTCGTCATGATAACCCTCCCATACGGTCCGGTTTTATTTATTGCAGAACCCAGGAGTTTAATATGTCACTGCAATTTGCGCATTTATGGCCATAGATAAATTCTTCCTAACCTTCTGAACTTATCACCCCCTAGTGGTAACTCAGTGTTGATGCAACTTAAGAGAGAAGTCAGACGATGAATTTGCTTGTGAAGCATCAAACCATGAGGAAGCTAGGCTCTCAGTGTATTCCAAATGCGACTCAACGGATTCTTCTATCTCTTCCGCAAGAAGCAATTGACGGGGTTGAGTCTGTGCGATTTCTGTCAAGAGAAAAGCAGGGTTTGTCCACCTGATGTGTATCTATCTCCATGGTGATGTTTATTCCTCTAGTATATGTAGTTCTCTTTGCAAGGCACTTTTGGGCAGGCCAATGTCCACTCCATTCAATGACGTGCAATTTTTCTTCAAGTCCGCTAGTTCTGTTACAGTTCTTCAGTTTATGGTACTGGAAATATATATTCTTAAGAAAACAATTCGTAGCTCTCTACCGCAGTTACTTGCCCTGTATATTCCTGTGTTACTTTATCACAGTATAAACTTATTCTGGTTACTAAAGCCTCTGATTGCCCCCCTTTTTGGAAAGTACAGTAAACGTTATCCCTCTAGCAGGCCATGGAGGCCCATAGGGGTATGAGAGGTTTAGGCTCCCACACCTTCTAGACAATCGGCTCACAGATGGCGGTAAGGTTGTCATCCTTATGTGTCGGCCGCCCTTTGCACCCCAGGAAGATTCCTGGTACTCATTTGTGTAAGAGGTTGAATCGATCCCAGGGCCATAGTGCGCCTGGAAGAATTAATTCAATTGAAAAAAACCGCCTCATCTATATGTACTTATTTCCTTGCTTGGACTCTCTGTCAGGTCTTATTGACTTGCACATTGGAAGAAAGTGACGTTCGCATTGGAAGACCAACAACTCTTCTCGTCAATGAATGAAATATAGATGTGGGTCCCAAAGGAACCTGAAATCAACCACGTCTATGCTGGCGAAGGCCAGCAGTGAACTACTGCTCTGCTCTGCTCTGCTCTGCGCCCAGTGCCAACGCAGTCTCCGAAACCCAGTTCTCAGCTCTCGCAAAGCTGATTATTTGTGTGGCATGATAGATCGCTCGACTGTGACTACAGAGTGGCGAGGTCCACAATTCACAATATTCGATTCTTGTGCAGCACAACAGTTCGAAAACACTTCTTCACAGAATGGATCCTTAATATGACTGATAAATCATGTCTCCCTGTCATACTTAGTCAGGTGTTTTTGTGTTTAAGTACTCCAGTGTTTACAATGGAGTGTCGACAGTTTGTAAACGCTGAAACTGTCAGAAATCAGTTAAACTCTGGCAGACGGGATTCGTGCTGCGCATGTGTAGAACGGCCACTCATTTCCCAGTAAGCGCACGGGCTTCACACCACCGATTCGCCCACTGGGCACCAAACGCAGAACATGGGCGGGGTTGCAGGAATAAAGAGGGTTCCGAGCTGTGCTCCGAGTGAAATTACGAGCTTCGATTCATGCTTGGGGGACCAAGAATAATGATTTACTTGATTACATATTGCAAGATAATACTACATTTTGAACTCCAGAACAACAAGAGTGGATTCTATATTGCGTTACTACGTAAATAAAGAATTTCAGTGAGTCATGGTACACGCATTTAAATCCGGTCGTGCAGGACACGAGTCTGCAGAATGTCACGGTAAGTGACCAGTAAATCATATAGGAGAACAACAAAGGAGTAAACAGTGGTCAATCTTCAGCAGACGACGTCAAAGGTAATTCACGGCATTAGAATCCAACGTCACCCACTTTCTATCCATGCGCCAACTTGGCCGCCTCAGCTAACTGGCTGTCCATAAGATACACACTTTTTGAGCAAACTCCGTGATTCTGAACAATAGGAAATATTGCTTTGAGGTACAGGCCTAAGTAGAGGCTCAGGAAAGAGAAAATCTCTCTTATACTACATATGGGAGGTTTCTGTATCACAGTACCTTCCCAGTCGTAGGTGGGTACAAATGCTTCGGAGGAATATTCCGCCTCAATGTTCAGGGAGAGAAGAAGAAAATAATGGTTGTATTTTTTCCTGAAATATTTGTTCACCCCTGCCTGATTTTACGGTCCCAGAACTCAGAAGAAGATATTATAAATTTTTGACAGAGTGAAATATAAAATTCTATATCTATTCTACTAGTTGAAAACTCAGGAATTGATATGGCGAAGTCCACGAGATACACTGACGCAAATTTCTCGTCCAACTGAAATTGTCATAATACTCGTAAGACTCAGATTCAGACTCAGTATGAAGTCAGTTGTAGTTCAAGTCAGCCATGTTTCAGATCAGAAGAGAAACCAGATTGGAGCGAGTCCTCTCTCACTCACTCATTGAACTGAGCACTTCTTGAGAAGCCGTCAATTGTGTAGCTACTCAAGAACTTCCCAGCATTTTATGGAACCTGAAGATTATTTGCTGTGCTCAAAAGAGCCCTCCACAAGTCCCTATCCTGAGCCAGATTAATCCAATCCATACCATCCCATCCTATCTCTCTAAGATCCATCCTAATATTGTCCACCCACCTACGCCTTGGTCTTCCCTGTGGTCTCTTTCCTCTTGGCTTTCTCACCAATATCCCATAGGAATTAATTTTCCCCCTTATTTGTGCTATATGCCCTGCCCATCTCCTACTCCTTTACTTCATCATTCGAATTGTACCTGGAGAAGAATATAAATTATGAGTTCCTCCTTATGAAGTTTTCTCCAACCTCCTTTCACTTCATATCTCTTTGGTCCAAATATTCTCCTCAACACCCTGTTCTCAAACACCCTCAGCTTATGTTCCTCCCTTAATGTCAGAGACCAAGTTTCGCACCCATTCAGAACCACAGGCAAAATTATATTTTTGTATATTCTAATTTTTATGTTTATACACAGTATACGAGAAGACAAAGGTTTCTGAGCTGAATGGTAGCAAGCATTACCCAAGTTCAGTCTCCTCTTAATTTCCTTCTGAATCATGTTTTGATTTGGTATAGTCGTTCCAAATATTACCATGGACAGCGTCCATTAGACTGTAGCTATCTGAAATTCTGTATGTGGTTTTCATTGAATGTTATGCTTTACTTGAGCCCATACCAATTATATGGGGTTTTACTGGCAGTGGCTCACCTGGAGCCTCACAGCAGCATTGTCACAAGGGCGAGCTGTAATATCAGCATAAAACCATATGTTAGTTATCCACTGCATGTTACCGCCTTCAGCCGTCATTGTGTGAGCACATTCACTGCTGGCTTCATACTGACCAGTGTTTCCTGTGTGTATAATGTTCTGGCGGTCTGATATGCTTAGATATAATGCTACCATTCATGCGCTTGTTAAAACGATAAATTTGAAATTTCTCAAATTGTCGAAATTTGTTGATGTCTCAGGCGCCCTTTTATAAAATTTCTCTCTTTCCATAGATATGCTTATTTCATTTTAGGTTATTATGGTGTCTTGTGGATGCAGACGTGGCTTTCCACAGATGGCTGTCGTGTGCTTGTTATGCTGCAATGCAGCAAGTTCATACCGCAGAATTTTCAGGTTTTTCAATCGCACAAAGCCCATTTTCTCAGCTCAAATTTGGCCGAGTCACACGTATGTTCTTCCTTAATACCACGCCGTTATATCGACATAATTGATGTTCGAAGCCGGGGCTTACTTAGTTAGTTATTGGAGAGGGTGGGTTTCCCCATGCACTGAGACCTGTATTGGTCCATTGTGCTTCCCTCTATGATTTCTACCAGTCTCTATATCCTACCGGTACTGGTGCTTACCATCAGTCCCGCCCAGCCAGCGACATCGGTTCTACTTAGCTGAGAGGTATCTATAATGCTTCCCCCATCTACCGGAGGTATTAGAGACTGCTGTTGGGCGGGAAACGTCCGTTAATTTGGCTCAGTGACCTCCTTTGGAGATATGAGGTTCTTTTACGTGCCGTAAAGCTACGACACGGGACCCACGGCTTAAAGTCCCTCCCGGANGTTCCCTGAATTTTTCCGCCCTTAAAAATTCGACGACCTCCGCCGTGTTTGAACCCGCGTACCACGAGTCATGAGGTGGGAACGTTACCTCTAGACTACGGAGACCGCTAAGCCGGGGCTTTCTCCACGATGACGGATGTATAAATAGGTTTATACATCATGATTATACAGTGCGTTCAGACATGGAGGAAACTTCGCAACACCGCTGACCGGGCCTAACATTTCTCACAGATTGCTGCTGTAACTGCTGACAGTAGAATGAGTCATTAGCGCTGATAAATGACTCATTCTGCTATCGGCAGTTACAGTAGCAATCTGTGAGGAATGTTGAGCCCGGTCAGCGGTGTTGCGAAGTTTCAGCCTTGATTGAACGCCCTGTATTTCTCTAAATATTTGTTTCATATAATTTTTTAAACATTGAATAAATCATTCTTTTAAAAAATCTAGTTCTCTTATAACTGTGGCAATAAGGGGTTGAAGGCATTGTTGGGGAGGAAAAACTATTTTATTTCTTCAAAATATAAGTTTCAGATGATAGTAAAAAAGTAAAGCTATCCCTGTAACAGGCCGTGAAGGCCCGTAGGGTTGTGAGACGTTGAGGGACCCACATTATCTAGACAATCGGCTTAAAGATGGCGGTAATGTTGCAGATGATCGTACGTGAAGTTACTTAGAGACTTCTTAACCAGCAGCATCTACAATTCAGGAACACAAACGCACACCCAGCACTATACGTCATGCTACAAATACCAAACAAGAAATGGTGCTGTAGCAGTAGTTGCAGTGTCACAATCCAGTAGACGGCAACGGCTTTCTCAAGTTTCTTGAAGTGCATTTTATAATGTAGTTCTTCAATATGTTTGCAGATGGCGCACGCATGCTGGTGGTACATGTTCTGTAAAATTGTGGAACTTCTAGACACGGTAGGTTCAGTTGCATATCTGCATTATTTTTAATAGTTGCCTGTACAGTTGCTTGCTTAACTTGTTGCCAGCGAGGAACCGTGAATTCTGCAAAGTGTTACCAAAACCCGGAGGCAGGAGGATGAACTGAAAATTCTGGAAGTTGAATAGGTCTACATGTAACGTATTAACGAAATGAAGGAATAAAAGGAAAAGTAAATATATAAACTAATAGAAAATAGTTAGCGACTGTTAAGCTTATTATTTAATTACACCTTGTGCTTCAGTGCCATGCTGCGAACTTTTGCTGAATATGTATCACAGCCTTAGGGAGATAGGATGGGATGGTATGAATAGGATTGATCTGGCTCAGGATAGGGACTAGTGCAGGGCTCTTGTGAACACGGTAATAAACCTTGGGTCTCCATAAAATGCTGGGGAATTCTTGAGTAGCTGCAGATTTTACTTCTCCTCAAGAAGGGCTCAGCTCCATTACTAAGTATGTGTATAACATGTTCGTAGAACTTTGGACTGTGTCAGAAGTCATGAAAGTATTTCTCCTCAGTTTCCATTAATGAAGTTACAGTGATTCCCTGTTGAGTCTGAGCTCTGAAGAGGTTAGTGTAAACCTTCTTCAATGCAGAGAATATCCGTTTGAGAAACACAGTTTTGTTGGAATGATTAAAAGTAACGCAGAAATTATTGTGACTTCAGGTAAAGCTGTACCCAGATTTGAAGCAATAAAATAATTCAGCAGGTCTGCAACATTGCTTATAAAATTTTCACATCGAATAAATGGGAGAAATTTTACTTTATAGAAGAAAAGTATAAAGTTATCACTGTCATGGTTTAAATAATTATTTATTAGGAGCAGGTGTGCACTTTTAGATATGTGTTCAGTTTCCAAAATCTAACAGTGAAAAAAAAAAGTTTTCTTTCGAAAATTCCGGATATTCTGTTGATCAACTGACCTTTCGCAATGTCGATTATTCGTGAGAACAGCAGCGTTCTGGGCTTGATAGAGGTGCCAAGCGATGCGTTACTTTTTCGCTGCTCTTCCATATTATGTAGTGTCACTGAATCGTGAAAATACAAAATTTTCATTCCGTGTTTCAAAAGGTTAGCCGGACTAATATGGTTCATATGAAGGCTCTACAACTGCTTATTTATGTTGGATTCCTAATAACTACTTCCTCGTAGTTTTCCTTCAAGCAGCAAAGTTTCGCAAACCAGGTTTCCTCATCTACACATATATTAATAACAAAATTTTACTTAATCATGCTCCGTAGTGGCAAATCAAACGCAGCCTGGTGGAAACGGCTATCGAAGAAAGAATTTATTCATGAGTAGATTTTATGAAATTCATAATATTTTTTTAAGTTAAAATTCGTATGAAAACATTTGGTCATCAGCTGAATGAAAGATTTTTTTTATGCGCTAAATGCAAATGATACATTAAATTGGTAACAACTTTTTACACCACCTGCCATCTAGCGGAGGAATTGAGCAATACTCAAGTCTCTCCAAGTTGTCGACCACGATTACCTTGTCGGTACAGATCATGCTGACGCTACGCGCTACATCTGACGGAAATTTGACAGAACTTGTATTTATTAGTCTTGCATATAACAGTTCCATGTCTAAGTTCAATTAGGAAAATATTAAATATTTCTTCAGCACGAGACATTTAATGGAAAAAATTTCATACTCTGTATGACGGAAAAATATAAGTGCATTCAGTGCGGCAGAACTGTGTACTATATTTCCCCGCTCTCGTTTGCCTTGTCGCTAAGTACTTGCCTTTCTGGCGAGAAAGTGAAAGTTTGCTTGTACATAAGTGTGTATGTGTGTGTGTGTTCTGGGGGAACAGGGAGAGGCAGATTGAATTTTGACCCATATTATTACTTATGACGGTCACAGTGGTCGCGCGGTCTGAGGCATGCTCGATCGAACTTTGGGTTCGTGGGTTAGAATCCCACTCATGGTATTCAGCCAAAGGGACAGTGCAATCGTTTCATCATCTTCTTCTTCTTCTTTATTTCCTTCTGCCTCTACAAATTCAGTTCTCTGGCTAGTTGACATTTAGAATGAACAAATCCTAGAGTTTGGATCTGTAGTACGCGGAAGGTTGATCAGAGGTCTCGCAAGGCCGCCGCTAACCACACAGACAATACAAACACAGAACAAACGCAGACGGACGTCCATGCCTCTAGTGAAATAGAACCCACGTTCCTAGTTTCTGAGGGGGCAGACATTTCATGCTATAGACCGCGCTGTTGCAATGTGATCATTTGCAAAGACAAAATATGGACGTGTAATTCGAAACATGACATATACGAACGTAAATAAAAATTAATTAATTTTTTTTTCCCTGGCACTAGAGCCCCAGTGGGCCTAGGCCTACCTCCATGAACTTATCCGTTCACTTCGGTTTTTCTAGATCTTAGACATTAGGTAGGACTCCTAGGGCGGGTGATCAGCTCGTCGCAAGGCCTCTACCTGTACACAAACACAGAAAAACACACACACACACAAACTAAACATCCATGCCCTAAATGGGATTAGAACCCATGATCCCGGTTTTCAGGCAAGCGAAGACAGTACATGCCAATTAAATAATTAATTTAGTAAAACATTTCAGTCATACGAGAACAAATAAAAAACTATTAGTTTGGCCTAAATTTTGGGCAGATATAATTACATTCTGAGCTCTGATGCAGATGAGTGAACAAGAATGGTTTAAAAAGTAATGTCTTCCATGATGTTACGCCGTGTAGATTTCCATTTCTGTTTCGGAGGGGTAGAGTAGAGGCGAAGGGGAAGCGAAGCAGTGACGTAGGAAGGTGACTGCGTTCCATTCCAGATGGCAGTAGTTTTTACGTTACCACACTCAGAATATCAGATCAAGGATAAAAGCTTAAATTACGAGAAACGAAAATTGGAGCCTTCAAGATTTTTCAACGTTAAGCAAAAAGACAATATTAGCAGTGGTACAGAAACATCGTGATATTAACCAAATGACCGAGACATTAATATCACCACAACAAAGATAACTTCTTTAGTTTAATCCATTTTACTCTAAACAGATTTTTGCAATGATATTTTAACATTTTTAGATTACCTACAGCGAGCACATTGTACTTTGTTCCCTAATTTTCTCGTTTTGTATAGTTGACATAATTTCAGTTTATTACAGAACAAAATCACACCCTTAAATTAATTTTCTTTTTCAAATACGCGGTAAATTGTTGAAGGCAAATTTAAACTATGTGAAGGTCGCGGGTTCAAGTCCCGATGAATTCACTGGAGTTTTTTCAATTGACCTAATCCTTCCAGCCTCATTATGGCCCTGGGGTTGACTCAGCCTCTAACAGAAATGAGTACCAGGAATTAATTAAATAATTTTCCTGGGGAGTAAAGCTCGGCCGGCGCGTAAGACTGACAACCTTATCGCCATCTTTGAGCCGATTGTCTAGATAATGTGGGGCCCTCGACGTCTCACAACCCTATGGGCCTTCACGGCCTGGTACAGGGATAGATTTACTTCTTTTATGAACTACATTGAAATTCAAGTGTATTTGTTAGCATAAGAATTCATACAAATACGAGTTCATATTAATTAATAAAGCAATTAAGGAACCAGTACCTGTATTCTTGTACGACATATGAAGAAAGACGTCGAAACATAAAGCGTTACTACCAGCAGCTAATAAAAAAGATGTTGGCACAGTAGTGTCTATTTTCTCACTTTCAGAATTATTGTTGTGTAGACTGGCCCATTATGTATCTTTCGTATGACACATAACAGGATACATACCATGTAAGTTTTGCAAAATGTCCTGTAAATAAATATTTGCTTGATCTCTACGTATATGGGTACTTGTTCGCAGTTTCCGTGGTTATTCCCTGAAGATACACATGTGACTAGCTGAAAGTATTCTAAACTACCACAGACTTGTGATGTATACGGTAGGACTTGGTGACATAAAAGGTTTTGTTGTCACAGAACTCTGTTCAGCTAGAAGTCAACAATCACCACACATGCATATCATTAACTAGGAGAGAGACGGTGGTGAACACACACATCCCAAGATGGACAGGGATTATCGAGACTGAAAAGCATAGTAATCAAAGTGCAGTATTACAGAATTTAGCTCTAAGGGCCATAAGATGGTAGCATATAGAAAGATGTAAAGTGGGGGGTCCAAGACAAGTTGGTCAGAATAAACTAACACTGACCGAGGTATGATCACAACACTACAAAACAGACTTGGTTCCAATTAACAGAAATATTCTGACAGACAAAGAACTTAAGTAATAACAAACAATTCAGAAGCTGAATATATGAGAGGTGTATGTACACGTGTACCAATTACGCAGCTGCATAAGGGCGTGTCAGAGGTCACAGACATAATAGCGACTACAGAGACAACAAAATCCCGTCATGCATAGTTTACAGGCACGATAATCAACAGAGTGACAAAAATGAGTCATATCAGAAGTTACGTGGCCCGCAGAATTACATAAAATGCATTGTAAGAAATTTAAGCTCAACGCCGAACTTAACGCAAGAGCCACTTGAAGTCAAACAGAGAAATTCGCAACGGAAAATTCGCAAAATATGGAATAAGAAAGAAATTTCCTTGTCCCCGTAATATTCCACACACCTGTAGGCAATGGCACTTGTCGCTGGAGTTTTTAACAAAAACTAAATATAATGTAATAAAAAGACCGCCTCTGTGGTCTAGTAGGCAGAGTTCCTGGCTGCAGATCCAGAGGTCCGGGTTCGATTCCCGTCGCTACCAGATTTTCTGAGAAGTAATGGGTCTGGAACGGGTTCCACTCAGCCTCATGAGGATAATTCAGGAGCTATTTTAAGGAAAAAGCGGCTCCGGTCTAGGAAACCAACTGCAGTGAAGATTCGTTGTGCTGACCACGTGAAGCCTTCTATCCGCTAAAGTTGGCACTAACTTCGCCGACAAACGGCGGTCGCTCGGTCGGTATAGTTCGCTTGCGGACTAAAACCACGGAGTTTCTTTAGTTTATAATGTAATAAAAATTAACAAAGATAGAGCGAAATACAATTTAAAGGACAAAACAGACCTGATACCCCCTAGCTACATAGTATCTATGGGAAGAGAGCGGATAAAGGGACTTAGTGTTGCCGTACACCACAAAGCAAAATTAGTCAGTGATTTGTCGGGAAAAGTCACGTGGTGAGGAAGTAGAAAATGAGGCGATACCTGGAAGGATAAGATAAAAATGGCTTGCGGAACTTGAAAGACAATCCCAGACGCGCAGGAACCAACATAACCCGAAGAGATAGGCTAAACGCAATGACATGGGCTTGTCTGCTGAGCCTGAATTCTGTTCACTCTGAACTAACTGGCTATTCGCCCTTTGCAGGTTTTCTTCGTACTGCGGAAGAAGAATAAGCAGGTTTCTTATCTGCACCTGTATCATCACACTCTGATGCCTATTTGTGCCTGGATTGGCGTCAAGTTCCTTCCAGGTCAGTAAACTATTCAATCACGCATTACGTCAATCATTGTCATAGCAATAAATATTTCTACATTTTCCTACCATTAAGACAACATACGAATACAGACAGGATGCAATATGCAGTAAATCCAACGCACGTCAACTTCGGAAATGGCTAGGGTAGATTCACAGTTTTCGGAAACTTAAAAATTTTCTCTTACAGAAGAGAAATTAAGATTAATAAACGATTGTTAGACACACCGCCCGGACGTGTGGTCAGTGGGTCATATTTCCAGCTTCGTATCCGATAGGTCCCGGGTTCAGATCTCAGTCCAGACACAGTTCTCTTAATTGTCTACTTGTTACCCTCCAGCCCCTTCTGTGAAATGTCGAAGTAGCACCTCAAATATTTCACAATTTAAAATAAATTATGTAATAATATTAGTGTCTAATGTCACCCACGCCATCGAAGGTTGAGTGAATGCTACCTCAAGGTCTATTCAGATGCTAAGAACAGGATTTCTGCTATTGGTGTGCTGCTTCTTAGCCGAAACCAGTTAGCCGAACAGTATTTTGTTTACAATTTTCATATATAGGCCTTTATATGACTGATTTTTAGCCTATTTTCCTTATTTTGAAGAAATAAAAGTAGGCTTATGTGATCATTTTGCTTTCTGTGTGACCGTTTACCCCCACCTAACAACTTTCGAGTGCCTAAACCAAACTTCACAAAACTTGGTATGTATATCATGGTACGTGAATTTATCTTAACGGTTTACTTCATAACTCACTCAAATCATAACGCATGTGTGTGTGATTATATCTTTCTTTCTTTGTTAGGCGGCAAATCTGTGAATATATTCCCGGGGCAACAATAGAAAAAATGTGAGATCTGAGGTTTCCACGGCGGTGACTATGAAGAAAGCAGTCTTCTGAGATGTGTCACCGTGTAGATGTGGTGTTAACCGACGTTTCGGAGGAACGTATCGTCTCAATCTTCAGGGTCTCTTCGTTTGCAGATTTTCATATTTTTCCTTCTACCCTGAAGACGGAGGCGATACGTTCCTCCGAAACGTCGGTTAACACCACATCTATACGGTGCCACATCCCAGAAGACTTCTTTCTTAACAGAAAAAATGTTGCAAGCTTGGTTCTTTATGCAGTCCGTGCCGTATCGAAGGAAAGTATTCCATTAGTTCTTCCCAGAACTTGTTATTCTTCAGTGTGTTATTTAACGGCTCTTTCCGTGTCTATAACAAATAAAGTCTGTTAATGTTTTCTTAATTTATTTCTCTCAAAGGAACAATATAGGAGCAAAAAAGAGTGCATTTTTAGGGTGACAATCTGACACATCACTCACTTCTTTCGTCAAAGAGAATATTATCTAAAAATAAATACGAGTGCTGAAACATCTACCTCGCTCGCATGACCTTACCATATGTTATTTTGCCATTTGCCCAAAGCGAAGACTCCACATGAAATTGTCTCATTTGGAGTCACTTGACGAAATTCAATATAATTTAACCAGAGTTCTGAAATAATATTTGAAGCAATATTGATAGACGTGATAGAAAAAATAGAAATATTGCTTGAAAACACTATTAAACTCTTTGATAGTTGTCACACTTATTAAGTTTAATGAATTCATTAATATATTTGCGGAATATTTTAAGTTATTTAATTTCTGGTCCTAGAACACGGCTAGCGGGAAAGCTATCTTGGAATTGTTACAAAGATCGGTAATGCAGAAGATACTTTAGGAGAGACACATGAGTTCTAAGTACAGATTATGTTCTCAGGTGGGCATGGAACTCTCCTCGGCGTCATCAACTCTTTTGTTCACATCATCATGTACGCTTACTACCTGCTGGCAGCCCTCGGGCCGGAAGTGCAGAAATATCTCTGGTGGAAGAAATACCTAACAACTCTTCAGATTGTAAGTTATCGTTAAGCGGCCTCCGTAGTCTAGGGGTAACGTTCCCACCTCATGACTCAAGGTACGCGGGTTCAAACCCGGCGGAAGTCGTCGAATTTTTAAGGGCGGAAAAATTCAGGGAACAAGTCCTCCGGGAGGGACTTTAAGCCGCGTGTCCTGTGTCGGAGATTTACGGCACGTAGAAGAACCTCATATCTCTAGGAGACGTCTGAGCTAAATTAGGCAACAATTTCCCTCCCAAGTAGTTTCCAATGCCTCTGGTAGATGGGGGAAGTATCAAGGTACCGAGGGCCGACCTCNATTTGTCCCTCTGCCTCTAATCCAGCCTAAGGCCGCACAATATCTATCGGTCTGCCACGGCACTGCAACTCAAAATTATGTATCTACAATGTGATACTTTCTGCTACATATATTTATATGTGCATGATTACTTACGTTTTACTATTTTCTGCAATATGTCACAAACTGCTCCAGTATTTTTGACTGTATCACTGAGAGACAACCAGCAGAAAGACGGATATCTTCAAAAGAGGGAATAAAGGAACATATTTAAGGACATTGCCAATCTATACCAGCTATTGCGGGTAGTCCAGCCTCCTTTCACTTCCTTCCAGCTCTGCTTCCGGAAGCTTTGAGGTCCGTAGTGGTCACAAGTCTTTCAACAGTATCTTCGAAATAGATGGGCCTAAGGAGCGACGTACGCGTCATACTGGGAAAGCAGACGACAGCCCGTTCTTTTATTAAACCATGTTTTCTCAAACTCTGCAGATTCAAAGTTATCACAGTGACAACATAATATCATCAAGGTATACAGAATGCGCGAACCTTAAGTTAAACTCATTCTTAATCTGGGCAAAAGTGGGGCGGGTGATCATCTTCAGTCTCAAACAGTCGTTATAACCGACAAAGGAGCTCCCGGTAAGACGGAAGTGTCCTAGAACTATTCAAGTCACAAGAGTAGTGACAGAGAGAGAGAGAGAGAGAGAGCGGTTCTAGCGTGAATGCTCAGTTGTTTATCTGCAACTTCATGAAGATTTTCTGTGGTAAATGCTTATCGCTGCGTGCCACATGATTTTGGTTTGTTACTTCGAAGCATTCATTTTGGAATTGTAGAAATACACGAGAATGTGTAAATGTATATTTGTGCAGAATTACACTGCAGAAATTATTTAAACATTAAAATGTTTCTAAATAATATATATAGAAATTGATTTCTGATCTAAAAGGAAACATTACGTCTCCGATATAAAGACCAACCAGTTGAGTCTGCTTAGGGTAATATTCGCTGTTTACTATCGGAATCATATAAAACGCATAAACACAGTCAGTAGTTAAAATGCAGAATGTGTTCCTTTTTGGACAGGTGGTACATATCTGTAAAAATCTTCGGCCATGTCAATGGGTTATAAATTACCAACATTTCAAGAACCATGTCTGTCCCCGTCATCAGGGACTGTTGTGACAAAGATGGTCCCTGAAACGTCGGTATTTTCTATCCAGTTGAAACGCCTGTTGGCCCGAAAAGGTTTCATCAACTTTAACCACCTTGTAATCTTCAGAACTTATATTGAAAAGTTAAAAGAATTTCGCTTTTTAAGCATCCATAAAATTATAAACTACTGCTTTTCTAATGCATTATATTTTCTGTGTAATGATCCAATTTATAACTGCTTAAAACATCAGCGAAAATGTTAGAAATTCTTCTGAATATTCGCTTTAAATTCTCCTGAAATACAATCAGAGATATTTCAAGGATAAACATGCCAAATTGCCATCAATATTAAACATTACTGAAACGAAATCGTAATCGCGAATCTTAACTCACTGAACAGATGAAACCAACATCAAGAAGTAAGCTTCATATGAATAGTGTTTTGGTCATTGTAAGTTTTCTGAGATGTTTAACATACACAATATTTCGGAAACGCCTAAAGTCTACTGTTAGAATACTTTATATCGTTAATGATTGTTGTGTTATGTTTTCCAGGTGCAGTTTTTCATCGTGTTCCTTCATTCGGCCCAGCTACTTATATATGAATGCAACTACCCCAAGACCATTGTGTTTCTACTGCTAATCAATGCCCTCTACTTTGTGTACCTGTTCACCATGTTCTACAAGAAAACGTATCGCTCAAAGAAGGATGTATAGAACAATTGTATCTTAGTGTATGTGTGTGTGCGTGTAAGTTTGAGCGCGAGTGTGTGCTCGTGATTAAGATAAAATATTATTATCAATGCGATTGTAGCACAGCAAATTGTGATTCTGGCCAGGAAGCATAAATAACATTATAAAACAAGTCTGTGACAATAGCACGAGTCGTGGAGACACAGCTACCAGAGGAAGACATTCTTACTAAAATTCTAACAATGCACGTCCCTTCCATGGGATTGAATTCAATTCTTCCGTAGAAATTATCTAATTCTTAGGTATGAAGACTAATGGGCAGATATCAGAGGATCCCTAAAGATACTGGAACTTGTAGGAAAGCACAGTTCTGTGAAATGAAATAATACGAGTAGGTACTATATTTTGCAGCTGTTGGCTGCTTTCCTCTCACTTGCTTATAATAAATAATTTAAAGTTGTATGCGAAAAGGGTTACGAGCCTACGAATTATTATGCCCTACATTACATGCTAGCTCAAGTGTGTACTTCGTAGACAGTAAGTTAATAACAAATATTTCGCAGTAAAAGTAATGAAAATTCGGCACACTCTAGTATTATCCTCAAATCTTACATAGTATTATCAATACTCGTCGCCCTTTCCAGACACTGTCCTCTGAACGGCCTTTCTGCAGTATTCTCTTGAGCACTGCGGTTCAGCGCGGTTCTTTCGTTCTGTCGGTACATATTTATAAAATCTGGTACGCGATTCGTGTTTCATTATACGAAAATATCACAGATTACGGAACCTAACCAAAGGACAGTTTTGAGTGCACTCACTTGAAGCTGTAAGAAGCCTACTTCCACACGATCAATTTTACACATTCTTAATTTTATAAAATTCAGAGAGAAATCTTTGAATCATCTGTTCTTTAGAAGAGAATATGGCGTTTAAATCTGTACAACCTACTGCTTATACAAGTGTGACAGACGATAGATGGCGGGCCATCGGCGGCCCTATCGAAACATAACTTTGTTACACCGTTGTTTATGTGAAGCACAGCCGTTCCAAGGTCCAACGCGCATAAATTTACCTGTAATATGCGTGAAGGCGTCTTTCCTTTCTGATACTTATTTGGCTTACATCACGTGATTCAATTTTTCTCCTAAATATTTGAAGATATTTTTCGAAACACCAAAGTTGTCGACCTTCTAACAAATGTGTGTTTGAATATTCTGCGTGCGTCTTTCATTATTTCTCTGAAACAGCCGCTTTTCTCTTTGTTTTAAGGAGAAACAATTTTGATGCTTATAATTTCACAAAATGCAACACATCGTAATTATTTACTTCAACTCTGTAAGCCATGTGAGATAAACGCACGACGCAGAACTATACTTAAAAATGATTTAATGCATTTCACTCAGTATAAATTTTACACAATATTTTACATGCCACTTTTCTATGAAGGGAGGTGAAATACCTATGATTACGTGTATCTCAGTTATGCAATTGAAATATACATCTAGGAAAATGTCTTATAAAGTCTACGTCTTAAGTTTTTCACTGTGTATTATTAGGTTACCAGCAAAAATAAAATAATAATTACATATTTGACGATGTATCTGTGTGCATAATTTCCGCCAGTATATTTTCCATTTCCATTAAATTTAACAATATATAATCTCGGAGTATTTGTCACCTTGTAATAATATTATACTGATTTTTTTTATATTAGTTGAAAAATAGCACAACAAACATGAAAAATATCACGTGTCTTGCTCCAAACTTCCAATATGTATAACCGATAATCGGAAATCTGCGCTCCTTGAGGAAACCCGTATAAGATACCCGCGTTGAGTCCACAATGACAATTATTTCTTTTCGATGTCATTTTTAGATGTTCCGAAAATTTGTGATTACTTTTTGCGAACTACAACAGAATTCACGAATATTACTATTTTCTGGTACGTGGTACCACGTAGGCCGGTAGATGTTTGCCCACGGTTCGAGTCAATGTACTGCTTCAATTTTCAGAATGGAACTGACCACGAAAATATATGTGCTAGGAGCCTGAGAACACCACACTTTTCCAGAAACTCTGAACGTGACACAGTCCCCCAGAAACGTCGGTAAATACCTACGAAACTAACCTGAGAAAGCAGCCATCTCCACAGACCTCGCTATAAAAAGGTAAAAAGTAAAGTTTTCCCTGTAACAGGCCGTAAAAACCTAACGGGTGTGAGAGGTCGAGGCTCCACTTCTTCTAGGCAGTCGGCTCATAGATGGCTGTAAGTTTGTGAGCCTTACGCGCCGGCCGCCCTTTACCCCCAGGAAGATTCCTAGTACTTATTTCTGTTAGAGGCTGAGTCGACCCCAGAGCCATTTTGCGGCTGGAATGATTAGGTAAAGTGAGAAAGAATCACTTCATCGGGACCCGAACCCACGACCTTCCGGCTTGTAGCATAGTGCCTCAACCAACTACGCTACCTTGTACTCCCGCTAAAATGGTGTAACCTTTCATTATAGTCAACTAGACTAATTCATATTGATAAAGATTTATTAATTTAAGGCTATATAAGCAATAAACCCAGTCCAACACACAGCCACATTCTTACCTTCAGCAAGTGACACAACTCCAGTTCTGCTTTGTGGGCAGAATTAATATCTGGTACACTCGTATTTCATGGAATTCTGGTAGCTTTAGTTGCTGCGGAAGGCCTTTAATAACAGGAGATTTGAGAGCTAAGCTAAGCTAAGCTGTAAACTGAAATGGGTGTGACAGAGACCAAAACCAAGCGTATAATACAGCAGAGAGCTGTCAGCTCTAGCATTGGGAGTGTAAAGGTCAGAATCGCATAGCAAAATACTATGAAGGGAGGTTCACGAAATTAGGACACCTCCTAGCTTTCTAAATGGACCAATAAGACATGTTTGGAAAAGTTAACTTCTCTTGGATGCTGGGGCTCGGTGGTCCTCAAGTTTCCAGAGAGTTCATTTTCCAAAGAGATTCTGAATCAACTTTTGACTAATTCAGACACAACAACCACGTCACCCTGATACATTATAATAAGTGATGGTAGCAGCCTTATAACTTTCATATTCTTGCTTTGCCCGGCCCAGACCCGTTCGACCCTAAATCAGAACTAATCCGTACCATTACTGAGCAGAGCTTAGCTACCTCCGACTTGTTCCTATTTACGAGACACCTCAATAATCGTAGGGGAAGATAACTTTGGCCTACTAACACCACCATCAACAACTCTCCTTCCGTCCCACATAATTTCTCGAAATCCACGAGACAGGGAAGGGGTGTAGTGTAACTTCAGCAAAGGTTTCCAGGAACATGGTGAAGGTGAGCAGTACAGGGAAAGAAGAGTAACAACCACAAATGTAAGAGTATACACAAGTTGCGCTCCTACGAAAGGAACCGCCTCCCATAGCGTAGCATACTTGTGTAACAGCGCGCGGGGAAGAACCAGTTAGAATGAATGCCGGGCTAGAAGAAATGAAGGCTTGGCAAAAAGAGAAGACGGCTTGCTAAGAAGCGACGGAGGTCTGTATAGACTATTTGAAGATCTACCCAGAGAAGAAGAAGCAGGCCTGGAATAAAAGGAGGCCGCTGCGGATATCGTCCAAGAAAGTTAAGAAAAAATGAACACCACGAATTTGGAGGCCATTCTAGAGAATTCGGAGGACACAGAGGTGCGTCAGGAAGTCCTTAATGAAGAGTCAACAGTGGACTGTATCGGAACATCGGAGGACAGATCTATGGACAAGGAATCAGCTGTGGGATACCACAAATCCACGGAAAAAAGCGACCAAAATTAATGTTGAAAGAGGAACCCATAAAGGACTAACGTTCGAGGAGAGACGACGGACGGAGCGTAAAATCAACAGCAGCATAAGGGACCGAGGCCTGAAACAGCAGCTACTTCTAGGAAGCAAGAAATTTAGGCAGACCCTCGGCCTGGAGGTCGCGGAGCGAGCAGTGGTGTTTTCCATTCAGGCGTGATAAATCAGTGACTGGACATTGTTGAATGGCCGACCTGCTCCTAAACGAAAGAAGAAACTTCCAAAGCACGTGACTCGGAAAAGAACAAAGACGATGGTGGTAAACCTGGACAGACGAGCACCTCATCAGGAATCTGCTCGGAACGAGCGGCCTTAACTAAGCAACGGCGGAAGCAGTTCTAGAGTAATCACAGCAAGAACTGAGGCACGAGGAAGGAAGGCCAGGCCGAGCCGACAGTTCAAAACACAGACCTCGGAAAGAGGAAATGACAGTACACCTGTATGCTATTCTAGACGAATATCCTTAAGGAGAGAGCAAAGTTGCATGTACACCCGTTGCTAGGCAACGACCGGAAAATATCCAACCGCACAACAGCTATTGCCCGTAAACAGCAACAGAGGAATTGTGCTTCCTACGCTGCCCATGCCAATGGCTGAACACGCAACAGTAAAATTCTTCATACCACCGCTAAGTAACAATGGCACTGCAATAGAGGAATGATGTTTTCTACGCGGTTCGTGTAGAGATGTTATAAGCAAGAGAGCTGAATTGAGTGAGTCAGCCGGTGAAGTTAGTCAATGAAGAGGCCGCCATATAGCTTAAGCGGTTAAACGCTGGCTTCCCACCGAGGCGACCCGGGTTCAATCCCGGGGTCTGGTCAAGTGGGATTTGTGGTGGACAAAGTGGCGCTGAGGCAGGTTTTCTCGGACGTGACAAACTTCATTCCACCAAATTCTCCATCATCATAATCACCCGGGGCAGGCTACAATAGACAAATCAATGGCCGCCGTGCCGAGTGGACCCAGTTGGACTCCACCCCCCACTAAGCTAATTAGTGGATGAAGCTATGGTTTGTGAATTAGTGAGATGACCACTGGGGTTCAGTTCCTGTGAGCTGTTTGCTATCAGTAGCCGATAGCTCAGGCCGGGGACAGTTCGGGGACTCAGAGGAAGGGAGTGTCCGCCTTTAGAAGATGAAGACACAGCTGGATGAGAAGACTTAAGGCTGTGCCCTTGTGAACTGTGAAGTGTCTGAACCAGCAAAACGGCTATACTTACTTGCAGTCACGGATCTGCAAGAGTACACTATATCCAATTACTGCTCCAAAACCCGCTTATATTCACGCTGTATAGGGTGACATTTTATTTTCCTCACATAATTGTTAAATTTAACTTTAGGAGCATCTGGGCGAAAATTTCTTCGAAATTTTATTCGCTGTTATTCATCTAATACACTTTTCGGATCCTTCCTTATCGTACTCGTGCTAAGAAGATCGAATTCCTTCTCCTAACAATGAAGTAACTGTGATGCGTCTGCACAGTACGTCAAATTCAACGCAAGGATACATTTATTTAGTGTGCGGGAGGATAATAAAATAATAAAGGAAACAAATATCTAGATACGAAAAAAATATTACAGAGTTCTCTTTATAAATATATTGTACCTCACATTAACACTCTCCTTTCTTTTGTGTTTTGTAGTCTCCTTAATTTGAATTATTTGTAGACTGTATATATAAAAAAGCATATTATTCAGTAGAGAGACAAGAATAAGTTAAATTTATATGTTACAGGAAGAATAGTGTTTATTATTATACAAAATAACTAGTGGTGTAAAAAATATTTACATAACTTTCTTCTTTAAATAGGTTTTCTTGTAAAAATTGGCAAACAAGATAAGCAGAATTAAGTTCTGGGTGCCTATCAACACAAGCATTATAGCTGGGTACTCACAGTCCTTAATAATGAAAGCAGAGAAGCTATGAAATGCCAGGAACACAAACTGCCCCTGAAACGAAAGGACATAGTGAAATGAGGAAGGCCCTTCATAAGGACATGACGCAATTAATGATTACATAGAAGAAAACACAACATTTAAGTAAGAGTATCTTGGGATGAAGGCGAAGAAAGAAAAAGTGTGAAGAATTCGGACTCAAATAGAGAAAATATCTTGAAAGTGAGAGCACAACATGAAATGAGATGAGACTGCAAAAGAGCAAAGAGTACGTCAAATAATAATGTAAGGTTCTGGAACAGCGATTTACATTATGCACTGCACAACATGTGGGATGCCATACAGTCATGTGTACATAACAGCGGCGTTGAGGATTGGAATTGTATTTCTTATGAAATGTTCAGTTTCGCATTTGAGAATATCGTCAAATACTTTCTATTCCAGTATCATAATCGCCTCTTGAGAGAAAGAGATAATATTAATAATAATATTTACAGAATCCTTCCGACTAGTAGACACTACATGGTAATCATCGAATTCAAATGAACATACCGCACGCAAGTACACTTTGAGGTAAGGCTCTAAATTTCCATTCGGGAAACACTAATATATCTACAATTTTGTAAATGAGATGTGCATTATGATGAAGTAGACAACGACAATTCTATTCTAAATTCTTATAAATTCGCCATTCGTGAACTCACATCGTCTCAGTCGATGAAAAATAACCTATGAAGCTAGATGATCGTAGGTAAGTAAAACATTAATTTTGGCTATAATTTGTGAGTTAAGCAAGAATCGTTATTAAAATTACATTTATACCTATTAAAAAATGGTGAAAAATATAATGAAGGCTAATCTACATATTGTTTACCATTTGTAGTTGGGTGATATATTTCTTCCACCAAAGGTTCTTCTTGTATTCAGGCCACATTGATGTCACGAAATAGTAGGAATACATTACGGCATGAACAACGGTGTTCAGAAATCCCACAATTGATCCATGGCCACCTGTAACGTCGAAATGTAACATATAAGGCCATTATCTCATGGCCGCTTTGAGCATTAAAATATTTAATATGCATAATTAACATCTCATGGCCCCTGTAACATCGAAGCACAACACATATACCAGGACTGTGTAATGTGTGTCAATGTTACAGGGGCCATGAGATGAGATCCCACTATTTTCCCATGCAAGCCTATAAGAACCAAAACGTTCATATGGATCATTAACATCGATTTGCCTTCTTTAATGTCGAGAAAGCAAATATTTGCTACCACTACAGCGCGGGCCCCTAAAACATCTAAACAAAGCCCACATAACAGCAAATTTGACTGCCCCCTTGGTAGAATCGAGAACATGTTCTTATAAAGATAATCTCTTGTGAAAGACTATGATGACAAAAGAATTGAAACATTCTAAATGTACTATGCCGGTCACGGTAGCCGAGCGGTCTAAGGTATGCACTGTCTTCGCTCGCTTGGAAACCGGATTCGTGGGTTCGAATCCCAATCAGGGCATGGATGTTTGTGTGCGTTTTTCTGTGTTTGTGTACAGGTAGAGGCCTTGCGACGAGCTGATCACCCGCCCAAGGAGTCCTACCGTACGTCTAAGATCTAGTAAAACCGAAGTGAAACGGAGAGTTTCATGGAGGTAAGCCTAGGACCAATTGAGGGCTGTAGCGCCAACGAAAAAAAAAAGTACTATATCACGTCCTAATAACATTGAAAGAGTTTACACATCAAATTAATAAATTATCGTGACCACATGTAATATCAAGGCAGTTGACATCCCAAAAGTGCTTGGTGACCTGTAACTTCAAAACATTGTATGTGTACACATCTCACTAGTGCTTAGTGTCCACCTGCAACATCAAGACACTGCTTCATGACCTATAACATCAAGATATTAGACATATCTCACTAGTGCCTAGTGGTCAGGGTTCCTGGCTACAGATCGATAGGTCCCGTGTTCGATTCCGGGGGCTACAAGATTTTCTGAGATATAGTGAGTCTGGAACGGGGTCCACTCAGCCTCCTGAGGATAAATGAAGAGCTATTTCAAGGAAATAGCGGCTCCGGTCTAGACAATCGAAATTAACGGCCGTGGGGAACCGTTGTGCTGACCACGTGACACCCCCTATCCTTAAAATTTGGCACTAACTTCGCCGACAAGTGGCGGTCGCTCGGTCGGTATAGTTCGCTTGCGGACTACAGGCCATTAGTTTGAATTTGACGTTACCAATTGAATCACGATAATATCACGCGTGATATTATTTTATTCACGGAAGTTACGGACTGTAATTCATCTTAACTGCGGTTTAGTCCTACACAACAGTGAGGCCAGAAGAAACACAATTCAGGGATATTCATACGCTAATTCGGTAAGCATTGTATCTCCATACATTAAATGTGGTCCAGAATACGCTGATCAGGGTTAAGTTCCTATCTCTTTTCCCTTATTTTCCTCAAGGCCAACCTGTCACTCTACCACGAGAGGGAAATTCGTATGAGCCAAGTTGCCCATGCCAGAGACCATTCATAGTTGTTCAGCCAACTAACGAAACCGTTGCGAGGAGAAACAATGGCGACCCTTATCATTTGCTAGACATTTTCTGCTAAAAGTCACCATATAACACGCTCCTGAAGTTTGACCAACTTCCTGCATACTGGTCACGGCAGTGACGAAAATAAATAGTGCATGATGAGTCATACTGGTCCGCCCCCGAAAACACAAACACGCAACACAGTTACCGTGGTGTTCCTCAGTCCTCCAGCCTCATTTCATGGATAACTGATAATCAGGGAATATTGATATCAACGAAAAACTCACTTACTTACTTACTTGGCCGCGTCATATCTCAATCGGTTAGTCGCTGGTTTTCCACCGCGGCGGCCCGGGTCTGGTCAAGTGGGATTTGTGGTGGACAAAATGGCCCTGGGGTAGGCATTCTGCGAGTACTTCGGTTTCCCTTGCCAATCTTCATTCTACCAAATTCTCCATTATCATAATCACCCGGGGCAGGTACAATAGGCCAATCAGTGGCCGCCGTGCCGTGCGGACCCAACTAGACTCCAACCCACACTACGCGAATTACTTACTTACTTAATCCGTTCTTTTCATGCCCTACGGTGTCGAGGTTGAGTTTTCATTTTAATCATTTTACAGACGGTAGGACTCAAACTTGGTTTCTGACATTAAGGGAGGAACATAGACTGAGGGTGTTTGAGAACAGGGTGTTGAGGAGAATATTTGAACCGAAGAGGGATGAAGTGACAGGAGGTTGGAAAAAACTGCATAATGAGGAGCTTCATAACTTGTACTCTTCTCCAAGTATAATTAGAATGATCAAGTCAAGGAAGATGAAGTGGGCAGGGCATGTAGCACGAATACAGGAGACGAGGAATGCGTACAGGATATTGGTGGGAAAGCCAGAAGGAAAGAGACCATAGAGAAGACCAAGGCGTAGGTGGGTGAACAATATAAGAATGGATCTTAGAGAGACAGGGTGGGATGGTATGGATTGGAGAGATCTGGTTCAGGATAGGGACCAGTGGAGACCTCTTGTGAACACGGTAATAAACCTTCGGGTTCCATAAAATGCTGGGAAATTCTTGAGTAGCTGCAGAATTGGCGGCTCCTCCAGAAGGGCTCAGCTCCATGAGTAAGTAAGAAAGGACTCCTCGGACGAGTGATCAAATCGTCGCAAGGCCTCTACCTAAACTCAGGACAACATAAACACAGAATAAACGCAAACAGAAATCTGTGCCTTGTGTGGGATTCGAGCACACGATCCCGGCTTCCGAGAGAGTGAAGACAGTTCATGCCTTATATCGCTCAGCTGCAGTGACCGGCATCACGAAGCACGTTGATATTAAAAATTCTCAGTTCAAGGAAAGTACACGAAACTGTTAAGCAAATATAAACTCATTGGTATATCTTATTGTTATTAAATTTGCGCTATTCCACATTGCACGTTCGGTTGACCAATAGAAGTTATAAGTATAAAAATATCTTTCATATTCAGATTGAACCCATTTGTTATATATACTCGTATTGTTAGTAGGATAGCCCGCAGTCAGAAGTTCAGAAACGCAACCAAACGACCAAATGGGTAGTAGAAGTCATATAATAGAATATTTATCTTGAAGTCACTTAGACACCAAATGAGGAAGTTTTTCACTCTCATCTCTAAAGAGGCCCATACACGTACGAGTCTGGCTCGTGAGTCCGACTCAGCTCGTGTTCCAATGAGCCAAACTCGTCCGTGTGTGGGTCGCAAAGTTGGGAGTCAGCTCATGTGTGTGTGGTTAAATTAATCCGAGCCCGGCTCCCGAGTCAAGCTCGCCGAGCCAGACTCGTACATGTATGGGCCCCTTAAGTCGAACGGGTTGCAGTTGAACCACAGTTGACCAACACTGACAGGTTTTACTGTACCTGGTACGAATTTCGCCGCAATCCACACATTCAGGAGCACCATGATATGGTGATACAAGTGCAAGAAGCTCACTTGCTTGTCTCTCTTCCGTAAGACCATAAACACCTGTAACCAAGATTGGGACCAATTACTGCATAATATCTTTGCCTTTCAGGGGAACATCACCACTAAATAGGCGAAAAGTTTCGGTGTGAATCTGAGAGACGTATTTTCGAAGGTGATATAAGTGTATGGAAGAATATTCTGAAGGATTGGCTCAACCTATGTAAATCTCCAAGAATTCTCTCCTAGCCTGAATCTTCTTGTTCTACAGGGGCATATGAAGTACCAAATTTTGACCAAATATACCATTATCTGCCACGTGGTCGGGTCTATCACACACTTAAGAGGTGAAAAATGAGCTTTGTTTAGTAGAATGATGCAAAAAATACCATTATTAAAATAATTATGGGTGGGACCTTGTGTTTGAAGTCAAAATATACGTATTTAAAAATGGCAGAAAATGTCAGTAGGAATGTGGGTCATCCTCATGGACTTCTTTCTTCACTTAAGCCAATTCTATTTACTTGTTACGATCAAATCACTGATACTAAAATTATTATTGAATGAAACTTACCGTGTCACAGAGATCGAAGACTTTCATTAAGAAATACGAGTACATCAATTTGGCAACCTAGGAACAGAAGACACGAAATGAGAATTAGTAGTCAACAAATTCCTCTCCCTCCTTACTGAAATGGCATGTCAACTGAACGCCTCTCTTCCAGAGGTTCTGGACGCTGGGTCGCGTCGTTATGAGTTGAGCCATCTTTTCGTTCTACGAAACAGCTTGTTGCCTTCCCACACAACCTATATTTTTACCCCTTCCTTTCCTATCTGTCGACTTCCCCGTCATAACTGACTTCCTTAACCACAGGGGCTTGCTATTATTTTTTATGCTAGTGGGGTGGGACTAAGTCCCTTGTACTGCGGCCACTTCTGGCCTATTGTACCAGCCCCAGATGATAGGTGAGGGTGATTGTGGAGCAATTGGTGGAATGAAGATTGGAAGGGGAAACCGAAGTACAATACTCGGAGAAAACCTGCCCCAGGGTCACTTTATCCACCACAAATCCCACTTGACCAGACCCGGGATCGAACGCGGGCCGCCGCGGTGGGAAGCCAGCGATTAACCGCTTGCGCTAGGGCGCGGCCGAGGGGCTTGCTTACTATTGATTATTCGGTACTGAGCAGCTAAGTGGAGTAGAGCTCTGGCCGGCTATGCATTCTGAAAGGGTTAGAACCAGGATTTCGAAGCTGAAGACCGACAGGCGAATGCCTGATTTTCAGGTTTATATCTGGCTTGTATCTACTGGCTGGAAGACCGAAAGATCAGAATTCGAGTCCCAGTAGGGTCAAGAATTTTCTCTTCTGCACATCTATCAGACCAGCACTTAGGCGCACCCAGCCTCCTATCCAGTGGGTACGGGCGCTTGTTCCCCGGGGTTAAAGCGGCTGGGACCTGAAGCTGACCACTCTCCTACACCTAGTGCCGGGGTTAAGGAAACCTGGATCTATACATTCACTTCCCCATACGCCTTCATGGCGTGGTGCTTAATTAGTTAAGCATAGAGACAACTTTACTTTTTAGTCTTATTATATTGCCTTCTGGCTTTAATTACGAGCACGTCTGCTTGTTCCGCCTAGTTTTGGCTATTCGCGGTGATGTCATTCTGTAGACTATCGGCCTTGCCCTCACTATCTGTATCTGTGTATTAAACCGCATCAAGATCAGATAATACTATAAGACCCAGAGTGTACCAAAATACCTGAAGCGGTTTCAAGCGGCCATAACAACTTTGAAATTGCACATAGAAGTAATTTTCGCAAATGGAACGAAACAGCAGGTATTCAAGTTTTGATCGCATGCGCAATCCCTCTCCCCCCCCCCCC
>NW_019737390.1:315812-333548 GCF_002891405.2 Cryptotermes secundus
AAAAAAATGGCAACTCCAGAGGAGAAAGCGCGTTGTGTGCTGTAGCTTACGAAGCATGAATCAGTTGTTTCTGTTCAGCGGCCTTCCGGTTAAAATTTCAATTGATCCCATCTGCCAACAGAATGAGGCGTTGGCATCAGCAGTTTCAGACAACGGGGTGCCTTTATAAAGGGAAATGTGCAGGACATTCGCGTGTGTCAGAAGAAAGTTTGGAATGAATAGGACAAACTTTTGTTTGCAGTCCGAGGAAATTTGTGCGCAATGCGAGTCGGGAATTCTAGACGCCCACTATGACTGTGTGGAGGGTGTTACGAAAGGGACTCCAAATGAGGCCCCATGGTCTTCACTTGGTGCAGTTTTCTTTAATCGTTTTGGTACACGGTGTATATTGTATCTATTTTGTGTACCAGGATCGCTTTTTTTTCTATTTTTCAGGTTTATTCGCTACACGCCAACTGGGCCCTTATTTTACTGGACCGCCTTTTATTGTGACCTTACACTTTCCTGGGTGCGGAATCGTTCTAATCGTTGGTTCGAGAACTGGCAAAGTGTACACATTCAAACAAAATCACCTTTCCTTTTATGTACCGAATTAAAGCATTAAATTTAAAATATTTTAAACTATCCTTGATCAAACACGTGTCTACATTACTTTATGCTGAGCGTAAAATATTGCATGACTTTGGCCTGTCACTGCATTTGTTTTTCTTTAATGACTCTCCCGCGTACTCGCTTAACTGGGAAGATAGTTATGTACTCAATTATGTATTTGGGTCTGCTATTTCTTCTCCTTAGTCAGTTATGAAATGAGCTGTATACATACGTATAATCCATGTGGTGAGGTGTAATCTAGCGGCTGGCAGAAAAGGCGATACTTCCTTCCCCAATCCAGATCTAATATCTGAAAAAAGAAACATGACTCAAGATTCAGAGCTTTCACATACCAGACTTTATTGCTAGGAAAGAGATTTATTTATAGGGAATGCTACTGAATGATCGTGAAAGGTAATTAACGCTATAGATGTGGTAATGCACAGAGCTCATTGCGCAATTTAAATCATCACACGTGCCAGAACTTTGCACATTTTGCACATGCGTTAAACAGTATACATATCAAAGCATTTCATGTACTGAACCAGTATACGTAATAGATAATATCTCTTGTATCAGCATTATATTCCAGGATTTGCTCTTTATTGTATGCCTTTTAAATTATTGCAGCATTACACGTGTTACAGCATTGCAGGTGCTATAGAATATATCAACTATGGCACGTATTACAGCATTAAACGGATTTTCAGCATTTTACCTAATAGAGAATTTCATTATTGCAGCATGTTGCGTATTACATCATTGGACTTGCTACAGTGTTACCTTTTCACACACATATGTTAATTACACATTTTCTGAATGAATGAGATTTTTAGGCCTTATTTGCTCCATTACCTACAGGTTTTCCTCCCTGGAGAGTCTGTATGTACTATACTTTACTTCAGTCAGGTCCAAGTTGAAATACGCCTCAGTAGTTTGGAACTCCATCACCTCGACTGATGCCAATAAGCTTGAGCGCATCCAGCAGCTGCGTCCGTCATTTCTATCGTTGTTTCCCTTGTATTTTGTATACTTATACTGATGCTTTAGAGAAATTAAGTCTACAAACTTTACATAAACTGAGGCATCGCCTTGATGCTGTTTGTTGTTCAGGTCTTTCGTGGTCTTAAATCCTGCTCTTCCCTTTTGGAAAACGTTAGCCTTCGTGTTCCTGCCAGCAATCTTAGGGACTTCTCATTGTTTGGTGTTTGTCCCTCTAATAACCACTTTCCTGCTCGGTGCGCCTGTGCTGCCAACGCGGTGGGTGAAGATCTCGACATATTTGCAGTCGGGGCCGTTTCTCTCAACCACATTTATGCTCATTAACCTAAAATTATAATTTGTTCATATTCCTAATGTTCTGTGTTATGTAGCTCTTAGTTATCATATTCTTGTTACCACTTCTCATCTTCGTTTTTTGTCTGTTTGCATTTTCTGTATCAACATGTTATTCTTCTTCCAGTGCTTGCCTGTAATTTTCTTTTGACATTATGTAGGTGTCTGTCCATGTATGTAGACTGTGCTGTGACTGTAATTGGTCTTGTAACTGTTGACTCGGCATGTAAATAATAAAGAATTGAACTGAATTGAATTATTATTACATACATGTATGCATAAGTTGCCTTATTACGTGTTTATACTTGTAAGTTCTTTTTTTGTTTCTATCCACGTAATCGTCGGAACTTTATAACTTGCGTCTGCACTGTTAAGTTTCCGGGTTAATAAACAAGAAATGAATTTAATTATCTTCATATTTACGATTAGTATTTTTATAGTTGTTAAAACGTCTGGTCTACTCCAAACAGAATTCCTATTGCAATAAAAAATCAAACAGAAGCTCTATAGGAGTCCTTGAATGAGATATAAATTGTACCCAAGAAAATATGTTGGTGAAAAGCACTGACGAATTGCAATCCTAGATCCAGGTGCCGGAGCAATCGGAGGTTAGCGGGACCTTTGATAGACATAGACGTTATGGCTATCATTATGATTGTTAATTATGAAATTATGACAAAATTATAACTTACATATTTCAATAGACAAGTACACAGGATTATCTGCAACAGGTTGTACAGCCGAAGGAATGTGTCCACGTTGAAGGCAGGTCTGTTCTTCATCAAACGGGGACCCAGGATCTTGACGAAGTACAAATAAAAAATAATGATGAAGCTCACAGGCCAAGGTGAGCCCATCAGGAACCAATTGTCTGACCTGTGATCTGTACAAAGTAACAAAAAGCTAAAGTACTTCTTATGTTTCAAGAAATTTAAAAAAACAGAGACTGAAAATCCTCTCTTAGATTTGCGGCATCGGGAAATTTTCATCTCTAGGTTTAGAGCCCCCGATATATTTCTAGGTTACTCATAAAGTGTTTCTGTTTCTAGTAGGTTTGTGTTGAGGGTTTCTGTGAAGGTATCCCTGTGGTGTTCTCAGTGAAAGAAAATACAAAGTTAAAAGAGTTTATAAAATATGTGATCCATATATTCAAACAAATTTCTGTCTTATTTAGTTAGCTTCCATATTAGATAATTTCTGGACTCAGAAGATAAAGTTAAGCACAAATCACACCACTCTAATACGTCAATCCAAGGTTTAAAGAGACATTCTACTACAGCAACCAATGGTCAAAGTGTCACATCATGTCAGCACATCCACCTTGTCCCCAAGGTCATATATCTCATTCCGTCGGTAAGTAACATTCCACAGTTAATATTAATCCTATTGCATAGTTCGCCAAAATTTCGTAATAATTCTTCAGGTAAGCTCCAGTCACTCTTCAACAATGCAACACCAGAAATATTTCCAAGCAGCCGAAACCCAGCTGCCGTGCAAGTCAATAACTTCAGTTTAATGACCAAGAAGAAAATCTAAACACACTCCGTGATTTTAGTCCGCAAGCGAACTATACCGACCGAGCGACTGCAGCTTGTCGCCGAAATTAGTGTCAACTTTAGTGGATAGAGGTGTCGCGTGGACAGCGAAACGAATCCCCATGGCTGTTAATTTCGGTGTTCTAGACCGGAGCCGCTATTTCTTTGAAATAGCTCCTCAATATTTCTCACGAGGCTGAGTGGACCCCGTTCCAGAGCTACCACTTCTCAGAAAATCTGGTAGCGCCGGAAATCGAACCCAAACCTCTGGATCTGTACCCAGAAACTCTGACCACTAGACCACAGAGGCGTTCGACTGACCAAGAAGTCTGTTTATAAAAGTGAAGGGACCCGAAGATGATGTCTTACTGCAGGTTACATAAGAGTAACTCGAAATAAATAGTGACCACACGACGAAACATTAGAGAATTTTTACATTTTAGATAAACAATGCTATACTGTAGAACAAGTGAGATAACCACTACAGTCAGTAGCCCAGAACAAATTTGCACGTTCCCTTTCCTGGCTGTGAAACAAAAACCCTACACCGACAACCAGAAAACACACTATATACAGAAACAATAATCTAGTCTTATTACTATCCGCCTAAACGACAAAATAAATGACTCGTTTTTCTGTAGAGTTTCGCGAAACTTATTATAGCGTCAGAAATATCTGAATCCTAACGAAAAAAGACCACTTGTTGTGCACGTACTGCCAACCAAACGAATAGTCCTTAAATTGCAATTACTGACAGTAGGCGGCAGCACCTTTTCGATGGGGCGCTGTGCTTCCCCACACTAGGCGACTATACTCTATTCAAGAACACAAGAGGTAGCATGCGGATGTAAAAGAAATGAACGTGGGACACGCAGGGAGAAATGAATACATAAATAGAGAATTAAAATGACAGATTACTGTGCATTCATGCCTGTTGAGATAGGCTTTATCATAAGTTATACAAATGGCATAAATTATTACACAACATTTTGTTAGATTCTTCACAAAATGAAGCCAGGGGACGCTAGTTATGGTAGACCCAGTGCTGATATCTCTACGGTCATACTAACAGGTGCGGCTAGACTGTACACAGATGCTGCTGTCTGATCATATTCACACAGCTCATTAGTAACTCTTAAATTCAATCAGTAAAAGTAAAAAAAAAAAGTAAAGCTATCCCTGTAACAGGCCGTGAAGGCCATAGGGTTGTGAGACGTTGAGGGTCCCACATTATCTGGCTCAAAGATGGCGATAAGGTTGTCAGACTTACGCTCCGGCATCCCTTTACTCCCCAGGAAAATTATTTAATTAATTCCTGGTACTCATTTCTGTTAGAAGTTGAGTCGACCCCAGGGCCATAGTGCGGCTGGAAGGATTGGGTCAATTGAAAAAAAAAATCCAATAACCTCATTGGGAGTTGAACCCGCGACCTTCCGGTTTGCAGCCGCGTGCCCCCGAAATTGTGTCAGTCTTCCATTTATGACTCTGAGGGGACCTTCGGAGCAGAAGCATGCTGCTGGCTTACCTGCAATATCATGAAAAGTTCTGGTGTAGGCATCGACAAACGTACTGTAGATGGAGGGCATGTTGTCCACGCGATGTTCTGAAAGACAATAAGATGACTGCTTAACTCGACCCTAAAATCTTCCGTCTGAGAAGAACATAACATATATTTCTTGCTGGGTCCGAGATTTTCACGTCTGTGACTATGAAGGATATTGATTCGCGCGTTGTATAATCGTGTAGCTGGGAGAGAGAATTTCTATTTTGCTTCACTCATATATCTTGAAGCTGCAGGCGATGTATAAGTCTGAATCTTGAAATGTTTCTGAGCTACACGTCTACAGATTCCTGATGGTTGTACCCTCCATCTCTCTGTTATAATTTATTCTGTTACTTTCCTTAAGATTAGGGCTCCCGTCGGTAAAGTAATCTTTATTTTAAGTACAATATTATGAATTTTCATTGCCAGTATTCCCTCTATTGCTCATTAGTGAAATTTGTATCCACTCAGAATCACTGGCTTTTTCAGTTAGGAGATTATGGCAAATAAATTGCCATTCTTGCTTTGTCACATATACAGAGTGTTTTACGACCTTAGGGTATAACTACAGGAGGTGATTTCCTAGGTCTTTGTGATCAAAAATGTTCATACATACATGTGTCACATTTTGGACCGTTACGGAGTTATGACCGTTTTTTCATTCCCGTACGCGCCCTCGTGTGAACCGCGTCTATCATCTGGCGGGTCGCTATTTTTAGCCAGCTACAGACAGAGCGTTCTCGTTATCTCGACACTTGAGAGGTATCTAAGGCGTGGTGGGTTGGTATGTCCGGCGCGGTTCACAACCGAGAGGCAGCCTGTGTTGCGGCCGGCGGTGGCATTTTCGAAAATCAGCTTTAAGCACGAATCAATTGAAATTAAAGGTAATTTCACGAAATTAACTTTACATTCATACTTTAAATGCATCATGTATTGTGCTGGTTTATTATTTTGTTCCGTTTATTGTCAGTAATCGTTACCTTCTATTCTGAGTTTAAAATGGTCATAACTCCGTAACCGCCCAAAATCGGACGCATGTTTATATGAACATTTTTGATCACAAAGACCTAAGAAATCACCTTCTGCAGTTGTGTCCTAAAGTCGTGAAACACTCTGTATAGTCACTTGAGCCTTCCTTTAAAATTTTTACTATTTAGGAGAACTAATTATATTGAAATCAGTCCATCAGTAATTTCAAAATAACACTTTCTCTGAGCTACAAAATATCTAGCACTAAAACAAACAGCCTATAATAATGTGACATGTTGAGCTATGGATGACGCCCCTCCCCCACCCCCGCCAGCCGTGATGCGCCGAGCGAAGCCGAAGTGAGCCGAAGTTAGCCGAGTCCTAGCATCCTGGTCGCTATGCAAAGCGAGCCAACAGCGATGACGTCACCAAGGGCAGCACGGGTAAACAGGATTGCGAGAGACGACGGTGGTAACAGCGGTTACTACCGCTAGCGTTACTAGCAACACAGCGCCAGGCAACAAGGGTGCTTATTACGTGGCCGTTTTCTGTATTGTCCGATCGAGGCTACATGAGGCGCAGCGAAGGCTATTCACAGTTAGTCCTCGAGCTACCTCCGAGTTAGTTCCGAGTTAGCCAGCAACTAGTCAGTTGTATTCTGGCATTTGGAGTGTAGTATTTGTGATACTGCAGATAGCAGTAATTGTGAAACTGTAATTTGGGTGATTGTAAGTGCGAATGTGAAATAAAATTCGCTATATTAAATACGGCGTGAAGTTGTTTGTCGCGATATACGCACAATACGTGACAATAATATAATTTCATCTTTGGAGTAGAAATTTATACAATCCGCGGCGAGGAACGTCACGTTCCTTTGACAGTAATGTAAGTAAGGCATGATAAGTTTAAATATGTATCTAACAAAAGAAATCGTGTTCCAGTTTCGCTTAACTTCAGGTGCATTCACAGACACGTGTACTTTGGAAAATGAATTACTTCCGCTCACCGTACTACGAAAGAATATTACATTTTGAGAGACTGCTTAGCAACGAGCTCACAACTGAAGAAAATTTTATCTTTTTTAACTACACCCGCTCGGAACATACGCCGTCCACTAAGTGAAGGACCGAGAACGTCAAATTTCCAACGATTCTCGCATGTCACAGATTACTAGTATATACCCATATTTTTTCACTGGCTTTACAGCCCCATTGGGCCCTGACCTCTGATTTTCAGTCTCATGAAAATTTTACAGACGGTAGGACTCCTTGGACGAGTGATCAGCTGGTTGCAAGTCCACTACCTAAACAGAGGACAACACAAACGCAGAATAAATACATAAACATACCAAACATCCATGCCCTGTGTGGGATTCGAACCCACGATCCCTGCTCCCGAGCGAGAGGATACAGCTTATGCGTTAGACTACCGTGACCTACAGTATATGCATGTGGGCGTGTCATTATATATATATAGATATTACGTGACTGTCCACACGTTTCCTGAGTTCCCTGCCTTTGATAGTAAGTCTTTGTCAAAATGTAATTATCTCGTTCATTCCGTGTCACATAATGCAAATAAGATTTATCGCCTTAACGCGTGTGCGTTATGAAGGGCTGTATGACTTTAAAATTCTAAAAATTGCGTTTCGAATAAAGCAGTAGTGATCGGATTTTGGCTCTTCAACAGCATTTGCATTCTTGCCAGGCCATAGATAAGGACACAGATTAATTAACGCATTCAATCTTATAAAATGTATCCGAAATATTCTTTCTTTTTTAAATTTAAAGTGACACAATTATCATAATCTCTGAAGGCCTTGAAGAAAAGACGTATTTCTGAATGGGAAATAATTCAGGCCATATTCCAACGTAAGGAAGACACATAACATTTCTTAAATCGCCTATTTCACTTCTGTTATCAAGAACCTGTAGAACATAACCAATCGTGCACCAGCAGCTGATGAAAATATATATTAAATTATTTAAACTTCTTACAGAGTGTAACCTGTATAGAATACACAAGGTAGCTGGGCGGTCTAAGGCATGAACTGTCTTCACTCGCTCGTAAGCCGGAATCGTGGGTTCGAATCACACAAAAGGAATGGATGTTTGTAATATGTATGCGTTCCTTCTGTGTTTGTGTTGGCCAGTGTTTATATAGGGGCCTTGCAACCAGCTGATCACTCGTCCAAGGAGTCCTACCATCTGTAAAATGATCATGAAACTGAAAGTCAGAGGCCAGGAAAGAAAGGGGCTATAGAGCCAGTGAAAAAAATAAAAAAAGAATTAAACACACACCGTACTCCACAGAGTTTTCGATGTGGTTAGGAGAAGTGCGTGTAGTAGGCGTACATGCAGTGTAGTTTCAGCACTGTAACTCGCATAGAGGCCAAGGAGAAATGAATCGCGATTTTGAAGAGTAATTAGCTTCAGAGTTACTGACTATTTTATCTGTTTATAAGGACTAGGAACCTGTGAAATATGCAGAATCCTGGTTATGTAATACAAATATGGAAGTGCGGAAGATTCCAGTACAGTTTACTAAATCATACGTAAACTCTGCAGGACACAAAGGCCTCAAGAACACCTGCAGATTGAGGTAGTGACACGTACACTGTCCTAGTCAATAGAACATTTATGGGTGGTTAACCTGATCAAAATATGAATTGTACAAATGAAAAAAAAAACTTAATCGTTAAAGCGCTAGAAGTAACGAAGTCACGGTATTCATTGAGACATTTACATTGTGCAAAAGTCGAGGAATCATTTTCGACAAATTTTCTGAACCACAAAACAAGTATAGAGCAAAAATGTATTATTATACTTCGGCGTGGGAAAAGTTTACATGCCTACTCCTGCGAAAACAAAGTTTTAACAAAATATATTGCGTGATTTTGATGATGAAATGTGCAGGGCGATCGATAGAAACGATTTTCCAAATTGAAATTACTTTACATATGAAGAACTAATAGCTCGAATGAAATGTAAACCACGCAGTTTAGCAAGAAATACACACAATCTCATTACCTGCAATCCTGTTGTGCATGAGACCGTTGTTACATAACCCAGCAACCTCACTATTCAGCTTTCTATAATGAAATGATAATCGTAGCCAGCATAACTGGCTGATATCTGAATAATATATGACCGGAAAATGACACTAAAGAAAATAACAAGTTCCCCACAAGTTACTCATGGTAATGAAGGTTTGAGGCCATATCAGAGCCCTAGTATAGGAACACATTCAATTTAAGAAATCATAAGGCAGTTCAAACGACCCGTTTCCAGAACAGTAAAGCGAAAAAACTGATTACATGCTCGTAGTATCCGAAGGGATACATGGAAAGTTAGTAGGTGTAGTAAATGGAATTACGTGTATAACAAACATTGACACATGCACAGTCCACAAAATGCCCCATAGACCAATGTTTGCATGGAAAGCGAAGCAATACTGACACATAATTTGGTCACAGAATTACTGGGGTTTTGAACTTTCTCCGTCGTCCGGAATTCTAGTTAATAGATGACACGACGTTTCGGAAACTGGATCTATTTCCGTCTTCAGTTGAGAAAGGATGACACCTACTCAGTTGGGCCTCTCAGAAAGAGCTCTTTCTTAGGGGCCCATCTGAGTAGGTGTCTTCATTTCTCACCTGAAGACGGAAACAGATCCAGTTTCCGAAACGTTTTGTCCTCTATTCTCTAAAATTCCTGACAACGGAAATAGTCCAAAACTCCAGTAATTCTGTGTCATCCACCATCGTCAGAACTCTTCAGAATTTATATAATTTGGTGTCATGCGCATTGCATCACGTGCGCATTCACCGGCATGAGCCTGCAATTTTTTTTTCATTGTTACTTAAATAGCATTCAGAATTATCATATTCTATAAGCTATTGTGGTGACATTGGGCTACTGAGCCCGACTATGACAGGATGAGGGTCCTTCCACCGAAGGAGCCTCCGTTATTCACTTGAGGTCAATTGGAAGACGTCTTTTCAAGCGTCTATTTTTGGGTCCTTTCAGTAGCTGCTTCGTCAATGGATTGATGTGCGTCTCTAGTCGATCATAGTGTGCCCTGCAAAATAAGAATTTGTCTGTGATGAAATCTAAGCAATTAGCACTCAACGTTTCGATGTACTGAACACTAGATCAGGTGCCGGACAAACACTGTGCTCCAGGGAATTGTCCATGACAAATACAGGTCATTGTTGCTGATGATACGAGCATTGTCATCTTTCAGGGTGGATCATCTTAATAAGACCAGTATGAATTGTAAAGATCTGAAACGAAGTCAGCAAACAATATCCAACGTTTCCAACGACAGAGCGGAAAAAGTACAAAAGGTTGCAGAACAACCTGACAGCGTAAGAGTTTATGCCTGTCGAAGCTTCCAGATTCCCCTTCCTCAAACCCGGTTCCTCTAAAATCGCTAAGCGCCTGCTCAGCTGTAGAATTCAGGGAACATTTCGGTATTAATGATGTGCAATAACCGGCGGCCGCAAGCTTGAAAGATAAAGTCTGAGTTTCACTGTCAGCGTAAAAGTGGCATATAGTGTTCGGAACCGGTGAGACGCCAGGCGAGTTCGGGAGTACAGTAAGACGCGATCCTAGCGCATTGCAGCGAACTAGTGGAGGGTTAGGCCAGCCGAAATCAAGATCTCCAAGCGTCTTGAAACACAGATTAAACCACTGCTTCAAAACACGACTAAATTTACAGTATATAAGAGGTTCCCGAATTGTGTTCACAAGTAAAGAAAGCAGCTGTTTAGGCCGCGCCGTAGCTCAAGAGGTTAGTCGCTGGCTTCCCACCACGGCGGCCCGGGTTCGATCCCGGGTCTGGTCAAGTGGGAATTGTGGTGGACAAAGTGGCGATGGGGCAGGTTTTCTCCAAGTACTTCGGTTTCCCCTGCCAATCTTCATTCCACCAATTGCTCCACCCTCACCTATCATTTGAGGCTGGTACAATAGGCCAGAAGTGGCCGCAGTACAAGGGACTTAGTCCCACCCCACTAGCAATAATAAAAAACTTACACTATATAAGGGGTTCCCGAATTGTGTTCACAAGTAAAGGAAGCAGCTGTTTCCGCAACAAACAATCAGCACTCGCTGGATACGGCTGCAAAAACATCAGAATTCAGTTTCACAGCTTCCAGATTATTAAGACACGCCTCTTTTTGCCTGACGTCATTGCAGTGCTCATTGAAATGACAGGTAACTTACTTCCTTACTTAATCCGTTCCTCTTATGCTTCAGAGTGTTGAGTTTTTCTTCATCTTGATCATTTTACAGTCGGTAGGACTCCTTGAACAAGTGATCAGCTCGTCTGAAGGCCTCTACCTAATTACAGGATAATACAAACACAGAATAAACACAAACACATGGCAAACATCCTTGTGTGGAATTCGAACCCATGATCCCGGCTTTCGAGAGAGCTAAGACAGTACACGCTTCAATCCACTCAGCTTCCGTGACCGACTAACTTATTTACAAGTTCTCTTAAGCGTCGATATAGTTGGGGGGTCCCCTATCACCCATTTTCCCAATGCACTTATGCTTACGAACGCCGGTTTGCTTAGTCGTGCTGATTCCAGACACGTAATCGCAGCAGTTGCGAAGGGCAAATTTCCCATTAACAGTGACTGCACTTCATCGTAGAATTTTAAGAATATTCGTCCAATTTTGTCTTTCAGATAGATAATATTCATGAGGCCGAAAGGTATACACTTATTTACTCTTTGAAAATCTGGTACACCATAATTTCAGAACTTAAAATTGTGACAAAGGATACTAGGTTAATTGTTTACGTCATTGTTCTGGATGGTTTCGTGAGCTGTTTACATTGTAACTGAATGATTATACCTTCCAATACATTTGCAAATGTCATGGTCTTCTCTGTGGAAAATTCCTCGCAATATTTCACACGAATGAAATCGAGCCTTAACAATTAGATATTGTGTTTGATTTCTGCATAGAATTATACAACTTAGTTGAGGAACTGCACAGCATAGAACCGACATATGTATGTCTCAAAGAATAAATATTGAGTATATATACGTATATGTTAAAATTGAGGTTGGTCTAGAAGTTAACACAGAGAAACCTAAATATATGTTGGTGTCTCATCACCAATATTCCGGGTAAAATCATGAAATAAAGATAAGAAACAGATGTTTTGAAAATGTGGCACAGTTCAGATATTAGGGAACAACGATAACAGATCGAAACCTGATTCAGGAGGAAATTAAGAGGAGATTGAACTCGGGTAATGCTTGCTACCATTCAGTCCAGAACCTTATGTCTTCTCGTCTGTTGTCCAAAAACATAAAAATTAAAATATAAGAAAATAATTTTGCCTGTGGTTCTGTATGGGTATGAAACTTGGTCTCTGATATTAAGGGAGGAGCATAGACTGAGGGTGTATGGAAACAGGGTGTTGAGGAGAATATGTGGACCGAAGAGAAGTGACAGGAAGTTGGAGAAAACTGCACAATGAGGAGCTTCATAACTTGTACTCTTCTCCAAGTATAATTAGAATGATCAAGTCAAGGGGGATGAGGTGGGCAGGTCATGTAGCACGAATGGGAAGAAGAGGAATGCATATAGGATATTGGTGGGATAGCCAGAAGGAAAGAGACCACAGGGAAGACCAAGGCGTCAGTGGGTGGACAATATTACAATGGATCTTAGAGAGATAGAATGGGATGGTATGGATTGGACTGATCTAGCTCAGGATAGGGACCAGTAGAAGGTTCTTGTGAACAAGATGATGAACATTCGCATTCCATAAAATACTGGGAAGTTCTTGAGTAGCTGCAGAATTGTCGGCTCCTCCAGAAGGGCTCAGCTTCATAAGTAACAAAGTAAGTAAATATATGTTAAAATTACTTTTAAATTGTTCCTCTCTCTCCCCCCCTCTCTCTCCCTCTCTATGTTCATGGAGCTGAGCTCTTCTTGAAAACCCGCCAATTCTGCAGCTACTCAAGAAGTTCCTAGTATTTTATGGAACGTGAATGTTTATCACCTTGTTCACAAGAACCGTCCACTGGTCCCTATCCTGAGCTAGATCAGTCCAATCCATACTATTCCATTCTATCTCTCTAAGATCCATTTTAATATTGCCCACTCACCTACGTCTTGGTCTTCCTAGTGGCCTCTTCCCTTCTGGCTTTCTCATCAATATCCCATAGGCATTCCTCCCATCTCCAATTCGTGCTACATGCCCTGCCCACAACATTCTCCTTGAATTGATCATTCTAATTATATCTGGAGAAGAGCACAAGTTATGAAGCTCCTCATTATGCAGTTTTCTCCAACCTCCTGTCACTTCATCTCTCTTCGGTCCAAATATTCTCCTCAACACCCTGTTCTCAAACACCCTCAGTCTATGTTCCTCCCTTGATGTCAGAGACAAAGTTTCATACCCATAAAGAACCGCAGGCCAAATTATAGTTTTGTATATTCTAATTTTTATGTTTATGGATAGCAGACGAGAAGACAAAATGTTCTGAACTGAATGGTAGCCAGTATTGCACGAGTTCAGTCTCCCCTTAATTTCCTCCTTGATCAGGTTTTGATTTGTTATCGTTGTTCCCAAATATCTGAACTGTGCCACATTTTCAAAACATCTCTTTCTTATCTTTATGTCATGATTTTTCCCGGCGGTTTGGTAACGAGACACCAACATATACTTAGGTTTCTCTGTCTTTACTTCTAGACCAACCTCCTTACCAGCGTCAATTAAAGTCTGCGTCTTTTTCTTTATGGTATCTATATGATCACCAGTAGATTCACATCATCAGCATTGACCAACAGCTGATGTGCTCCGTTTAGTTTCAGTCTCACCTGGTTTTCCTGGACCTTCCTAATTGCATATTCTAAAGCATAATTTGAAAAGTAGCAGCGATGAAGCGTCTCCTTGTCTTAGATCATTCTGGATAGGAAAATTATCAGACAAATATTCACCTATACGCACTTTACTATACGTTTCGTTTAGACACATTTCATCTGACTAATTATTTTCAGGGGTATTCCGAACTCTATCAGACTCTTGTACAATACTTCCCTCCTAACTGAATAATAGGCTTTCTTGAAGTCCATGCATAGCTAATGTACCGTCTCATCGTACTCCCACTTTTCTCCAATATCTTACGAATGCAAAAGATCTTATCTAAGTTGATTTGTTGTGTCGAAACCCACATTGATGATGCCCAATAATTTCATCTATATATGGACTTAAACTTGAGAGAAGAATATTGGATAAAATTTTGTATAAAGATAATTGCAGTGTTATCCCCAGATAATTACTACAGCCAATTTTATCACCTTCTTGTGAACTGGTGTACTAATAGACTCCTTCCACTGATTAGGCAATTTTTTCTTATGTCAAATAAATTAATTAGATCGTGTATCTTAGAATGTAATATTTCTCCTCCTGCTTGAACAAGTTCTGCCAGAATTTGATCACTACCTGGCGAGTTATACCTTTTCAATTTTGCAATAGCAATATCAATCTCAAAAGGGTTAGGATCAGGTGTTAATGGCTCAGCTGTATGTTTGTCTATTAATCACTTACCCTATGTACATTCAATAACTGAGAGAAGTATGTATGTAGTTGTCCCACATATTCACAATGTTGTGGGAATCTGCAAGCAGATCGCCATTCTCATCCTTCACTAAGTTACTGCTAGACTGGTAACCCCTCTTAAAGTCATTTATTCCTCTATACAGATCTCTAATGTTCTTGTTCTTACTGTTCCTTGCAAGCTCATCAATTTTGCCTTTCAGATATTCCCTCTTTTTGTTCCTGAAATGTCTGCTGGTTTCACGTGTTATATTGTTCAGATTATCCCTATTCATTTCGCCTGGATCCTGTACCAATGGAATTTGATTGTTTTCGTTGGTCTGATAATTATGTTCATCCTTCATGGAACCATAGCTTATGCTTCTTCAGTTCATAATAACTCAGACTCTCCTTGACAGAAATTTTGATATTCTCTCTAATAGTTTCCCAAGTTTCATTAACATCCACCTCAGTGTCCAAGTTTTCCACAGCCGCGAACCCATTTGAGATTTCAACAGGACATTGCTCCTTTCCCTCTAACGGTTTTCACTATCAAATAGCGCGTCCTCAGGTTGCGGATGGAGTAAACGAACTCCAGATATGGAAGGTAACTACGAATGTATTGAATAAGCAGTCGTGGACTGCCTACAAGGGATGGTCCTCCAGCTTGTGTGTTGGGAGTGAGACTAACAACTCCTCACCGTGAAACATAAGCTTGTTAAGAAAATTTGCAAGAAGCTTCGGACCTGGACGTATTTCTTGGATAAACGACCTCTGAGCACATCTTTTATGAACCCACTCACACTTCACCGTGCAATAATGAGTTACCCTACATGTTTCGGCTCCTGAAGCCATCATCAGGCGGTACAATTTAACAAACTATTTGAATTATTGAATTGAGCTATAAATGTATGGTCTCTTATAATTTAAATACATGTAACTATACGTATCTGGTTTCCTGGGGCACGCGGTAGCGTAGTTGGATGAGGCGCTGTACTACAAGCCTGAAAGTTGCGGTTTAGTTCCCGGTGAGGTCATTGGATTTTTCATTTTACCTAATCCTTCCAGGAGCACTATGGACCTGGGGTCGACTTAGTCTCTAACAGAAATGAGTACCAGGAATCTTCCTGGGTGGGGTGGGAGGGGAAGGGCTGCTGGCTTATGAGGCTAACAACCGTACCATCTGCGAGCCGATTGTCTAGAGAAAATGTGGGGATCTCGAAGTCTCAGAACACTACGGGTTTTCACGGCCTGTTACAGGGATAGCTTTACCTTTTTTATCTGCTTTCCTATTCAGTTAATACTTGTATAACTGAAATTAGTTTAGAAAGTCAGTGTCAGACTGGCATATATTTCGTTATATATCATTTTTATTTTGCATCTTGGAAGAGGTATAAACCCACTGAGCCAGTATTACTTTGTGAGTAAAAGGCATCTTCGCCACTGCGACTTTCAGTATCAGTGTCGGACTGGCAATCTTTTCGACTAGTATTATAATTTATTTCATCACTATTTTGCGAGTACTACCAACAGGTGAGAGTGTCGCTTTGTCAATTAACATAATTTATTAGATTTTGCTGGAAACCATCCTCCCCCAAGTGATTCTTCAATCGCACAAGGCGAATATCACGGTCAGTGGCGTTTCTCGGGGGAGGCCAAGGTTATCTGGGGCCCAACTGAGTCGACTGGAGGTGAAACATTCGCAACACTGGCCAGCCAAAAGGAAACAAAGACGTCGTGTGTTTCGCTAAATAAGAAAAGCAGGAGCACCATTTTCTATAGCAAAAAGTGTGATGTTGTGCTGTGTGTCACGGACAGCTTCGAGAACTGGCATGCGCGTCAGAGGGTAAGGTATCGTAAACTGTGAAGTGACGCAGTTCAAACTCGCGTACAGTCTGAATAAAATATTGTTGTATATAGTGTGATTATATTTACAATATCACCAGGTCTCAAAGTTGAAAAAAAGTACAGGTAAGTCCTCTGGAATTTCGTAACACAATAAAGATTATATTTTGCACTTCATGACAAAATAATCACAGTTAATTTTCATTTGTAAAATTGCTCTTTTGTATATATGTAGAAAATTTTATTGTCTTTCAGGTTGTTTTTAGTTCGTGTCTCTATGTTGCCTAGAACGGAAAATATGTAGTTTTCTCTGAAAGTTTGCAATGATAATTAATTAGGGTGATTTAACTTCTGACCTCAGAGAGCTCCCGGCAATTTAAAAGTCCGTATGTTAAAGATTAAATCATATATAAAATATAAATTAAATTTTATTGAAAATCTTATATTTAAAAATGCTTAAAAACGTACTTATATATATATATATACTCGTATACTGTATATAACAAAATTTAAATATCATAAAATATGTTAGGTAGTTGTGTTGATGTATAAACAACAAGTTAAAATTTACTTTCTCTATGCTTGTAGCTGACCGCCTCTGTGGTCTAGTGGTCAGAGTTCCTGGCTACATATCCAGAAGCCCCGGGCTTGATTTCCGGCACTACTAGATTTTCTGAGAAGTAGTGGGTCTGGAGCGGTGTCCACTCAACCCCGTGGGGATAACTGAGAAACTATTTCAAGGAAGTAGCGACTCCGGTCTAGAAAACCGAGATTAACGGCCGTGGGGATCCGTTGAGTTGACCACGTGACGCCCTCTTTCCGCAAAAGTTGGCCGACAAGCGGCGGTCGCTCGGCCGGTATAGTTCGCTTGCGGACTACAGGCCACGGAGTTATAATTACTCTATTTGTCATGTATTGTTTTCCGTTGTTCTAGTTTATAGTTATTGTCTAAAATATCTTTATATAAAGATTTTATTCTGGTTAGAACCTATTATCTGGATTGTAGTGTTATTGAGCTCTCCTCAAGTGTTGTTGCGGAACTTCCATGTTCGATCGTGATTGGGCGTTCTATATTCCTCCACTCGTTTTGCTTTCCGAGTGGGCAGTTGCACAGTCCGGAAAGCAGTTGCTAGGTTCTTTAGCTTCTGTTCCACGTTTTCAAGATCAGATTTTTCCTTATGTTTAAGGTTTATACATTTCTCACATTTCCGCGTTCCACTTATAGATTACAAAACATCTCGTTTAACATCATTGTGTTCTCAAGTTTACCAAGGGCATCTCGTCTCACGTCATTGTGCTCTCAAGTTTACCAAGGGCATCTCGTCTCACCTCATTGTGCTCTCAAGTTTACCA
>NW_019737390.1:333617-392562 GCF_002891405.2 Cryptotermes secundus
GGGCATCTCGTCTCACGTCATTGTGCTCTCAAGTTTACCAAGGGAATCTCTTCTCACGTCATTGTGCTCTCAAGTTTACCAAGGGCATCTCATCTCACGTCATTGTGATCTCAAGTTTACCAAGGGCATCTCATCTCACGTCATTGTGATCTCATGTTTACCAAGGGCATCTCATCTCACGTCATTGTGATCTCAAGTTTACCAAGGGCATCTCATCTCACGTCATTGTGATCTCATGTTTACCAAGGACATCTCGTCTCGCGTCATTGTGGTCTAATATTTACCAAATACGTTTCGTCTCACATCATTGTGTTTCATGTTTACCAAGGACATCTCGTCTCACGTCATTGTGCTCTCAAGTTTACCAAGGGCATCTCGTCTCACGTCATTGTGCTCTCAAGTTTACCAAGGGCATCTCATCTCACGTCATTGTGGTCTCATGTTTACCAAGGACATCTCGTCTCACGTCTTTGTGGTCTCATGTTTACCAAGGACAGCTGGTCTCGACCCATATTTATGGACTTGCCTACAAACTGTAAGTACCCAGTGAAAATCGCTAAGTATATTACATGCACATAATTTTCATCATTGGATTTTACGACACCAGATGAACGTAACCCTATATGTAATATGTTAATTGTGTTCTCGTTATTAGCGCTGTTAATGTGTTATTAATGTACCCTTAAGTAGATAACAACTTTATTTAATTTAGATATTGCCTGTTATACATGAAACAAGTTAAAATTTCCTCATGTTTTCAAAGTGATGAAGTAATTTGTGCTTCAGAAATCCATGTACGTGTAACTATTTTTTTCTAAAATTGAGGAAGTATGGTATTGCTTGGCCTACATTCTTCCTTCAAGAATATTCCACGAATATATAAAACAAACACAACTGCTCTACATAATTGTAGGATTTGAGGTTCGCACAGCGATGGTTATCAGAAGTACATTGTACAGTCATCTGGGATAGAGCGGGTGTAGTCCGTTGACAGTAAACCGACGTTTTGGAGGGAGATATCGTCTCAATCTTCAGGGAAGGAGAATAAGACGAGCAGGAAACCAGAATGAAAGCAGATGGCAGACAGATCTCTGTTCTATGTGCATATCACATAATATTCTCACAAACCATTTTATATTAAGTTCTAATTTTTCAGTGTCATGTCACAATATTTTGCCATAACTACTTAAACATTGCCCGTTACGTGGTAACGACTCGATAAATAAGAAAGTCATCGTTAGGCAACGGCTATCAAACACATTGTAGCGGCTTGTTTTTCTATACGTAAGCCCTTAGTTGAGGTTACGTTTTGCCTCTTGCTTGTAACTAGTTCTCGCTACCAGCGCACGACCTAAAACAAACCGCTAAAGTATAAACATGCAAGGGAAGAAATCGAAATATATCATCTGGACAAGTAGACGACGCCCTTGTAATGTATAAAAAAAGGACTTTACAAAAATTTTAATGGGGAAAATTAATGGATTTTAATAGAAAGTAAATTACAGCGTATGGTAATCTAGTTAATGTTAGCTAGATTGCGTTTACAGCATTTTAAATCATGAAATATTGCAGTTACGTATGAAGTAAATGAGTCACATTCAATAGAGTATAAGAGCTTTGGCAAATTATGATACCTGATGATGGCCGGTTGGGGCCGAAATATGTTGTAAAAGGGAAAGTGAAAAGGAAAGACTAAACATAGTTGCATTGTTGATGGAACTGTATTATTACGGGTAAAAATGATAGTAATAAAACAGGATTCAACAGTACGTATTAAATTTTTTCCACTTGAAATTCAGAAAAACTTTAAATTTAGGTGTCAGATAGAGCAAAATGTTTATTATTCCATGAAAAGGACAAAGTTGCAAGGAAAAGCCATCACATAACCTTTCTCCTTAAATATGATTTCCTATAAAAATTGTAAAACATAATAAAAACAAGTAAACTTTGAGTGCCTGTTACCGTGGCCATTATTCTTGAGTAGATACAGTCTTTAATGAGTAATGCAGAATAGGCATGAAGTCCAATAAACACAAACTGAATCTGAAATGAAACAAAAAATACATTACTAAAGGCCGTTTGTAAGGATATGCAATATGATGATTATCTGGAATCAAATATTACATTTCAATATGGAGATATTAAAGTAAATACGAACAAAAAACGTATCGGAAAGCTCGAACTCGAAGAGAAAATCCGGAGAGAGAGAGAGAGCAGAACATTAAATCAAGCGGGTTAGAAAGAAGACGGAATAGGTAAATAGAGATGGAAGGTCATACAACACAATCTCATATGCACCACTCAACACTGCATCATTTTTGCATAGAAAACACATGTCGCGTGATTGCTACCCGGCCAGTCCATTGGTGCTCTGGCTGCTGCCTAGCAAAATTCTCGGCACAGACCCACAGAAAATTCGTCACGTGACCGCTACCCTTTGTTTCGTGACGTTACAGCGGACACAATGGTAAAACTACTCAATATTTTTGGCCGCGTGTGTGTTGCGGGCCTCGCCTAACAACGGATCTACATGTCACAATATGAAGTCTACATTTAAACGTAGTAACAGATGGCAAAAGACAACTGAAATGAATTGAGTTAATATCTGTATTGTTTACCATTTGAAGTTGGGTGATATATTTCTTCCACCAAAGGTTATTCCTGTACTGAGGCCACATTGATGTCATGAAGTAGTAGGAATACATTACAACGTGGACGAAAGAGTTCACATATACCACCATCTCTCCGTGCCCGCCTGTAACATCGAAAGTTTAAGATACATCACTATCAGAGGGACGCTTGTAAAATTGACATGTATCGCATTTTCGCCTGTAACATTGAACCAATGCCGCACCATAGCTCAAGCGGTTAGTCGCTGGCTTCCCACCGCTGCGGCACGGGTTCGATCCCGCGTCTGGTCAAGTGGGATTTGTGGTGGACAAAGTGGCGCTGGGGCAGGTTTTCTCCGAGAACTTCGGTTTCCCCTGCCAATCTTCATTCCACCAATTGCTCCACAATCACCCTCACCTATCATCTGGGGCTAGTACAATAGGCCAGAAGTGACCGCAGTACAAGGGACTTAGTCCCACCCCACTGGCAATAAAAAAAACATTGAACCAGATCAGAACACCAAGAATGTCACCTGGTAGTCTATAATACTGAAATATTTCAGAAGACCGAAATTCAGCCATTGTCGTCTGTAATATCTAAGGAATTAATATATCCCAGTGTTGTTCCGGAAGCCTCTAGCAAGAAAATTTGAGATGTATCATCACTGTCGCTTGGTCGATTATAACTTCTGAACAACACATATATCCCAGCATTTAGGCTGGCTGTCTGTAACATCGAAAAGTCTATCATGAAGAGGTAACACTGAAAGATTCCAAGTATCATAGCAATGTCTCATGACAGATTATAATATCAAAATAGTTGACATATGTCATTGGTTCTTCATGGCCTCCTGCAACATCATTAAGGTCACAAATCCCACCACTACCCCACGTAAATTTTGGGTCTTCCATGTAAGTTTTAGATATACTAACACCTTGCGTGTGTTTTTTTCCATGGTATTGTCTACCCATGAGCCAATTCTTGTAATTGAAGAGTGCTGCATAGACGAAATTTAATTTCCTTTATTAAGGAAGCATATGCTTGATTTTAAGTGAAAGGAATCCAATGACTTGCTATCTAATAAACATTAATTTTGGTTTTGTCTGCAAAAAATATTACTAAGCGAATTGTTGCTGCAATTTTGTTGTAGGTCTAACTCCTGATGTATACATCAACAATCAGCAAATACCACGAAAAACAGAGGTGAAATATCTCGGAATGACAATGGACAACAAACTTACGTGGAAGCAACACATAACCAAGAAGCGTCAACAAGTTGACTTAACCGTCAAAAAACTAAATTGGCTAATAGGCAAAAAATCAAAACTATCAATAGCTAACAAAATTCTGATTTACAAGACCATTATTATACCTATTTGGACGTATGGCCTGGAGCTATGGGGATGCTCCAGCAAATCAAATATAACAATAATCCAAAGAAGCCAGTCCAAGATCTTGAGAATGATAACAAACGCACCATGGTACGTCTCCAATGCCACACTCCACACCGATCTCGGAATATCAACTGTTCAAGATGTCATCAAACGAAAAAGCACCAGACACCACACCAAAATCGAAACACATACAAATCCACTCATAATGGCGCTACGGGCGAGAGTAGTCAACAGACGACTAAAAAGAAACTGGCCAATTGACCTGATGTAAGGTACCGAGGATCCGTCGCTGGACGACTCCTCATCAAGACACCGAACCAAACAGACCATTAGCTTATAGAATGAAATTCTGATTTCTGATTAAAAAAAAAAAAAAAAAAAATTTGTTGTGCTGAAATGGACAACTGGAAGCACTGAGAAACGTAGGAATATCGTTCTGAGGGCTTCTGAAGGTAGATTCATTGATGTTAGGAAAATGAATTTCCATAAAACACGTGACAGGTCACCCAATTAATACTGGGGCTGAATAGCTCTAAGTTATCTCTACGATATATTATGAGTAGATATGTAGGGTAACAGGGTTGGGCGAGGTTAATGGAAAATGCAGGGTAGGATGTTTGTCTGGGAGCAAAGAGATGTTCTTTTGAAGATGAACTTTTATCAAGTGCTTCCCGTCCTCTGGTGTGGTGCGGCTACTCAGTTCTCCGGTAGAACAGTTGGCTTAGTCTCACGTCGTGTTTTGGCTGGCGATAAACGAAGAAGGAGAGTCTACTGTAACTGAATGATACTACTTCACGTGTTTCTTTCTATTTGCTATCTCAAGATAATATTTTTTTTAATTTGGTAAGTACAATCCAATTCCTGAATTTCTAACCAGGAGGCATACGTTGATTTGGATTGCAAATGTGGATATACGGTGATTATTTCAAAGCTTGAAGACCCTTGCCCCTTTCCTGCCTTCGTTCGATTATTTCATCCTGCACTCAACCAGTTTCTATTACGCTTACTGCTTCAGATCCAACTGGTCCCCCAATTTTCCCCATTTTACTTTACTCCAATAACAGGTAAAGTTGTCCCTGTGTTTACTTAGTTAAGCACTGTGCTATGAAGACTTATGAGGGAGTGGATGTATAGATTAACGTTTTCTGGACCTCGGCACTAGTTGGAGGTGTGGTGATCTTCACGCCCTGGCCGCTTTACACCCGGGGAAAGAGCCCCGGTACCAATAGGATAAGAGACTGGCTAGGCCACAGTGTCGGTTTGGGCGACGTGAAGAAGAAATAATCCTTGACTCTATAGGACTCGAACTCCGACCACTCGGCCATCCAGCCCGTAGCCAGAAGCCATCTCGACTACGATTTCCCGGCTCCTCAGTCATGCTACAGTTGCTTCATGTTTTGTTAGACACACGCACTACGTGGATATACAAAAATACTCCGTGGCCTACAGTCCGCAAGCGAACTTTACCGACCGAAAAACCACCGCTCCTCGGCGAAGTTAGTACCAATTTTAGCGGATAGAGGGTGTCGCGTGTTCAGCGCGACGGATCCCCACGGCCATTAATTTCGGTTTTCTGGACCGGAGCCCCTATTTCCTTGAAATAGCTACTCAATTATCCTCAGGAGTTTGAGTGGACCCCCGTTCCAGACCCACTACCTCTCAGAAATTCCGGTAGCACCGGAAATCGAACCCGGACCTCTGGATCTGTAGCCAGGAAATATGACCACTAGACCGCATATCAAAAAACATGTTCTCTCTGCTTACGAGATGGGAACTGCTCCCGTTACAGTTGTTGTCCCCGCAGAAGTGCTCTCCACTTCTGAAGACCTTAAATGAATCTACAAGGAACCGAAGCCATCTCTACCCGACAGTATCTGGCGGACCATGGTGAACATATTTTACTGTGGTACATTTCAGCCCATCTTTCTCAACTGGTAAATGATCAGTAATATTGAAACACTGTGAGTTGCGGCTAAAATGATAGAGTAGATTAACATGGGTGAATATTCATGTAAGCGAAAGATTCAGAATTTGGAAATCCTCAGAAAGAAAACAAACAATATATTCAGTTGCATATTTAACAGACATCCAGCGGTGAATTATATTGTTATTCAAATGACCACACTGCAGTTTCTGCTTTCGACTGGAAATTACAAAGTACAAGCATAAATATCTCTTTCATATTCATTTTAGATCCACTGATCTGTTATTCAGGAGGAAAGGTGACGATCAAAATGCTAACAGAAATCACGACAGATATTTTAGTATGTAGCAGCTTCGGCACCGACCACAGTAGCCGCACGATTTAAGGCTCGAACAGCGGGATCGTGGGTTCGAATCCCTCTCATGGCATGGTTGTCGGTCAGAGTATATTCTATGTTTATTTAGGTAGCGGCCTTGCGACAGGTTGATCCCCCGTCCATCACGTTTTACCGACTGTCTTAGAATTTAGGAAAAAGGAGATAGAGACAGGGTAGGTTGGGCACCAAATTCGCGAGTTGGCCGCGTTTTAATTGAACAACGTAGACAGACAGGTTCCACTCTACCTGGTACGAATTTCGTTGCAGCCCACACAGTGAACAGCATCATGATATGGTGATACACGTGCAGAAAAGTCACTTGGTTGCTTTTCTTCCGTAAGACGAAAAACACCTGTAACAGAGATTTGGGACCACTTATTGTAGGATGTCGTTTCTTTCGTGAGATAATTGTTACTAGAAGTGTGAAGTGCACCGGTATGATTCTGAGAAGGCAATTTTCATGTAAGGAAGGCTGCTCCGAACATGACGACTTGAGCTAAGTAAAACTCCAACATTCATTCCAGAACCTTTTGTCTTCTCATCTGCAGTCTAAAAACATAAAAATTAGAATATACAAAACTATAACTCTGCCTGTGGTTCTGTATGGGTGTGAAACTTTGTCTCTGACATTAAGGGAGAAACGTAGACTGAGGGTGTTTGAGAACAGAGTTCTGAGAAGAATATTTGGACCGAAGAGAGATGAAGTGACAGGAGGTTGGAGAAAACTGCATAATGAGGAGCTTCATAATTTGTATTCTTCTCCAAGTATAATTAGAATGATCAAGTCAAGGATGATGAGATGGGCAGGGAATGTAGCATGAATGGGGAGAAGAGGATTGCATATTGGCTATTGGTGGGAAAACCAGGAAGAAAGAAACCACTGGGAAGAGCAAGGAGTAGATGGGAGGACAATATTAAAATAGATCTTAGATAGATAGGATAGGATGATATTGGTAGGATTGATCTGGCTCAGGATAGGGGCCAGTGGAGGGCTCTTGTGAACACGTTAATGAACCTTTGGTTTTCAGTAAAATGTTGAGACGTTCTTCAGTAGCTGCACAATTGGCGGCTTCTCAAGAAGGGCTCAGCTCCATGAGTGAGTGAGTCGGATGAGATAATAAGCCCCAAATTGTGACCGAGAATATTATTAGTTACTCGACCAGGGCTATCACACGACTAAAGAGGGTGAGAATGGGTATGAAACGTTGAATCAATATAAATATATAATATTATATTATATTATTAAAATTAAAATGGACCTCGCGTTTTGAGTAAGTTTATGTTAAAAGAAACAATTAGGAAATATCAAATAACTGGAAATGTACGATTCCCACCCATAATTTTGTTTCATCTTCTACAAGTAATTGTTAATGATCGAAACTTACCGTGTCACAGAGATCGAAGACTTTCAGTAAGAAGTACATATACATCAACTTGGCCGCCTAAAAGAGAACATACGAAATGAGAATTAACATGTAATAACTCCACTGAAATGGCATGTACTGTCTTCGCTCACTTGGAAACCGGGATCGTGGGTTCGAATCCCACTTAGTGCATGGATATTTAGTTTGTGTGGGTGCGTTTTTCTGTTTACCCGCCCAAGGAGTCCTACTGAATGTGTAAGATCTAGAAAAACCGAAGTGAACGGAGAAGTTCATGGAGGTAGGCCTAGGCCCACTGGGGCTGTAGTGCCAAGGACAAAAAACTCAACGGAAATACAAGTTCCTCTCCATGCTGTTTAATGGTGCAACGGATATGACATATCTGCTGAAACCGTCTAGTCCTTGAGCAGTTCAAACAAGGACAATCTTGTGGGTATTTACTACTTAACTCTGGAACTAGCTACGTAAGCACATCCGTGGGCAAATGACTATTCACTTCAGACAACAGTTTTCGCTGTGCCACTATTTGCGGTAGTTGTTTCCTTGTGCACTTACTTTATTAATTAACAAACTAACGTGTGTGGCTGTTTACTTACTTAGACGACTAACAGCTTTTCCACGTGGAATAAGAACAAATACCAAATGCAGAAACAACAACAACAACAACTAATTTATTGGCAACGGCTTTTATAAGACTGCAATTTATCTTACGACCGAAAACCCACAAAAATTTTCCCACTGTTTTCCACTAATGCATTAAAAAATATAGAAATATTGTAGATTGCAAAATACCGTATTTACGCATGTATAGGCCGCGTGCGTGTATAGGCCGCAGCACAATTCTCAGACAGAAATTATAGAACAAATAATTTTCTTTGAATATTATTTCAGGAGTAGAACACTCTGTATTACTAATTATGAATATAATTTTCTTAAATGAAGTGTGATTTCGAATATTTCGAATATAAGCCGCATCCCAGTTTTCCTCTTGAATTTTTGGCAAAAAATGTGCGGCCTATACATGCGTAAATACGGTAGTAATAATTAGGTTTCACTTGAAGACAGAGACAGAATTCAGTCTTCGAAACATTGTGTTTTAAATAAAAACAGAACAATGAAAAGGTCCAGAAAAATACCTTTTTTAATATAAACTACTATACGTTTCATCTGATATCTGAGATAAGGGCCCCTTAACTTTCCAAGCGTGTCTACAAACCGTTTTCTTCGCGCTGATTCGAGGCCTCCACATCCTTCGGGTGAAGCCTACACTTCTTTGAGACTACATGCCAGGAATTTACATAGCTTCGCAAACTGATAGGGATCACACATATGCCTCCAAATTTAGGGCTTTTGGGTTTCATAGGACCTTGTTGTCGTCAGCATCAAAATCCACATACACATTCAGAGAGCTTTCCCCCTTAAAGTCTGTATTCCTCTACACGACTATATACGAGTATATCACGTGATCCAGAATACCTCAAAACAAACACTCGCCGACGTGTAAACCTCTAATGATGATTTCAAATGTGTATTTATTATTATGAAATTTGAGTAACAATTTTATTTATAACATCACTGAATCTATCTCTTAAATTTCTGGGACACAACAATTAAAATGTTTTGTATAGTTTCTTGCAGTGAACCAGCCCAAAGACCAAATCGGCTGGAATATGTACATCCACATTTCTACACCATGTAATCTTCTGGTATTATAAGTAAACGCTTGTTAAGGCATGTAAGATAGCCCGAAGAACACCTAGAATTACAGAGTTACAAGAATCAAATTCTGGGAAATTATTTAACATCTAATTTCCTCGTTCAATTGCGTGATTTCAGAGCGAATATTCAACAAATGAAAGGCGCAGTTATGAAGTAGATAAGGAAATCGCCATCGGTGCTATTCAGGGCTTCAGACGATGGTGAAATTCCGATCCCATGGCTCAAAGTATAACTGTAAATAGCATGAGTAATTACAGAACTGCGAAAGTAGGCCTTCTCTGACGAGCGGGTTGCAGTAACTACACAAAAATGTATTCACAGGCCAACTTCAGGTTAAATCGCACATGCAATCAATAAGAACACTGAAGTGTCCTGCCTCCTGCGGTATTAACGTCGTGCGGTCTGTTGATAGTCAACGGATCTCTGCCAGCTGCTTGCTTCATGTTAGTTTCCTGGTTGGCTTAATCCTCGACTTCGAAGATGGAGGCGACATATTCATCCAAAACGATGGTTGACTTGCAAGGGGTAACAAGACATTATGCCCCAGAAAAGAACTCTTTATAACCACCGCTGTGAGAGCCCAAACCAATACTGTAAATGGTGATTACAGGCGAATATTTAGTTAACTGGATACATAACCACACGCCTAATCCATTAATGCTTACATGGCTTCTTTTGTATTTACTTAGGTCTAGTTGTCAGAGTTCCTGGCTACAGATCCAGAGGTCCGGTTTCGATTCCCGGCTGTACCAGATTTCTTTATGAGAAGTAGTGGGTCTTGAACGGGGTCCACTCAGCCTCGTGGTGATAATTGAGGAGCTATTTGAATGAAATAGCTGCTCCGGTCTAGAAAACCGAAATTGACGACCGTTGGGATTCGTTGCGCTGACCACGCGACACCCTCTATCCGCTAAATTTGGCATTAAAATTCGCCGACAAGCGGCGGTCGCTCCGTCGGTATAGTTCGCTTGCGGACTAAAATCACTTATTTATTTTTGTTTATTTATTTAAATAGTGAATCACATGGTTAACTGCCCGCCTAATTGGGAAAAGAGTTGCCTACTTAATTATATGTTTCTGTGAAGTACGTGCTCCGCCGCTTCCTCGATACTGGTCAGCTAAGAATAAAAACAAATGTTGTAGCTACATGAAATGAGTGCCGGTCACAGTAACAGCGCGGTCTAAAGAATGGACTGCCTTCTCTCGCTTGAGCCCTGGGCTCGCTGGTTCGAATCCCACTCCAGGCATGGATGTTTATGTTGTGTGTGTATATTCTGTGTTTGTGTTGTTCTATGTGTAAGCAAAAGTCTTGCGACGGGCTGATCCACCATCCAAGGTGTCCTACCGACTGTGTATAGGATCCGGAAACTGAAAAAAGCGACAAAGACCCTACAGAGGGCTCTAGAGTCGTAATAATATTATGATGATGATGATTGATGATGATAAAATAAGCTGTATACATACGTGCAATCCACGTGGTGAGGTATAATCTAGCGGCTCGCAGAAAATGCGGTACTTCCTTCCCCATTCCAGATCATACAACTGAAAGAAAGAACACATTTCTCAAGATGGCGCGCATTGAATCACGGAAGGGCCCACTGGCACAGACGAAACAGTTTGCACAGTCGCGCGCTCTACTGGCGGGAACAGTGCGCACAGCACAAAATTTCATACATTACATCAACATACAGAAATTCAACTAATATATCATTGTGTATATTACACCGTTATACGTATGTACTTCAGCACTTAACGTATTACAGCGTTATAGGACTACTTTGTATTATGAAAGTTTGAGGTTCGAATCTTGGCATGGAAATCAAGAATCATGACTTAGGTTAGACGTGGTGTTCTTCAGCCCCGTCAAAGTAAATTTCTCGATAATATCTCAGATTAGACTACTATAGTGCGCTTCTCCTTCCTTTCTAGTTGTCTTCTCAGCAATATTCCTGTTACTTAATGATATAACTCTATAAAGTGAGGTATTGAAATCACTGTTAGAAATATCATAATTAAGTAAACCTATAAGGAAATAAATTCTCTGTTGCTGACACACTGTCTCCATGCTGGTTTCTTGTTTCACTTACTCTTTAACCATGAAGATGCAGGCGATGTTCCTCTAAAACTTCGGTTGAACTTCACCAGAAAATATGAAGATCTATCCCAAAAGACAGAATCTCCACAATCACTGCCTTTGTAATTTCAGTAAGTCCAGCAATATTAGGAGAGGTACGAACAGCGTAGAATTCTTGTTCAGTTCTTCTGCTACTTTCTCTAGGTTTCGTATCCGGTAACAACAAGTCATGTTTCTCTCTTATAACATGCATAACACGGAAGCGGAGAATATCATAAGTTCATCAGGCATAAATTCTTAAAATAACGAACCATATTCATACTCTTAAGCAAAGTACAACTTCACCTGTGGCAATCATATTCATTCACTCATTCATCAGTAATCTGTCAAGACGACAGGTCCACAGTCTCTTCCAAAACAGTCCCTCCACTTAATGCGATCTAGAGCTTTCTCCTTCAAATGAAAATATCCTCTTCTGTCCCCAAGGTTATCCAGCATCTTCTTACGTCTTCTTCCTCGTCTTCTGGTAACTTCTATCCGCCCCTCTATCTTTCCTTTAATAACTTCTTTTAGAAGGCAGTTACCGCATAAGATAGCCAATCATATATACTGAGCAATTATAGGATAAAGTTTGAAAAAAATCAGTCCAAATTTTGCAGAAAAAAATAGGTTGCATAGTACAAAAATTCATTTTATTTAATTATTTAATCGACGACAGCAGAAATATTTATGTAACACATTAAAAACTAACATATATATATATATATCAAATTATAAAAATATAACAAATAATCGCATATTATAGATATGTAGATGACATAATTACGTACAATATATGAACAAAAGAAAACAAACATAGAGAAACACACAATGAACTTAGTGACATCAAACAATCCATACAATTTACTACCGAGAAAGAACTTAAAACAAACTGCAAAGGCAACAAATTCGAATTTTCAATATAGAGGAAACCTACGAAGACAGATATTACAATAACTAACAGTTCTTGCCACCCATGTGAACGTAAACTGTCAGGCCTTAAATGTCTACTAAATCGGTTACACACATCCAATAACAAAAAACCAAACCAACGGGAAAAGACTATAAAATATGATACAGAAAAACGAATATAAAAGAAACCTACTTGAGAAACCAATACCACGAACACAAAAAAGAAAACATACGCTAAGATGCCGAGTACCACAAGAAATGGGTCATTTTTTTATATTACAAGAAAGGACTAACACAAATAACCAAACTTCTTTAAAAATATAACTTAGAGTAGCCTTTCACACACAAAACATCATCAACAATATATTGAAACATCACTTACAGACAGATATCCGCATATATCAGGTGGAACGCCTGAACTGCCCATTGAAATAATTGGCGAAACAGGAAGAACGTTCAGTGTTTGATATATTCACGCCATCAGAAGTAATGATAATAAATCTGGATATTCAAATCATATGTTATACACGGACATACTCGTACATATGGAACAATAGCAAACACCATTGACGTCATAAGGACGGGAAGGAAAGGCAGACACATTTACAAAATTAGCATGAACAACTTACATATGAAGGTTACACACACGAAACACACAATCCTATATTCCAAAGAGTACATGAACTTTAAGGTAGGTAACAGTACACAAGTCACCCTGAAAGATATTTAAGCGAGAACAACCACATCAAATCAATTGAAGGAATACAAATTCAGTACAAGGTACACGCGACCAGTGGAGCGGCACACATAAAGTGTAAAAAATACAACACTTAGACATCCAAGGGTAGCACAGTCCAAGAATTAGAGACAGTTTTACACTAAAAAACATATATTACACACTTCAAAGAGAAGCTGCAATACTAAGAGAAAGGACATCCTTAAAACACCAAACTGAGCATAATTACGACGTACATCAACAAGTATTGACAAAAGCGAGCACAGTACAGTAGGTTCCATCAGAATGTTTTGCCCGAAGTTAGCCCTATGAGGCAGAAACCTGCAGGTAGACATAAAATATATTTTGATGGTAGTTAAAGATATTTTAACTGACATTTAGTGAGCTGTATGTCAGTTTTGTATCATCTGAAATAAAGTGTGTTGCAATGTAGAAGGAACAGAAAGCACAAGACATAAATAACAATCGAATTGAGTTAAATTGGATTATTATTATTTTGTTATCAGGCACTCAGTTAAGGAAGAGTGTTACTATTTATTAGTAGAATTATGCTGCCGTGTGACCTGCTCCGATGAGAATTATTTCTAAACCGAAAATTCATTGAGTTTTTGTAGAAGACCTCGGATGGAAGATCGGCTCTCCACTAGAAAATACATTGAATAGAAACACAGGCGGGTTGCAAACCTAAACCTTGGTTTCGTAGAGGCCTGAGATTCAAGGCCGCTTTGTTATTGGCAAGATCATGAACATTAATTTTTAAAAATATTACACAATTATAACTCACCATTTTGAACAGAAAGGCGCACAGGATTATTTGCACTAGATTATACATCCGAATGGTTCGGTCCAGGTTGAAGGCAGGTCTGTTCTTCATCAAGCAGGGACCAAGGCTCTTCACGAAATACAGGTATGAAATTCCGATAAAGAGCACAGGCCAAGGTGAACCCATCAGGAACCATTCGTCACTCCTGTGGTCTGCATAACACGAGAAACAACAATATCACACCCTTGCGGATTGAAGAGCTTGGTTTATATTTCCAGCAGTGGAATATGCTGTTGTCTAGATTTGGGGCGCAAACATATTTCTTTTCTACTCATGTGTTTTCCTTTTCTTCGAGGTTGCAAGTCAGGCAGACTGCTAAGCTGTGTCGTGTACATGCTGGCGTGTTCCATACAAGGGTCCATATCCTAGTCTCAATGAGAGGGGTCGCAAGATAGAATATTATTCAAAATGTCTGGTATATTCAAACAATTTTCTGTTCTCTTTGGTTGACATTCGTCCCAAAAGGCTTCTTAATTTAGAAGATAAATTTTGGGGTACATCATGCTACGCCAATATGCTAAATCTTTACTTTAAAGGACACACATCCGATTATGTTCCTCAGGCAGCCCCATTATAAAATTGTCAGCACAGCTGTCTTTACCTCCAAAGATTAACACAAAAAAAAACAAGAAGATATTTTATATGTAAATTCGTGAGACGGCCTATATTGAAGCCAGAAAAATAACAAAAGAATATCGAATTTTAAAAGAAAGATAAAAACATATATACCTTTTACGCCTGTGGGTTTCATATGGTTCCGCCCCAACAATTCTCCTGCTAAATTTGCTTATCTATTTCACCCACACTCAGTCCACCTTCACTCCTCCCATGTTACTACACCTCACATCTGCACATCACTGTCAATGTCGCTATGTACAGGCCGTGCCATAACTCAGACAGTTAGTCGCCGGCTTTCCCCCGCTGTGGCCAGAATTCGAATCCTGGTCAAGTTATTTGGGGTCTATGATGGACAAAGTGGCGCTGAGGCAGGTCTTCTTCGAGTACTTCGGTTTCTCCTGCCAATTGTCATTCCACAGACTGCTCCATTCGGGGCTGGTACAATAGGCTAGTTAGTGGCCGACGCACCAGTCGACTGTCTCACCCCAAAGCAGGTAAAAAAATGTCAGTATGTAATGTCTTCCTTCAGTATTGTCTTCTACAGTACCACTGCTCATGCTGTTAGTCGGCGGCAACCCACTGCGGCTCGGAAGCGGGAAACACTACTTATATTGGACACAGCACAGATATTTCAAACATCTGGAAACTGTGGCTAGACTGCAGACAATTCCGGCTGTCTGATCATACTCCGAAAAAACATTCACACAGAACCAATAGCTCTGAAATTAAATCAAACTTGCCTTTACGCTCATGAGGTGAACTCGAGATCAGTGGCACTCTGTTGCTGACTTACCTGAGTGATGAAGAACTGTTGTGTAGACATCGGCAACCATATTGTAAATGGAAGCCATGTTGACCACGAGCTGTTCTGCAACACAACAAGAAGAATGCTTAAATAAGCTTCAAAAGTCTCCCCTCAACGAATTTATTTCTTGTTGAGTCTGAGAATTTTACGATGGTGACTATCAAGGGTACTGTTTTCTGTTTTGTAATGGAGATTGCTTCGATAATCACACAGTTAATATTCTGAAGACTAAATTAACCGGGGAAGCACCGCAGTTCGCTAATGGAAAACATTGGTACATAAAAATGTCACTTATGAAATTTTAAAATCAGAACTGGTGGAAGGTTCTAGTGATAAGGTACCAGACAGAATTACGTAATTCATTGCAGGGAGACACCAAAAAGAAAGAAGAGTCGCTCATTCAGTTTTTAGATGGATGCAGAATGCCAGGCGCAAAAGCCATTAAGAAAAGCACGATCCCCAAAGAAGAAAGTGTGTGTGCACTTGATGGCCGCTCACGGTCCCCGCGCGGTCTAATGTCTTCGCTCGCTCGAAAGTTGAGATCGTGGGATCGAATCCCGCTCGAGGCATGGATGTATATGTGCGTTTATTCTGTGTGTAGGCAGCGTCCTTGCGACGGTCAGATCACTCGTCCAAGGAGTCCTACCGGCTGCGTATAGAATTAAGAATGTAATAGAAATTGTAATGCGTTGAACTAGGATACAAATTAGGTAGAAATTTGTGCTACAAACCCAGACAACAAAACCAAGTACATGAGCACAATTGCAAGGAAATGGGGAAAGAAATTATGAAGATATGTAGTGTCTGCTGCTGGCGCCATCTGCGGAGTAAAACCTGAACTCTCAAGGCTGAAACCTTATGGAAAGCCAAGAAGAATCTGTCACGTCATACAATCTCCTTTGCGAATTAAAAACTTCATTGCTGATGAGGGGGATCCAGACAAGAGAAATGTCCAAAGTGGTTTGGCTGATTGGATTGGTTAAGAATGCCATATGGACTGATTCCTTGTTCTTTCGGTACCTGCCGTTGCTTTCAATTTCCAAATCCCAGCTTTCTCCCAGCGTCCCTATGAATCTCTTCAGAGACTTGTTGGGCTAATTTTGATTTTTCTAGAAAACTCTCTTTGAGATTGTGTCTATGTTCGCCAGGCCGCAATGCTAGAGGTCTGCCTATTTCTCCTACCTAGCTTCTGCCACATTCACAGGGATAGTTATTATTATTATTATTATTATTATTATTATTATTATTATTATTATTATTATTGGAGGGGGTGGGTTTCCCCATTTACCGCAACTAATACTATCTATTGTACGTCCCCCTTTGATATTCTACCAGTCGCCAGAACGCTGATCGCCGAAGAAAAATAATTTAATGAGGAACCGAATTTGTCTAGAAGGAAAGAAAGAACCCCGCACATTATAAGGACAGATAGGCAACAACTTCAACAAACAAACTCCATGGCCTGTAGTTCGCATGCGAACTATACCAACTAAGTGACCGCCGCTTGTCGGATAGAGGGTGTCACGTGGTCAGCACAATGGATCCCCACGGCCGTTAATTTCGGTTTTCTAGTCCAGAGCCTCTATTTCCTTGAAATAGCTCCTCAGTTATCCTCACGAGGCTGAGTGAACTCCGTTCCTGGTAGCGCCGGTAATCGAACCCGGGACCCTTGGATATGTGGCCAGGAACTCTGACTACTAGACAATAGAGGCGGTCGACATATAGGCAATCATATCCTAAAGAGAAGGAGAAAGTATTGTCACGTGTTGTGTATGTGGCGCGACAAATAAATTCACGTGGGTCTCGGATTCAGCGAATCTTTATTGGACACTCACACTTATTCACCGTACAATTGTCACCTTTACTGTATTCCGCGGCGGCTTCCTTCCAACCGTTTTGTATGGCCACTAGATCTCAACTATCTTCAGCGGCAGCTTCCTGAAGACTGACTTCTGTATCTCTTGGCGTCTATCCTGAGACTGTCTCGGCGAGTCAGTCAGAGTTACATTGCAACTGACGGTCAGTCATTCAACCCCTTTTTATAACCTCGGCCGTTGCTATGCAAACGACCCTCTGTTTTCTATCACCAGGGATACGCTTTGTTGATACTCCAATACCTACGCAACGGCCAACTGTTGGGGCTACAATACGGCTATTGTCGCTACCTATGCAACGGTCTGTTCTAGCGTTACTATGGAAGTGACTCCTTGATTCCGAACACGTGACAATATATAGGAAAAGAGACAGAAGAATTGGCACGTGGATAGGCGAGCTTCTAAGTACAGGAGGACAGTTAGCATGGAAAACCGTCCTGGCCAATTAATATAACGGACACAGATAGAGAGAGCAAACAATTTAGACCATAGATAATTATATCCATACCTCATCAGGAAGTGAATACCTGACAGGTTATGACCCCCCTCCCCCAGGGGTAGCGGTTTCTACGAAGTAGAATCTTCATACTAACTCGAGGGACCTCAGACCTGGGAGAATTATAGCCTAAAGAGAGGTTCTCAAACGAGAAGAAAAAAGAAGCATCGGGAAATGAGAGACAATGGCGACACCAACAAGAGAGATTCGGAAACAATTTTTAAAATGGCTCCGCAAGCGATGCTGCAGGTTCGAGGTAATAGGTACCATCGTGCCAGAGGTGAAATAGCTGACCGCAGTACCAGATCACCTGGACACAGAAAGAGAGAATATTTTAGACGCAAATGGAACAAAGTAAAACGGTAACAGCATACCAGAGCCATCTCATGGCTCACCTTGAAAATTAGATGGTCATTATTTGATACGACCTCCGAATAGGATTAATTATACGGAATAACGTTAGCCGACAAATTAGGAAAGCACAGGAACTGACGAATTAGGTGACAACACTATCAAGATATAGAGACTGACAAACTCGTTGATGAACACGAGTAGGAAAATAGGGTTCCATACAAGGGTAAATACAGGGTTTATGTTGATTTAATGCTAGTGGGGTGAGACTAAGTCCCTTGTACTGCGGTCACTTCTGGCCTATTGTACCAGTCCCAGATGATAGGTGAGGTTGATTATGGAGCAGTTGGTGGAATAAAGATTTGGCAGGGGAAACCGAAGTACTCGGAGAAAACCTGTTCCAATGCCACTTTGTCCATCACAAATCTCACTTGACCAGACCCGGAATCGAAACCGGGCCGCCGCGATGGGAAGCCAGCGACTAACCGCTTGAGCTATGGAGCGGCCAAGAAATACAGGGTTACTACAAATGATTCATTCCATTTCAAAACACTATATTGGTCGCTCCGTGTTTTTCCCTTTACACAGACAACCAGTATCCTTAAACTGCCGATACCACCGCAGAATGCTCTGTTTACATGGAGGTTCATTTCTGTACTCTGCTCTGAATGCACGCTGCACTACAATAACAGACGAACATCTCGAATTTTCCAACACAGAGAAACTCTTTTCCAGCTTCGTCGCCATTTTGTGAGGAACTGCATTCGTGCTGCCAACTGGTGTATCAGAATGCAAACTTGGCGATTTTGCGGTTCTTTTCATGTATCAGTCATACTTGTATGTATAATACTTTGTGAAACTATAGTGCTTTGAAATGGAATAAATCATTTGTTGTAACCTTGTATTTTAAAGGAAGTTTTCAGGGTTATTCAAGCAAAAGTGAGCGTAGGTAGAGTGGAGAGAGCATACTTGCTGCAGAAGTTTGCCTTGTCAGTTGTCCTGTGTATATTGTCACATGTGTCGGGGGGTACGCCTGACGAAATTAACCTGTTCCAGTTCAGATGATTGAATTTATTGGCATTTCGATTACACACTCTCTCTTAATTACAATTAATACAGCGCCACTACTGATTTACACAGTTTACAGTTCACAGTTGCACACGCACTAGGAGTCTCAGTTTCCACTAGTCGTCTCCTGGCGAAGTCTCTCAACACAGAAACTGGCACTTCAAATTACTATGAAGTCTTCTTGCTATTTCTTGTTCAGTCACCCTGAAACTCGGCACTCAACTAAAACTCTCCTGGACTCCTCTTAGCTGCAGGCGTATTCGTGTTATATAGCCGTCGCACGAACAACGCAGAAAACACAGTTCTACTGTTGCGTAGCGCAGACCACACGGAAAACATTAGTCACGTGATAGCTAAACACTGTTCGGATGTGATATCATTGCACCTGTACGGAAGTGTGTTTACCGAGCTGTTGCCTAAAAGCTGGTTGCATATCCCGATCGTTCGATTGTTGCGTGCGTGTATTACTAAGAAACGGCCGTTTCTGTGACTCAACTGTTCTTGCATGGAGCAAATATGCCACATTATGTATCTGCTTTAGAATTAATCATTGTAATAAAGTGACAACGCGTGTATTGTGTCCATAGATTTCGAATAATGTTACTTGAACGCTGCTGTGTGTGTGTGTGTGTGTGTGTGTACGGGTACACTCGCGCAAAACAAATATGGCGCCTACTCAGAAAGGTCAACCCTCCTCTCCGCGAAGAGATTACCCAATTTCCAAACACAAAAACGGTCTCTGAACGAACACAACTTAGGTCATGGGCCCGAGAGGGCCCTAAATCAAGAATGACTTTGCTGGAATTGCACCGAAGCAATTTATGTGACTGCACTGAACTAGACTCAGAACCGAACCTCTCCTATCATCAATGAAAATGTAAAAAGTGTTGCAATTTTGTCGGAAGATAAACAGTGGACGCTAAGTCAATGAACAACTCCCATTTTCAAATAAATAATTGCTTTTAGAGCGAACATAAATTAGGCCATGAGTTCCAACAGGGCTCAACACAAAAAGCAACTGTGTTGGCTAGGTTCAGTAGAACTTTACTGGACTGGCCTGGACTGAACGCGCAATCAAGGATCCCTGTGCTGGCGAGGCCCAGCAGTCTGTCAATAATGGTTAATCTGAATGTTCCCAGAGCCGTCAGACACTAAAGTACGGTCATGAGTCCCGTGGGATTCGGAAACAACATTTACTGTGCTGGCGAGGCCCAGCAGCAATTTGAGATTCAGTCATCAGTGAGTTATGGCTAGGAGGTAGGCGTAGTTGGTTGAGGCACTATCCTACAAGCCAGAAGGTCGCGGGTTCAAGTCCCGATGAGGTCATTGGATTTTTTTCAACTGACCTAATCCTTCAAGTCGCACTATGGCCCTAAGTCGACTCAGCCTCTAACAGTAGCAGGAATTAATTAAATAATTTTCCTGGGGCGTAAAGCGCGGCCGGCGCGTAAGGCTGACAACCTTACCGCCATTTTTGAACCGATTGTCTAGATAATGTGGGACCCTCAACGTCTCACAACCCTATGGTCCTTCACGGCCTGGTACAGGGATAGCTATACTCTTACTTTATAAGAAGTTGTACTACTGAGTAATCATAAGAAAGAGCGGCCTCCGTAGTCTAGAGGTAACGTTCCCACCTCTTGACTCGTAGTACGCGGGTTCAAATACCCGGCGGAGGTCGTCGAATTTTTAAGGGCGTAAAACTTCAGGGAACAAGTCCTCCGGGAGGGACTTTAAGCCGTGGGTCCCGTGTCGTAGCTTTACGGCACGTAAAAGAACCTCATATCTCCTAAGGAGGTCACTGAGCTAAATTCAAGGACATTTCCCGCCCAACAGCAGTCACTAATACCTCCGGTAGATGGGGGAAGAATTATAGATACCTCTCAGCTAAGTAGAACCGGTCTCGCTGGCTGGGCGGGACTGATGGTAAGCACCAGTACCGGTAGGATATAGAGACTGGTAGAAATCATAGAGGGAAGCACAATGGACCAATACAGGTTTCAGTGTATGGGGAAACCCACCCTCTCTAATAAATAACTAACTAATCATAAGAAAGTAAAATATAACAATTTGTCTTTATTTTTCCCTTGGCACTACAGCCCCAGTGGGCCTAGGCCTACCTCCATGAACTTCTCCGTTTACTTCGGTTTTTCTAGATCTTACACATTCGGTAGGACTCCTTGGGCGGGTGATCAGCTCGTCGCAAGGCCTCTACCTGTATACAAACAAAGAAAAACGCACATACACAAACTAAATATCCATGCCTTGAATGGGATTCGAACCCACGATCCCGGTTTCCAAGCGATCGAAGACAGTACATGCCTCAGACCGCTCGGCTACCGTGACCGGCCAGTTTGACATATACACGAATGAATAGTAATCAGAAAAGAGAATAACAAATACTAGCCTACTTCGGTACTTACTGCAGGCTATCTTCCCTAGATGCAAACTCAGACTAAAGGCCGTTGTGGAGTTACTCTACTTATACAGAATGTAACTGAAACTTTTAAAACAATTTAATGAAGGAAGTGACAAGTAATGTACACGCGCCTGAACTGTTATGTCACTGCATAATCGGAGGTTCATAATTAGATTCTAAAAGCTTAGAATTACTGTGTTTGTGGAACTTTGTCCATCGTCGGCTATTCTAAAGAACTAGAAAACACAACGTTTCGGAAGCTGAATCTGTTTCCTTCCTCAGGTGAGGTGGGAGACATCTGCTCTCTTGAAATGGACAAACGGTTTCGAAAAGATGTAGCAAAGAAATATTTATTGGTATCAGTATCCTGTCAACTGTTCTGCTTCTGTCATTTTCATCACGTTTCTCTTCATTAGCTCCTATCATAACAAATATGTAGGGTCCATTTATCTAGACTGCAAATAAATTTGTCCTTAAGATACACTGAGGGCCGCGCCATAGCTAAAGTGGTTAGTCGCTGGCCTCCCAACGCGGCGGCTCGGGTTCGATCCCAGGTATGGTCAAGTGGGAATTGTGGTAAACAAAGTGGCACTGGGGCAGTTTTTCTCCGAGTACTTCGGTTTCCCCTGCCAGTCTTCATTCTACCAATTGCTCCACAATCACACTCACCTATCATCTGGGGCTGGTACAATACGCCAGAAGTGGCCGCAGTACAAGGGACTTAGTCCCACCCCACTAGCAATATAAAAAGAAAGATACACTATTCAAATTATACAACATATGTCCTGTAGATTTCGTCTCAATATTTTCATCGGCGGGATCATATCATACGAAGCTAAGTTGTGATGGAAACAGTCTTCTGGGATGTGGCGCCGTGTAGATAAAGTGTTAATCGACGTTTTGGAGGAACATATCTCCTCCATCTTCAGGGTAGAAAACAAGAAGAAATCCGCGAGCGAACCAGCGTGAGCAGGCGTTGCATACGTGAGGCGACAAGTTCATCCGAGACGTCGGTTAACACTATATCTACACGGCGCCACATACCAGAAGACTGCTTTCATCATAGTCTTCGCCGTGAAAACCTCATTTACATAATTCTTTCATGTGGTAACATATCTCTAATGTATGTTACCAATTGACCCAACGCATCCATGAGAGTTTCTGCGTGTCCTCACAATTCCACTCGGGGAGCTCGTAGTACAGTGAATGGTTCTGCCGTCTCTGAGCGACACCCCGGAGCTCTACTGGTATAGGCGACTTCTGAGAAGTGTACATTCCTCAGGCCACATGCAGACACAAAGTAGAAGCATCGTCTCGTTTTCTGGTCATGATTAATAATGAGACTTGTATTCGATAATTGGATATTTTAAATATTCTTTTAAAATCACAATAAGTTAATATAACTCAAAATAAATTACCGCCTAGAAATTTCTCAATTCGGACTGGACTATACCTTGCTCCATTCTGGTTCCTCTCTCTTCTGTTCTGGACTGCAACTGTCTTCTCTTCTTGCCTGTCTTCTCCTCGCTTCTGTCTTCTACTCAGCGCTAGGGCATCCGAATCCAAGGAAATTTCGCTTGGTTCCACAGCGCCATTGGTTTCCAAGAATCTATCTCCATGGAAATGTATTTGTCAACTCGTTCCCTAGCAGTGGGTCTACATGTCACATTTTATTTTAATTATGTACAAGAAAAAGATCACGAAATATTACGATCACTTTTCATGCTGGGAATTTGTCATCATTTGTTCCACATAATTTGTGCAGGATTTTCAAATTCTGTTACTGTATTACACATACATGTACAGTACGGAAACTTACGGCCAAAGGATTTTCTTGATTTCGGGTCCTTTAGATAAAAAATTAAACTCATGTAAATTAAATAATTAACTTTTATTTTTCAACATTTGCTTCACCTATAAATTGCTTACAGTTAACAACGAGAGCCATAATTATCACTTTTCTCATTCGATGAGTCTTCATTTTTAAATATGTCTTGCAAAATTAATTTTTCCGAGCATTTAAGCTTGAGCTTGAGCTTATTATAAAACCTCTTCTATGCTACATACCCACAATGTGATGTTACATGTAGACCCATTTGTAGGTAACCCCGAAATACGCGCACGCAAAAACAGAAAATGTATTGCAAGAAGGGTTTTCTATGTGATCCTCACCATAGCCATTGCTAAGCAACGGTTAGCTAAACATATTCCCGCAGAAGTAATTGCACAGAATAAGAGAATATCTAGTGCTACACAAAGGTGCGGGAAACATGCTTTATCAGCAGTACAGTATGTGTCTTCTATCATGTAGCTTAGTTGGTCGAGGCACTATGCTACAAGCTGGAAGGTCGCTGGTTCAAGTCCCGATGAGGTCATTGGATTTGTTCAATTTACCTAAGCCTTCCGGCCGCACTATGGCCCTAGGGTCCACTCAGTCTCTAACAGAAATGAGTACCAGGAATCTTCCTGGGGGGCAAAGGGCGGGCGGTGCGTAGGGCTGACAACATTGCCGCCATCTGTGGGCCGATTGTCTAGAAAATGTGGGAACCTCAATATCTCACAACCCTATGGGCCTTCACGGTCTGTTACAGGGATGCATTTACTTTATTTATTTACTTGCTATTATATACTAAAATAGAATTTGGGGAACATTTGTAACCATATAAATGAAGCTTAGATCAGTGTACACTGTGTATTTATATGGTAGAGCACCGTGGACAAATTCCTATGGCAAGAATCCCACTCCACAAAGGGGTCTTGTAATCCCTGGATAGGCAGCGAAGAGCTATTTCTAATAAGAGTTTTATTGCCAGACTGAAGACCCGTTTATTGGAGCGAAACCCACGCCAGTGCTATGAGAAAGTAAACCCCCAAAAGAGAGTAAAAGAATTATGCTACCAGAATGTCAAGCAACTTGGCTGCCGGGGTTTGGCAACCTCTTTAGACAAACTTCTTTACGAGTAATGGCACCAACTGGGAACCATTATATTTATAGTCTTACCCTTCCATATTTCACAGGTCCTCTAACAGAACGATGTAAAATTGTGTGTTTCAGTACGAAACAAGTCAGCCACTGGATAGCATCCGGAACCTCGCTTATACTGAACTTAGCTCAGACAACGGACAATGTAAATTACAAATGTTTTTTATTTAATAATGAATACAACGATGGATGAATTTCTAAGTGAGGGCAATGAAATTTGCAATCAATCACCAGGTCATTGACTATTGCCACAAAGCCTGAATGTTTTGCAGCAAGATTGCTCTCAATAATATATGGATAAACAACGATCCGCATGAATGTGGACCTGTTGACCTTTGCGGTGGACCTTACGTTCTGGAGACTGTGTGCTTCTTGTGTTACGTAAGCTAATACATGGACTCATGGTGGACAAGCATGATACTTAATTTAAAACTATGTATTCTAATAATTGAGGAGTTGGGATAGCTCTATCGGTAGAGTGACGAGCAATGGGGCTGATAGCTGGGGATCAATTCCAATCAGGGGCAAGAATTTCTCTTCTCCATAACGTCCACACCAGCTCTGGACCCCACCCAGCCTCTTATCAGCAGAGATTTCTCCAGGATTAAGAGGCCGGGGCATGAAGCTGACCATTCACATCCATCTAGTGTTAAGGTTTAGAATGGTGGAGCTAAACCTCCATTCTCTCATATGTCTTCATGGCATATCATTTACTTAATTAAGCAAATGAACAATTTTAAGTTTTACTCTGCTACATGAACACATAATGAAAAAATAAAGCAAAAAATTTAAAAAATCCAGATATCTAATTCACAAAAGCTGTTGAGAACATCCTATACATTAACAGATATGTCCATAGGTCTCTTGCAAAAAATTTCTATACACAAATATTTTCACATAGTTATTTCATTAATTTATTAAGAAATTAAGAAAGCAAATGTATTTTTGTAACAGGCCGTGGAAGCCCATACGGTTGTGAAATGTTGAGGTTCACACGTTTTCTAGACAGTCGGCTCATAGATGGCGGTAAGGTTGTCAGCCCCACGCGCCGGCCGCCCTTCAACCTGAAGAATATTCCAGATAGTCATTTCTGTCATAGACTAAGTCGACCCCAGGGTCATAGTGCAGCTAGAAGGATTAGGTCAATTGAAAAAATAATTCAGTGACTTCATCGGGACTTGAACCCGTGACCTTCCGTCTTGTAGCATAGTGCCTCAACCAACTACGCTACCGCCTGACCCCTACAAAATAGAATTTCTCTGTCACACACTGGTAGATAGCTTGATGAAATTTTGTGGACCGGAAGTGCCAAAGAAAGAGATTAATGGACATGCTCTCGGAATCCCGGTGCTGGAACCCCTTCCGAAATTATTTCCCGTAAAATCCTGCTCCTCATATCAAATTTCCTTCTATGTAGCGGTCATTCACTTGCCTCTTGACCTCCAAGCAGACTTCCCGCGTCCATTTCTCGAATCTGTTTTCAATGCATGAAAATGCCATCAGATATTATATTCATAATGCATCGATTAAGGATATGAGTTGACAATTCAATGGAAAGTCATATCACGTGATATAAAAAATTCATGAAGTTGTCCTGACTCTTCAACATTTCCTCATGCCAGTTTCTTGGGTTATGTGAGAATAGCTTTACCATGACGAAAGGTAATTCATTATTGAAGCCTTTTGTAAATTCGAATAAAGAGACAAAAATCCTGTAAATGAGATATCGTGAATTATATTCGTTAAATATCAGAGCTAGTATAAACTGCTTAAGAGAAAATATAGTATAAACTATGTAAGATTTNTTTGGAGGCGATACGTTCCTCCGAAACGTCGGTTTACACCACATATACACGGTGCCAAATCCCAGAAAACTGCTTTCTTCATAGTATAAACTGCTAAGATGAAGTATACTGTCACGTGTAGGGTAGTACGCGTGAATAAATGACGGGTTGTAGTTCGGATGATTGGATTTATTAGCTCCTTGGTTATAATATCTCTTGATCACACTTAATTTCAACTCTATCACTGATTTACACACTTCAAATTTCACCGTTGCACACGCACTACGATTCTACGTCTTCACTAGTTGTCCTCTGACAATGGATCTGAACGCAGAAACTAGCGCAGTCTCTCTGAGCCACACACTCCAAATATTGCACATAAATGAAGTCTCCAAATCACAAGCAAAGACTTCAAACGACGAATTTTTCGTGGCTCTCTTATAACGAGAACTCATTTCAACGGAACTGCACTTAAAACTGAACTTGTTAAGTAAAAGTCACATTGCGACTGACGGTCAGTCACTCAGTAAGTCTTGGTGTCAAGCCCCTTCTAGGGCTCACGACCAGAAACTGTTTGACAGTTACGGTCTTGTTTCTGTGGGGCGCCCTCTCTGACGAGAGGACGGGTCTGTCTTTTGTATATGCTGCTGACCCTTCCAACGCAGTCTTCTCGGGTCCGAGTCCCTTGGGACTCGCGACCGTACTTTAAAGTCTAAAATTTAAGACTTCCCTTTTCGTCGTCTCCTAGGTCTCGCAAGGTCAGGGTTAAGGTATTTAACTCTGCCTCCGAATGGATGTGAACCTGTTAAGTCAGGTCGGAGTCCGCCTTCAGTTCAATGGGTACAGTAATGCGGCCGGGGTGTGATACTGGCCACTCTCCTCCAACAACTGTCGAAGGGTAAAGTATGGTGGAGCTATAATTCAACTCCCCAATATGTTTTCATGGCATGGTGGTTAATAAATTAAGTCGCAAAGACAACTTTGCTTTTGCCTTCTTTACCATATGTCTGGGTTTATACTTTAATCATTTCTCCGTGTGCAGCTATAGCCAATTAAACAGATGCATCACCCATAGGTAACAAGTAGTACTATTAGAACCATTCCAAATTAACAAAATAAATAATAAAAGTTCTGACACTGGATTTAAGCGACCTTCTGGAGGAAGGTGTTCTGAGGGAATATTAATGTATGCACGGTAACACATCTACTGCTATTAAAGAACATTGACCGACATGCAAACAATAAACCTTTCTTTATTGAACGTTGTGTGACAGAATAGAGAGAATTCTAATTGGTAGGGGCCTTCACCTTCGAGTTAGGCAAAATGTGTAACTTTATCACTATCGGCATTATTTGCCATCAACAGCGTTAGCGTTACGCATGCGCAAGTGTAAAGAAATTGAGTAAAAAATTCCGAATGTGAATGTGAGGCTGCAAGAGGGATTACACCTGTTGGAAGGATTGAATTGGTGAGGGTAAACCAGCTTACAAAAAGTTCCAGCGGTATTGTGGGCATTGCAGTAGCGTTATGGTACACGGCAAAGGGTATTTGGGAAAATCAGTGCCAAAAATATTGTGCCAAAGATAGCAGTGCTCATATGTAAAATTTCTGGTGTATATTGGCACTGATAGTGCACTTGTCCTACGACATCAAAAGAATTCTGGATGTCACAACAGTGCTGGAATTCACAGTGACAGTGGTAACATGGGGATCATACTAGCGCTGAGATACACAGAGACAGTACTACTTCGGGGATATACGGGAGCAGTGAGACACACAATGCCAATGGTACTTACTGTGTGGATTGTAGAAGCGGTGAGACACACAGTGTCAGATGTACTGTGAGGATGAAAGTAGCGTTAGATGCACAATGGCAGTGGTATTGTGGAAATGCTAGTAGAGTTGAGAATTAGAGAGAATGGGGTGCTCAGGGTATGGTAGTAGCGGTGAGTTGCACACTGACAGTTGTATTGTGGAATAATAACGTGAGATGCAATTTACGAGTGCTATTGTGGGGTCGGGAGTAGCGGCAGATACACAGTATCAGTGGTATCGTGGGGATGATAGTATCGTGAGATAGAGCCAGCTGTATTATTGTGATAATAGTGGCGTGAGATACACAGTACCAGTGGTATTGTTGGGATAACAGTATCGTGAGATAGAGCCAGCTGTATTATTGTGATAATAGTGGTGTGGGCTGCACAGTACCAGTGGTATTGTGGGGATGACAGTATCTTGAGATAGATAGAGCCAGCTGTGTTATTGTGATAATAGTGACGTGAGATACACAGTACCAGTGGTATTGTGGGAATGACAGTATCGTTAGATAGACAGAGCCAGCTGTGTTATTGCGAAAATAGTGGCGTGAGATACATAGTACCAGTGGTTTTGATGGGCTAACAGTATCGTGAGATAGAGCCTGCTGTATTATTGTGATAATAGTGGTGTGGGCTGCACAGTACCAGTGGTATCGTGGGGATGATAGTATCTTGAGATAGACAGAGCCAGCTGTGTTATTGTGAAAATAGTGGCGTGAGATACATAGTACGAGTGGTTTTGTTGGGATAACAGTATCGTGAGATAGAGCCAGCTGTATTGTGATAATAGAGGTGTGGACTGCACAGTACCAGTGGTATTGTGGGGATGACAGTATCTTGAGATAGATAGAGCCAGCTGTGTTATTGTGATAATAGTGACGTGAGATACACAGTACCAGTGGTATTGTGGGAATGACAGTATCGTTAGATAGACAGAGCCAGCTGTGTTATTGCGAAAATAGTGGCGTGAGATACATAGTACCAGTGGTTTTGATGGGCTAACAGTATCGTGAGATAGAGCCTGCTGTATTATTGTGATAATAGTGGTGTGGGCTGCACAGTACCAGTGGTATCGTGGGGATGATAGTATCTTGAGATAGACAGAGCCAGCTGTGTTATTGTGAAAATAGTGGCGTGAGATACATAGTACGAGTGGTTTTGTTGGGATAACAGTATCGTGAGATAGAGCCAGCTGTATTGTGATAATAGAGGTGTGGACTGCACAGTACCAGTGGTATTGTGGGGATGACAGTATCTTGAGATAGATAGAGCCAGCTGTGTTATTGTGATAATAGTGACGTGAGATACACAGTACCAGTGGTATTGTGGGGATCAAAGCATCGTGACATGAATTGTTGTAGTGAAATATCCATTGCTATGACAATTTGCAGAAGCATACCGTTAAAACGAATCTACTATTGTCTCATCGTTATATCAGGATTTATTCAATTTCATGAAAATGTCCTTTGTGTTTCAGACCCTCTTCTAACAACAACATGGCCTCTGTGTGCAAAAAGCTTTATGCTGAGTATAGTAAACTTTTCTATTATCTTGCAGGTGAGATATATTTAATGAATAGATATATATTTCCCTTAATAAATATATCATCGTGTTGCCTGTGTTTAAAATAAGTGAGCCTAAGGAAAGTATTTACTTACTTACTTACATCTTACAATTCATTTTAATATTATTTTTCGTTTATTCCCCTTACTGAGCTTATGCAACGCGTTGGTGTTAAAATAAAACAAAAACAAAATTGGTTCTGTTTATAGTCGAAGGCGAGATGTTCATAGCTCAGGTTTTATAGTTCTTGCAGATCTTAGAGGAACGTGGTGTATGGTACAATAGGCCGTAAGTGACTGCAGTACAAGGGAATTAGTCCCACCCCACTAGCAATAAAAAAATGTGTTATAACGGGCAAATGCATTCCCTTCTGATCCCTCCAGAATTTTTCAACCAAATCTTACAGGAGAACCTGATTGTTTCATGCCTTGGGGAGGCAAAGTGAGTTTGAAATACTTACAGGCATATGAATACCATGAGTACATTGACAAAATAATCTTATGACTATCGAATGAAAATACGAAGTTTAACTACATTAAATGATGATGATTTATCATCGTTCTGGATGTAAAGTATAAACAGGCCAACATTTCGTATTTTCTTGTTTCCTATGGCGCTACAGCCCCAATTTGGGCCTTGGCCTAACTCCAAGAAACTCTCCGTTTCACTTCGGTTTACTAAATCTCAGAGATTCAGTAGGACTCCTTGGACGAGTGATCAGCTCGCCGCAAAGCCTCTACCTCAGCATTTCCTATAATTTATCTAAAACTCTTTAGTGTAAGTAAAATCGTTAGTGAATATCCTCACGCAAGAAATGTCCTGTAGTTTCAACGAAATCTAATATATGGCACTCATGGGGAGCACTGCTTACAAGTTTCACAAATTAATACTAACTTCTGCGAAATTAATAACATATTTATATCTGTAAGTAATTTTGGTTATTAATGACTACGTTCCCTCAAAGGTATTACAGACAGAGACGTGGTTCTCTTCAGATTGCACTGGACGTCGCATTTTCAATCTTCTCGAAGCTTCGTCGTTAAGAGTTTCAAATACGAAGAGTTAATTGAGAAATTCAATAGTCTATCGAAGAGATGTAATTAATGTCATATTTTCTGTGATATGTTGTTGAATAATCTGATAGACGTTTCGAAGGAACGTGCTTTCTTCAGAGTGGCTAAGATTCAGACAGAAGACTCAGAATCTTTGGCATTTTCGACTTTGGATTTGAGAGAGCAGGTTCCTCTAAAATGTCGTTAAAAATGTAGCAGATTACACGGCGTCACATTCTGGAAAAAAAAATTATCTTCATTGTTATCACCCTGATAACCTCTCATATTTACCTCAATTTGAGTATTTAATAAGTTGATTGAAATTATATTAGGTCTCTCCCCAGGAACTCCAATTTTCTTAGGGGCTAGGATCCTTCATTTACTCAATTCTACATTACAGAATATATTACTTGTTGAAAATTTCACAGGTCTTTCAATATACGTTTTCTACAAGAATCAATTATAAACTATTTCTCTGTACCTCGTATCTCATATAGCTGTAATAATTTGCTATCGTAATTTCCAACCTCGAGACGTCAATTATAGTATTTCTACCGTGTTGCAGATCACAGGAGTGACGAATGGTTCTTGATGGGCTCTCCTTGGCCTGTGATCTTCATTGCCATTTCCTATGTGTACTTTGTGCAGAACCTGGGTCCCCGTTTGATGAAGCACAGACCTGCCTTCAACGTGGAACCAATCGTTCGGGTGTACAATCTGATGCAGATATCCATGTGTCTCTATCTCGTTTACAAGGTAAGTCACACGAAGTAAGGTAACATTTTACAAAAATGAATTATGAAAAAGCTAGTTGTAATTAATTATTACTGACTGGTTTGTTGATTTATACCGTGGGAATTAACCACGACGAGCAGAATGCAGAGAATAAGAGAAGGAACGAGTCGACTGCTGAGTGCAAGAGGAGCGAGTGTTGGTGTGAAGCGGGCAACAGAAGCAAGGCGCGATCTTATGTTGCTGCTGGGGTAGGCAACCTCCAGATGTGGAGGGTAAAAGTCCAATTTTATGGAGAAATAGATGAGTTGTAATCTGTCTCTCCATCAAGTCGGACATTTACACAACGGAGTCGCCCGTCAAATTGTATTAAATATTAAATAATAACATACAACATAACAACAGGCCTCCGAACACCATATCAGCCATTGTGTATATAATATGTCGGTATGAGCCTTACATATACGTATTACGATTACAACTGCCAACTTCCAAATACCATCACATATACAATATTTAGATATACTTTAGACTATGTAACTTGTTATTTAAGACTTCAATATTATTTTAATTTATATTTTATATTCGGTCATATCATTTTATATCATTGTATATACTTGGAAGTTTAGCACTGTATACTATATTTGACATGCAATTCAGTAACGAAAAGTTTAATGTATTTGCCTGATGATGGCCTTTTGAAGGCCGAAACATGTAGAAACATTATCTCCTAGAGCTACGTACACATATTATTGATTGTTGTGTTATGACGGTGTTCAGTAAGAAATAATATATGATACACAACAGGACGCATTGTTTCTCGGCAGTGATACTCAGCCGTACTTGTTACAGGCACATGCTTTGGGATGGGGAACAAAATACCACGTGTTCTGCCAGCCTATTGACTATTCCAACACAGAAACAGCCACACAGGTGCGTGTGTCTCATTAATAACATCTGAACCTGAGTCACTTCACATTCTTACTCTGTATTTGTTAAGGTACTGCTTTAATATAACCAATCCCCTGTTGCATTTTAAGTTCTGCCTTACAAACCACTCCCACTGTTTAACTTCATGCGAGCAGTAAGAACAGATCTAGTCGATTCAACTCAATAGTAATACAGTATTGCTCTGCAAGTGACTCAGTCTCAGCGAGAGTTTTCCTCGTAATTCAATATGCTATATTTCCTAGTCTCACCTTCGTGAGAAGACAGTGTCCATTCTGCTTTTACTCTTGAATTTATCTTTCTGTAAAGTTAGACATTCCTCATTATTTCTGTATGAAATCTGAACTGGAATTATCTGTGCAGATGGCAAGAACGGTGTGGCTGTACTTCATACTTAAAGTTGTTGATCTTCTGGATACGGTAAGAGAATTTTATTAGCAAAGTAAGTTAGCTTAGTTATTAGCTTAGTAAGTAGAGAGACTAACGTAAACGTTTTGCTTGTTGCGTAACGATATATCAGTAGGGAGGAGTACAGGTTCTCTTCCAAATCATAGTGTGACAGTCCTCAAATTTAAGATCAAAATGGCTACCAAGATGTCAGAGAAGCCAAAATACGTCTGCTAATTTATTTAAAATAATTTATTGTGACATATAAAAAAGATCAAAATATAATCTCAGTTTGAATGAACCTTTTAACCCATGTTTTTTCTCGACAAAGAAAACACGATCACTTTGTTGCATGTCCAGCATTTCAGAAAGATGTTCGCAGATGAGTTAGCTTTCAAATCATAGTTCGAACATACAAAAAAATATGTCCAGATACTACCTGGAACTGACCGAAATGCGGCTTTACGCTCTATTTGAAAACTTCAGTCTATTGGTATAGAAAGGCTCACAAGTTATAGATCTCCAGATATCATCAAATTTCAACAGAATTTATTCAGACACTATGAGAAATATCATGCTCCGATAACAGTAAGCTTATTAACGATTTATGCAGTAAGGAAAAATTGGTAAATAGTACCAATTTGTAAGGATGGAGAAAAACTGCCTGCAGAAAACATCCAGGCCTGTCAGTGTTATCGGCTTCACACACTATTTTGTGCAGTATTGTTCTCTCAAAGTTGATTTCGTTTGTAGAATAAGTTACAGAGGTTCGTCTTAGAGTTCTACGTAATGTATCAACTATTGATTAGATTTTCTACAGATGCTACAGATCAAATTGGAGTATAACAGGACAGTATATTTGATATACATAAACTCCCTCAAACCGTAAGTCTCGGCTATGAGAAACTTTTTGCAGAATGTTTAGTCGATCAGAGGGGCCGCGCATTTGTGGCTCGCTAGAACGCTGAGATCGTGAGTTCAAACCCCACCAAGGCATGGATGTCCGTCTGTGCGTTTTATTCTGTGTTTGTGTTGTCCTGTGTGTAGGTAGCGGCCTTGCGACGGGATGATCACTCATACAAGGAGTCCTGCCGTCTGTATAATAATGATTATAAAACTGAAGAAGAGGCGAGGACCCAACAAAGGGCTGTATAATCATTAATGAATAAATGAATGAATGAACGCATGAATCTGAATGAATAGATGAAAATGAACGAATGAACACAGCGTTATATATATCAGAAGATAGAAATTTCATGTAAATAATTGTTCTACCTACTGAAAATAAAAAAATCAAACACAGGCGAGTCCAATGCATGCAGTCAGACGCAGATGTTCTCACAGAAATTCATAACAAAGCTGAACTGAAAATTTAAGTATTCTCTCTCTCTTTCATCTTGCTTTTGCTCCCACTTTGGACCATAGGGCATCCGTGAAACGTTTTGTTTCTCTTCAGTTTCTTAATCATATAAACATCCGGTGGGACTTCTTGGACAGGAAATCAGCCCGTCGCAAGGCCGCAACCTGCACACAAAGCAACACAAACACAAAATAGACTTACGCAGATAGCCATGCCTCGAGTGGAATTCCAATCCACGATCCCAGTGGTGAAGAGCGCACACATCTCATGCCTTAGAGCGCGGCTACTGTGATCTGAAATTTATTTTTTTTTCCTGGCACTACAGCCCCAGTGGGCCTGGGCCTACCTCCATGAACTTCTCCGTTCACTTCGGTTTTTCTACATCTTACACATTCGGTAGGACTCCTTGGGCGGGTGATCAGCTCGTTGCAAGGCCTCTACCTGTACACAAACATCCATGCCCTGAGCGGGATTCGAACCCACGATCCCAGCTTCCCAGCGAGCGAAGACAGTACATGCTTTAGACCTCTCGGCTACCGTGACCGGCTGCAATACAAATATTACCGTCTGGTAATTCCTGCTATCTCTCTCTAAAATTCTCGAAGTTGATTTTGTGTATTCATTTAACATTATCAGGCATGTGTAGTATAATAGTATAGTGCGCTTTGTTTAATAGTGAGATATTTAGTATACATTGCGCGCTTCAGTTTAGCAATTAATATGTAACTGATACTTGCAGACAACTTAGAAATCCTCAAGTGTTGCCCCTGATTGTTTAATGAGCGGCAGTTTTACAGCAGTAAGTAAACACCACAACACAGCATATAGGGGAGCTAACCGAGTTCTATTTTCATGTTGATTGTAGGTATTTTTCGTTCTTCGGAAGAAAAACAACCAGATATCTTTCCTGCACGTATATCATCACGGCATGATGGTGATCCTTACGTGGGCTACGACTAAGTTCTTGCCAGGTAATATTCAGTTATATGCCACTGTTTCCTACCACTAATATCATAAAAATGCGTTTTTCTCAAAAACAGCCTCAGTGAATTTAATTAATTTTTGACGAATTATGGAAACCGTACCTGTAAATAAAATTGCATAGACAGCGCCCTCACTAAAATGACGACACTCATACTACGGGGACAAAAGTAAACCGAAATGCGAATTATATCGAAACGGGGTTTCGTGGTGGGACGGATTAAAATTTTGTTCGACTTTCAATAATCACTAATGGTCTATGGCGACACAATCGAATTGTTTTCAAGGTAAAGTAGTTAAGGTTAATCATGTATGAGAAGGTATGTGCAATGTTTGCACTTTTATTTTAAACCCCCCTTTGTAAATATTACATTTTCACATTAGCGACCCACTTGACATTCTTGTTCTTCGTCACAAAATCACAAAATTTGCTTTACCATTATCACTCCACTAAGAATAACCATTCCTATGTTGTTCTCTGGGAATTATTGGTTTCCTTCAAAAAACTTGGATTAAGACCCTTGTTTCGCATATGTCGTGTACAGAGATAATTTTACAAAATCGTTAGCTGAAATATTTCTTATTTTTAGACTACCCATCCACATTTTAATTTTTCATAGATATGTTGTCTTCACTTGCTGACACCCGAGTTGACTGTTTCTAGATTACTTTCCTTATTTTGAACTAATAAAAGCAGGCTTACGTCTGTGTGTCTCTCTGTGTGTCCCCTTATTAACTTCTGAATCACTGAAGCAATATTTATTACATTCTGTATATATATAATATTACTTGAGCCCATTTCAGAGGCATAATTCCTAAATCCCTTCCATCAGTCTGTGTGTGTCTCTGTGTGTCACCCTGTCGTTGCTAGGTAAAGACTCGGTATGCCGCTAAAATGACTATACAAGCAACAGTAGAATTGTTGGAGACGTCGTTTTATGTGCGGTCCGTGTCGAATCAAAGGAAAGTACATGATTAGTTTTTCCAGAACTTGTTGTTTGTGAGTGCTAAATTAGTTCTTTAATATTAAGACAAGAGTACAAATTGACTGGTTTTGTGAAAAGAATACGCTGAGGAGATTGTTAGAATATACGAGGGACAAAGTAAAAAGAGTGTAGAAAATTTGAAGAGTGTCATAAGTGGTACTCTTCAGCAAACCTTAACAGAATGATGAAGTCGCCTGTAACACGCAAAGTGGGGGCAAGATATGCATAGAGAATTTTATGGGAAAACCTGAAAGGAAAAATTATTTGGAAGATCTAGGCGTAGATGGGAGATTAATATTAAAACACACAATGGCAATGAGTGAGGAGACAGAGAGTGGATTTGCCTACCTCAGTATATGGAGAAGTGACGAGCTGTCAGATACATAAAAGGCGGGGTGTTTATTCAATAGCTGAAAGATTATAAGCCTACATCTTTAGTTTTATTAAAAGTAGACAGATGATTAATAACGAACATTCAATTGAAGAGTAATCCAATTAACTTAAAAGAACACTCCTTTCCATCATTTTACAGAACAATTTGCGAAACAAATATGGACCTACTGTTACCCCCCCCCCCTTCTCGACGCCTTTGAGGTGTGGCGACTGGGGTACGCCTCAGTTACATATTGATTTTACAGGTGGCCATGGGACCTTCTTGGGATATACGAACTCCATCGTCCACGCTGTTATGTACGCCTATTATTTCATCACTTCCATGTGGCCGGAGTATAAGGGCAGCTTTTGGTGGAAGAAGTACATTACTCAGCTACAGATGGTAAGCAAACAAAATCTTCCTCTCGTCCAAAACATTCCTTCGAATGTGGAACATTATTAATGCTGTTGCTTTTCCTTCCTCTTGAAAGGTTTTTCCTTCACACGCATTAAAGTCTCTTTATTTACACGAATTGCCTTATTTTGTTTGAAGTACATATGCAAGCTCACCTAGCTATAATTTTATAGCTACAATCATGTTGTTAATATTGGCGGTAGTTTTATTTATTTAAATTTACAGTAAATTTTATGGATGGGGCAGGAAACATATTTTGCTCTGAAGGAAGTAAGGACGGATTTCGATACAAGTGCAATTATTTATAAAAAGGTGAGTATAGCCGAGTACAATTGCAGAGCACCTGGACTATTTAGAGGCTTCGTGATGGCATTCCCACTGCAACTGGAGTACCAAAAAATTAAGTTGGGTTAATTCGAATATTTTGATACGAAAGTAATACAAAATTGACAAGCATTTGTTTCTATTGAAAATTGTCTGACACAAACAGATATTAATGAAATTCTTCACAATGTGCGACTGTTAAGCTTTAAGGGAATAAGGGAAATAACAGGTGAATGAAAGACTTCAGTCACTGACGGATAAAGAAAGAACCATAAATCTGCAGAATATGGTAACAGATACCGCATTATAATAAATTAAAATCGTGGTCCAGAAGCGAATACAATATCAAGTAGAGTGCAGCACTCCATAATTCGAAAATCTGAGATAGGGGCAATTTCAGGTACCAGAAGTTTCAGGGTACCAGGCGTTCTTTCCACAAACTGATAAAATGATTAAACACAACAAATATTACACAAATATTACGAGTATACTACTTTCAGCAGATTGGCAAAATGCCAACAAGGTGGTCTTTTAGCGGGCCAAGCAGATGGAAGCCACTAAGTGCCAAGTCAGGGCTGTAAGGCAGATGTCCAAGAAGTTCCCACTGTAGTTCCTGAACCCTCTTCTGGGTTGCTCGCGCTGTATGGGGCTTGCATTGTCATGTTGAAGCAGTACTCCTCTTGCCAGTTGGCCTGAAGGTCTTGTGCGAATTTCAAACCAGCGCTTCAATAGAATTTTACAGTATGATGCAGAATTCACATTTTCACCACTCTTCAGAAAATTGGCTAACAGCACTCCCTCATAATTCCAAAACACAGAAAACGCCTGTAGCGTATCTTTAAACTTTTTCGGTTGAAGGTGAATTTCTATATTTCCATTTCACTGAATCGCGCTTTGATTCGGGTTGATAGTGATTCACCCATGCTTCATCCAAACAACAATCCTGTCGAGCATACTCGTATATGCTCCTTCATCCTTATACCGCAAGAGACGTTGCAAGGACAGGCCCATTGGGTTCAATTTTTCTCGATCTTTCAGTTCTCTGGGCACATACCGTGCGCACATTTCCGGAATTTCAAATTATCATGCATTATGTTCTATGCTAACCCATGGGAACACCCCAGTGCAGTTTCTACGCTCTCTGTTGTTATGCTCCTGTCAGCTCGAATCAACTCTTCCGCTGCACAGTGGCTCCTGTCGCAATCTCAATCGGGCATCATCTGCCACCCTCTGATGTCCTTCAGAGAGTTTCTCGACCCAGTTATGAACCGCTTCATACGATAAATACTTCCCACCGTAAACAGAAAGCATTTGTTTATGAATATTTTTGCACTGAGAATTCTTGTCCACAAAAGGCGCGAAACAGAAGACTGCTATTCGGTAGTATACTTCTCCAGCACGGTCGCCATTTTTACTACTGAAACTAGTCTCTCACATTGAGCATGAGCGTCTGCTACCTAGGTTGTTATGAAGCTAGACTCTGCTGCTACCTAGTGATACATAGATAAGACTTATTTCATCCATTACAGTTGTTTTACTTCAATTTGTGACATATTTACTGACTCCCTCGTACATTCACTTAAATAAATGTAATTAAATTTTTCAAATAAACAGATGAAACACAGAATATTAATAAGCAAGCCAAACACCAAGAAAGTAAGCTCTTCCAAATACCAGTGAAAAGGTCACTTGGAAGTGTTAAGACTAGGTAATAAAAAAATAAAGCTATCCCTGTAGCAGACAGTAAGGCCCATAGGGTTGTCAGGCGTAGATGCTCCAAAATTTTCTAGACAGTCGGCTCACAGATGGCAACAAAATTGTCAACCTTAGGTGCCGGCCGCCCTTTTCTCTCAAGAATTTTCCTGTTTTTAATTTCGTTAGAGGCTGTATTGACGCCAGTGCCATAGTGCGGCTGGAAGGATTAGGTAAATTGAAAAAATTCACCTCATCAGGACTCGAACCCGCGACCTTCCAGCTTGTAGCATAGTACCTTAATCAGACCTTACCAGACGACGGAATGATATTAAAACGTGTTATATTGAGTTATTCATTTATTCAGCACAGAGGGGGTCGGTTTCCCCATGCACCGCGACTAATAGTCTATTGTACGTCCCCCTTTAATTTCTACTGTCGCCATACCCTACCAATACTGGAGCCCGTTATCTCCCCTTTCTGCCAGCGAGGTCCGCCCTCTACTGGCATTGGTACCCGATAACTTCCCCATCTACCGGAGGCATGGGAAACTACTTAGGCGGGAAATATTTTGCCTAATTTTGCTCAGAGAACTCCTAGAGACATGAGGTTCTTTTACGTGCCGTAAATCTACGACACGGGACCCACGGCTTAAACTCCCTCCCGGAGGACTTGTTCCTTGAATTTTTCCGCCCTTAAAAATTCCACGACCTCCGCCGGATTTGAACGTTACTCCTAGACTACAGAGGCCGCTAAAACGTGTTATAACAAATATTGAGGATGAAATATTAGAGATGACAACACAATGGCTTTTTTTCGTGAACAAAGGACCTTTAGTCAGGGTTCAGTAGAAGCAATGTCGGCATGGAGTTTATCACATTTCCCAGTCTGCCACATGTTTCCCCACACTATTCGCTTCACTGTAGTTTGCTTGATTTTGTTCCCAGTATTTAATATATTTTTGTGTTCTATACAGATGTATTTATTACTGTTTCCTTTCAGATTCAATTCGTGCTGATTGGTCTACATGCGTCAACAGCTTTAGTGATTGAAAACTGTGAATATCCAACATTTATGGCCTTAACAATGATCATACAAAGCATAATTATGTTCAAGCTGTTTTACGATTTCTATCAAAGAGCTTATGTGAAAAAGATCAAATAGGGCATAAGTATTCACTTCAATTAAAGCACATTTTGCATTTTTTTTTCACCTCTGAAGGAATATATTACAGCTGCATATCATTTTGCAAGCACAAACTTATAACATGTACTTCTCACATTTGTAAGTACATCAGGATCAATAAACTAAGATTTATGCAACATCCAGTAAGCCTAGTGCTCGCAGTGTTTGTCATTCAGCACATTCAAGCATAGAAATACAATAGGAAAATCCCTCAATGGGGGAGGAGCGAAGATGAACCTGAATGCGGTGCAAATGAGACACTTAGAGACAAGCGTTGCATTCTAAAACAGATAAGCTGAATATGTCAAGTCAATTAAAATGCAATGCTGCTTAATTTTTACTGTTAATGAAGAAGAGAAAATATAAGACAAAAAATTATTTTATGCCTTACACAATCCTCAATAGAAGTGCAGTTGTGTCCCTGTAAAATTCAAAATGGAAGTCCAACGACCTTCTGAAATAATTTTCATTTCATGCACCCTGTTGTTTTATTATATACAGTTCTTTATTAGAGTCCGTCGCAACACAACAATACAATGGTCAAGGCCAAAATTAGCTTAGTTACATGTTTCGGCTGTTGGAGCCATCATCAGTTGCAATCTACATTCCCTGAAGAACGGACTAAATACACTTTAAGATGAGGCACCGGCCAAACGATTAATGGCGAACTATGCAACGTCTATACCACGGACCTCCAAGCAGTTTATTACATGTATACAAGTCTAGATTATACTGCTATATGTCCGTGGGAATATAACAAAATTGCAACAACTGAGTTCATATGGAATATCACACGAAGAGTTTTATAATTTTTTACGCCGTAACTTTCGTTTTTATAATAAGTTTATAATTCATTCTATTTTTATACCATATATTTTATAATGTAATAATTATCAAGTATGCAGCTTCACCATCGCAATTGCAGTTCAGTAGTGTGTGAATATGGTAATCATGTGTTTGCCTGATGATGGCTTTAATAGCCAAAACATGTAGCTGAGCTAATTTTAGTCTTGGTCATTGTATTGTTGTGTTGCGACGGGTTGTAATAAAGAATTTCTTCTAAAATATATAATCATATTCCGAATTCGAGGAAAGACTGATGTTGCAGATCAAGGAAGAGATGGAGTCGAAGACTGGAACATGGTTCTTCTGCCTAATCCGTGATTGTAGATGATCATGATAAAGTGAAAAATACCTATTCTAAGACATGAGCATCTAGTTCCAATGTTGTATTTTAGCGTCCTGTTGCACGGATTTTCATCCATGATATGTATACAGTGGTCGTCTTGTAGTGCACTCAATTTCACCTGTTACTTCACTTACGCTAATTAGCGTAATTAGGGCACCTGATGATGACACTATGTTACCGAAACATGTCGTGAAGTAACAGGTGAAGTTGAGTGCACTACAAGACGGCCACTCTATACATATCATGGATCTAGTTCCAAGTTCATGCCTTTTCCTGTTATTGGTCTGCAAAGGGTTTGCAATTGAAGTAACTTTATCCAAGTCATAAAGTATCTACTGATGCTCGCACGAATCTTCAAAACAAATGTTTTTTTTTCAGTAGTTCCAGAAAGGTCTCTTCTGACCTTCAGAATTCATTATGGCAGCAAAGTTTTTGTCATGTGGTGACCACAGTTACAATATGCTTGGTATGAGCAGGGTGTTGCAAGCCAAGATAAAAGGTGGTACTTCCTTACTGTGTTTTAATATACCGGAACCTTCATCTTCGAACTGTCACTTAACTCAGATGTTTCACATAAATTGTTCTGCAGTCACTTTCCAAAAAAGTTTTCTCAAAAATATTTACTGCATAGCAAACTTGCAGAAACAGTTCCTCATACCACTACCATACCACTCTAAAAGTAAACATATTGTATTGGAAGCAAATAATATTTCTTACCATATAAACAATTACAAAAGTTGTCATGGTGTGAAATTTTGTGGTTATGCCTAAGAAATCTGAGCGGCATTAAGAAATATTTGATGATCGTAAATTTACAATTTGTAAAAATGGTAGTACTAATGATATCCAAGAACACATCAGCAGTCTACATTATTATGGTTGAAATTCAAGGTGAGTTGATTCGCCAGCCTCATATATTGAAGTGTCATGTTGTGATCTGCTCGAAAAACAAACTGACAGGCCGCGCCATAGCTCAAGCCGTTAGTTGCTGGCTTCCCACTGCGGCGGGGTTCGATCCCGGGTCTGGTCAAGTGGGATTTGTGGTGGACAAAGTGGTCCTGGGGCGGGTTTTCTCCGAGTACTTCGGTTTCACCTGCCAATCTTCATTCCACCAAATTCTCCATCATCATAATCACCCGGGGCAGGTTACAATAGGCCAAATATTGGCCGCCGTGCCGAGTGGACCCAGTTGGATTCCACCCCCCACTAAGCTAATTAAAAGAAAAGCCAAATTGACCTACATTTAGTAAATTTTTTTCCTCCATGGATTTTGGATTGTTCGTCAAATCAGTTTCTCAAATTGTTTGCCCGTAGTGTTCAAGAATCTGATCTGGCCTAAGTTTTGAGGAAATGTGTTTTTGCTTTGGGTTTCGGTCGAGTAATAAACTTTGCCTCCTTCCAAGCAGCCGGGAGGTGACCAAGTCGAAGGCAGTGATTCAGTGAAAGTGTTAATTATAGAAGTGGTCTTCTTGGAAAATGCCGGAGATATTCATATAGCGAAACTGGCACAGTAGTCAGCACAGCAAAGTCTTCTCTGAAATCTGCTTGCGTTTCGTCACTGATATCTTTCTGGAACGTGGTAATGAACGGGTATTTAATCCAGTACAATTATTTTTATTGCTATTGGGGTGGGACTAAGTACCTTGTACTGGGCTACTCCTGACCTATTGTACTAGCCCCAGATGGTAGGTGAGGGTGAGTGTGGAGCAATTGGTGGAATGAAGATTGGCAGGGGAAACCGAAGTACTCGGAGAAAACCTACCCCATCGCCACTTTTTCCACCACAAATCCCACTTGACTAGACCCGGGATCGAACCCGGGCTGCCACTTTTGGAAGCCAGCAACTTACCGCTTGAACTATGGCGCGGTCTCCTACTCCAGTATTAAGTCCCTCCAAGTAATGTACTAATGTTGCTTATCTTTCGTCACTGACGTTTTTCCTTGGGATTAATGGCGACAAAGCAGATGGTACAATAATCATGGCAACAGAACTGTGTGTGAATACTGGCTGTCTCTACTATGAACACAGCTGTCTCGGCATGCTGCGGAGTGCGCAAGCGTCAAGATGTATCATTCATGCTATTTACTGCACTATCTTCTTCGATTTTCAGCTTGATCTACAACATTCAATTAATTTCCCTAACAACCCTCCGGTTAACATAAGCATTTCATCAAGTTCTTGTTTTCTCCATTGTGTTGGAAAGCACTAGCTGAAGGTTTTAGCCGACATCGGTGGTGTGCCGTGCATGGAAGCAAGGGAAGCATTGCTTCCGTAGTTAAGAAACAAAAAGAAAAAAAGTCATATATAAATAATTCAATTTGAATAATATTGTCATTCAGCGCGTGTCCCTGCTCAAGGCCACATACCGCCTCCTCCTCCCTTACCCTGCTTGGTGCGACGGACCAAGTTTCCTTCGTTAATCTCCGTAATAATTCGTCGCACACGAAGTGGGTACGGAAGCAACTTTCGGTTTGTTCGCTAATGCCTGTGATATGGAAGATAAGGATTGTGTTCTTTCGATGGTTATGTGAAAATTAACTGTTTATGTGTGATTTCAGTCTTGTTGGGTGTTATAGGTAACATTAAGTTTCATTAAAATATTGTAAGTGCATATTTATATGACGTAAGATTGTATTTGTGATCTATTTTGACGCATCAGAAAGAAGCTATTCGCGTTTAAGGGAAGCAAGTCTGATATTGCGGTAAGATGGGCAGGGGCGTGAATAGACAACACGCACAGGCCACAGCTAACAGGAATGCTGGCAGACAACGCTACTGCGACTGTGCAATCGAAAGCCTTTGAAAACGGGGGTTTAATAGCAGGAACTTTTCTGAAAAGAAAATAATTATAGAAAGAGGACGACCGACATGAGGGTTGCCAGAACTTAAAGCACAAACGAAATTATGTGCGAGAGAATTTAATTTGGAACAGTATTCTAAAACAGAGTTGCCGTAATATAGGAAAATTGTTTTGTTGGCCATGCCTATTGTTTCTCAATGAAAAAATGTATGGAACAAGACTGGGTTTGGTGATATCAACACACTTCATAAAGCAGTGAAACGACATGAGAACTCTCAGACTCACATTATTTCAACAATGCAACTCGAATTGGCTGTCAACTTGACAATCAAAAGCGCCTGACGATACTACATAGAGAAATAAAGAAAGGCTATCTTGATAACATCTGGCAACTTGGCCTGCGTGATCATGACGAAAGCGTGGATTCTATCGACCGAGGTAATTATGTGGAATTAGTTCACTTGTTGAGGAAATATGATCATAAACTCAATGTTCACCTTGAGAACAGTACAGTATTTACAGGTTTATCGAACAGAATACAAAACGAGCTTATTGACTCAACAAGTGACGTAAATTTTGGTGAGCTGATTGCTGTCAGTTCGCTTATTAGATACCACTGCTTCCCTAACAGAAAATAGTACCGCACGCCACTGGCCGACATCCTAAACACTCGAAAAATGTATTCTAGCACTAGGGCCCTGATATGACCTCAGACCTTCATTGCCACGCATACGAAATGTGGATAACTTCTTATTTCCTTAGTCATGTTCCGGTCACACAATTCAGGTTAGTAAGTTGCATAATACTCATCATTAGCATATTATTAGGACACGCTTATTGGTGTGCTTGTTGGGTGGGATATCATAGTGCTTTTATTCTCAGCAGGGCTCGGCAGGACTCCAGGTAATGAACTTGTATGTATTTCTTGCTAAACTGAGTATCATACACTTACATCGCCTTACTTATGCGTCAAGTATAAAGCAATTTCAAATTGGAAAATCGTTTCCATCTTCTCCCTCTACATTGCATCATCAAAATCACGCAATATATTTTGTCTACATTTGATTTTCGCAGGGGTAGGCCTATAATATCGGCCATGTCTAAGCACAATAACCCATTTTTGCTCTATACTCGTATTGTGATTGTCCCCGAAGGCTCTTCTACTTTCTCGATAAAGCAACATCTCCACTACTGGCGCCTTAATGCTTCAGTTTATTTCATTTGCACCGTCCATGTCATTCTCTCTGTCAGAGCAGTCATCAATATGTGTTCTATTGACACACGCACTCATGCAGATGAGCTCATCTTGAGAAGACGCGAATTGTGCAGCTGCTCAAGAGTTTCCCAGCATTTTATGGAATCCGAAGGTTCATTACCGTATTCATAAGAGTCCTCCACTGGTACCTATTTTCAGCCAGATCAATCCAATCCATACCATCCCATCCCACCTCTCTAACATCTATTTTAATGTTGTCTATCCACCTACACCTTGGTCTTTCCACTGGTATCTTTCAATCTGGCTTTCCCACCAATATCCTATATGAATTCCTCTTCTCCCCATTCATGCTACATGCCCTGCCCACATCATCTTCCTTCACTTTATCATTCTAATTATACTTGGAGAAGAGTATAAGTTATGAAGCTCCTCATTATGTAGTTTCTCCAACCTCTGGTCACTTCATCTCTCCTCGATCCAAATATTCTCCTCAGCACCCTGTTCTCAAACACCCTCAGTCTATGTTCTTCCTTTGATGTCAGAGACCAAGTTTCACACCCATACAAAACCACAGGCAAAATTATAGTTTTGTATATTCTAATTTTTATATTTTTTGACAGCAGACAAGCAGAAAGTAGATTTTGGACTGAATGGTAGCATACATTACCCGAGTTCAATCTAATCTTAACTTCCTCCCGAATCAGGTTTTGATTTGTTATCGTCGTTCCAAAATATCTGAACGGTGCCACATTTAAAAAAAACTGTTACCTATCTTTATGTCATGATTTTGCTCTGCATTTTAGTGACGAGACAGTAACATATACTTAGTCTTCTCTGCATTTACTTCTAGACCAACTTCCTCACCAGCGTCAATTAACATTGGCCTGTGTGTTGATCCCAGTGGCGCGAGTGGGAATGTTTCTCAAAACAGTGGCGCTGCTGTAGTAACCAGAAACTACTAAAGTGGTAATTATATGTTATCCACTGTAGCCAAAAAGTATGGTTTTCCCTTGTTGCATGATATAGCAACAAAGATTTTAAGCGTTTATAGGATAATATCACATTGCATTTGTTTCGGTCTGTAATTCATGCTACTAATATTAGCACGACTATCAGCAGAGAGAGAAATATATCATTCTTTTTACAGTGTCGTTTCCGCTCTGTAGTACGGAAGAACAAAAATTCTGCAATCTGTTCTACGTTCTCCTCAATTTCAATTTCTTGCTATCTCTACTATGTCCCCTACATACTGCTGCATGTCTCCTGAAAGCCACAATTGTGAAGCCAACAGAGACAGCCGTTGCTAGAGAATTGCTTTCTAAACATGCCCGTTGATAGGCATGGCTCAGTAACCGTCACTTTAAGGAGGCAACAGACAAGCACCCAACCATGGAGTGACTGTATGAAGCGGTGGTGTCTACGCGGTCCGTGACGATACCGACGTCATGCAACAATAGAATATCTGTAGCAGAGATGTTTTCGGTGGGTTCCGTGTTGAGGCTATATAAACAGGGCCAACTGCCGTTATGAGTTGATTCAAGAGAGAGTCTGTAAACAGAGATTTGCGGTAGATGAGGCCAGGGGCAGTTTGGAAACCCAGACCAAGTGAAATGTCCGGAGTTGGAAGCAGCTAACAAGCAGTGCAGTGAAGACCTGTCCGAGAACACTAGTCTGTGCGTGACATTGAATTGTAAAGTGTAATAATGTATAAGTTAAAGAATTCAGTAAGACCAATTACGAATCTAAACTCCGTCTATAACCACTCCGTTGCGTCACAATATCTTCTAGTAACTAATAAGTTTAAAAAATTAAGGAAAAAAACGTAGAACTAGCAAGCTTACTACGTTTTCCATTTAGGCAAACATTATGAAACAATTACACTCTAAATTCGTATAAAATATAGGGGGATAGTCGACTTGCAAATCCGGGTGGTCTTCTTGTCATAGGTTTTGGACTTGGAATTGGATTAAGAACAACAAGAGACTAAAATATTGTCACGTGTTGAGCGTATAACGTGACAAATAACTTCACGCCGTATTGGATATAGCGAATTTTATTTCACATTCGCTCTTACAATCAAACAATTTACAGATTCGCAATTACTGCTATCTGCAGTATCACAAATACTACACTGCAAATGCTGGTTGACTGCCTGGCTGACTCGTAAATCGTAACCAGAGAACTTGAGAACTCAGAACTGACTGCTGGCTAACTCAGAACTGACTATGAATAGTCTTCGCTGTTCCGTATCTAGCCTCGTTCCGGACAACGCAGAAAACAGCCACGAAACAGGCACCATTGTTGTCTGGCGCCGTGGTTACCGGTGTTACTGGTAACGCTGTCGGGAGTTGTCTCCCGCAACCACTGTTTACCCGCGTTGCATAGCGACCAGTGTGCCGGGACTTGGCTCGCTTCGTCTCCGCTCGGCTCACTTCGGCTCCGCTCGGCACGTCACCGCCGCCGGCGGGGTGGGGAGTGGTGTCCTGCATAGCGCGACACGTCACAATATATTTTCTCGTGTTTCAGGCCAACATGGCGGCAGTAATCAAAGCTGGGCGGAGAGCATTCGACGAATGGGTAATAGGAAAAATGGGTAAGTATGCTAAGAACTTGAAAGCAAGAAACTGTTCGAGCTTTTATCTTGTAGTGACACGTGATCATTTCCTCTGAGAGAAGTACATTCTTTACATTAAAGGGGTTTAACTGAAATGACGAGAACACAGCATATTACATTACGGGGAAATGTGTGATCGTACTAGTCATAGAGAATTTAAATGTGGCTGCAAAAATATATCTTGAAACACATGTATGCTGGTGATATCACTTGTAACAATGTTAGGTGGGTCCATTTTCACCTCGGCATGGCTAGTCCTCAGGTTGCAGATGGAGAAGGCAGCCTCAGGATATGGAGGACAATTACGAATATATTGAATAAACAGTAGCGGAGCGCCGACAAGGGGTGGTCTTCCAGCTTGGGGTTGGGTGTGGAACTAACAACGCCTCATTGTAAAAAAAATAAGCATATTACGAAAGATCACAAGAATCCTCGGACCTGGACGGAATCCTTGGATAAACGCCCTAAGCGAAAGCAAGTGGATACGAGATTTCGACCTTGGAATGTTAGAAGTATGCATAAGGTTGGTTCGCTTAGGGCCGTGGCGGAAAGAATTTCAAATATAATTTAGATTTAGTGGGAGTACAGGGGGCCAGATAGGACAGAGGGAGCACCGAAACAGCAGGCGAATATACATTTTTCTATGGAAAGGGGAATGAGAACCATGGATGAGATTATTTGGACCGAAGAGAGATGAAGTGACGGGAGGGTTGAGCAAACTGCACAATGAGGTGTTTCATAACTTGTACTCTTTTCCAAGTATAATTAGAATGATCAAGTCAAGGAGGATGAAATGCTCAGGGCATGTAGCACGAATGGAGAGATGAGGGATACATAAAGGATAGTGGTGGGAAAGCCAGAAGAAGAGACCTCTAGGAAGATCAAGACGTACGTAGATGAACAACATTAAAATTGATTTTAGAGAGATATGTTAATATGGATTGGATTGATTTGGCTCAGGATAGGGACCAGTGCAGGGCTCTTGTGAACACGGTAATGAACCTTCGGGTGCCATAAAATGCTGGAAAATTCTTGAGTGGCTGCACAATTGGCGGCTTCTCAAGAAGGGCTCAGCTCCATGAGTGAGTGAACAATCCGCTATCATACCCAAAAATGAGATTTGAATATAACAAGAAAACGACAAGTTGGGTTGTAGCTACTTTTGTTTAATAGAGATCCTAGTGTGCTTAAAACTTACATCGCTTCCATCTTCAGCGTGGAAGGGTAAGTCAAGCAAGACATCAGTAGAAATATGAAACAAGGTAAGAGACTCTTGTTGCGTCACAACATCGCTGTGAGAAGTTCCAATCAAATATAATATTAAAGTGCTGTTCGTGAGATGAGTTGCAATATTTTAACTGCTGTGATATGTCTGGAAATCTTGTCCCATTTGATTGAGCTCTAGTACAAGGGCTTACCAAACATGACAAGTGAATTTGGCTTTCATTTGTAGTTTTAACCTAGCTGACATGTTTGAATTGCCGTATTCTATCTGGACTCCGGTGTGCTCTCGACCCTGACACACCGCTCTGTATCACACCAATGCAAATTCGAAAGTTCTGTTCGATTGCTTTTCTTCCTGGATACATCTGGACCCGTGTTATAGATGTAACATTCGGCTACATACCACACGGCAGTACACTGTGTGCAAATAAACCCATATTTGTTTTCACAGTGAACTGAAACCGAGGCGAGTGCAGATTCATTTAAATTAAAGCATAAATAACGCGCTGCTCAAAGAGTTTCTGTCACACAGACATTACTGTGCGATTCACATAATGCGCCATTTAGTGTGAACACCAAAATGAAAATTAAATATTTCTATTCCCCTTTCTCCCAATTTTTTAATGGCGTGCTAATTTAGATTATTCATTATCTCATCATACTACATTTGATATAGCGACTGTCTACGGTCTGGATGGCCGAGGGTTTGGTGTTCTAGTCCTGGTATGGGCAAAATATTTTCCTCTAAATATCCTGTAGATCAGTTCTGGGGCCCAAACATTCTCCTATCCAATGACTCCTAGGGCTCCTTCCCCAAGGTTAAAGCGAACGGGACGTGAGATTAAAAACTCTCCTTCAACTAGCGTAGAGGCCAAGAATACTTGGATCTATACATATATTATTCCTAAGGCTTCATGGCATAGCGCTTAATTATTTCAGCGCCGGGATATATTTACCTTTAACATTTTAATGATTCAGAAGGAAGGGCTCAGTTGGTTATTTTCTCCTGCGTTTTAAGGAGCCGCACGCCACTGCTTGCATATTCTTATTTAAAGACATGCGAATATATGTTCAGTTTTTCCCGCAGCTTTTTTGACGACTTCTATTTGTCAGTTACTAACTTCACATCGCTTTATGAAATGCGTGTTTTCTCTTCATGGTTTACCTTAATTGCTAATAAATTAGAAATGTATGTGTGTGTATATGTGTGTATGAAAGTGAGTACTTTAGATTGCTTGCTTCTCTAAACCATCCAGAATGCCTATTGCATAGCAACGGTCGCTGCACGGACTCCACTGTTGCGTGACATCACAGTCTAGCGGGAGGGATGTTTACGAGCTTTGCGTAGTGACAGGATGAGTGGCAATATATAACGTCACTCACGGAAACGCAGAGTTCACGTGACCCTACTTCCTGTTACGCTATCCAAGCGTCCATAGAGTTGTCGCCTAGCAACGCGCCGATACAATCCGCCACTCTACCATTGCTCGCGTGCCCCGAGGCCTTTGCGGCTCAACAGTTCCTGCATAGAGCCAATACGCAACAATATATTAGCATTATTTTATGTTGGTTGTAACATAGGAGGTCAGGACAAGACTTGTGCATCTTGTATGTTCACTTCTACATATTTAAGATATCCAACTGGCTGGCTAAGTGGGTAACAAATATCATTCGCTTTTTCCATGGTGCGGAGAGAGAGGTTAGGCATTACTGCGAACACTACAATACAGAAATATAACATAAAGTCTACATTACACAATTAAGATTTTCTAGTACAAAAGCCGCCAGAGACGTGGAGTTTAGGTGGTGAGAATTGTAAAATAACGAAGCTGAGAACGCCAGACCCAATGAGTCCCACGTGAGTCCCTCAGCTCTGAGTACGAACTGCCTCTAGTTATAACTGTTAGGCGGCCGTGATACCAGACACCGCCTCGAAGGATTCTATTCTTCTCGAGTTCACGATCGAGTTGTGTCGGAAACCATTGTAATTACCGTGGTTCCTCGGCGGCCCTGGTTCGATCCCGGGTCTGGTCATGTGGGATTCGTGGTGGACACAGTGGCGCTGGGGCAGGTTTTCTCCGAGTACTTCGGTTTCCTACGCCAATCTTCATTCCACCAATTGCTCCACAATCACCCTCACCTATCATCTGGGGCTGGTAAAATAGGCCAGAAGTGGCCGCAGTGCAAGGGGCTTAGTCCCACCCCACCAGCATTAAAGAAAAATTACCGTGGTTATCACATCTGTAGCGTACCCGCGGATAAAAATATTTACCAAACCGTTGGCTTGTAATGGACGTTTGCTAAGATTTCGATATTCCGGCTTTTATGCGGCACGTCACAATAATTTTTCACATTTGTTTGAACAGATAGATAAGGGTTTCCTTAGTACCACTCATGACTTTGTAAACCAATCCTGGTTTATCTATAACAACTGTTTGCAGACAATTTGTTTCCGTTTATATTTCTGTTGACTTCATTAAAATTCTTTCAATTATCGATTAGTGTTAGTTTCTGCCCCAAAAAGCTATAAACTATATTTTGACTGCTTTTCCTTCATGAAAATTTGATTGGTGCACTGGGTGGACGATAGTCGAAAAGATTTTTTCTAAAGCAGCGCAACTACTGTCTTTATGTAGACTCAGCATTTTGAATTCAAAATACCAATATCTTAAAGTTTTAATGCTGGAATGTTTAGATGGATTACAGCAGTATGCATTACATTAATAATTTGTTGTTTCTGTGTATTACTTGTCGGAAAGTACATGTGCTCAAGTCCTAAGTAGGCGACACCAGGGAGCTCCCAATTTACTACAAGCTCTAGGACCTTGTTGGAAACAGAATAGAGAATCTTACAGAAAAATCCATTTGTTCCAGATAGCAGAAGCGATGACTGGTTCCTTATGGGGTCCATATGGCATGCAGTCGCCATTTTAGCACTGTACCTGTACTTCGTGAAACATCTGGGCCCTAACCTGATGAAGAACAGACCAGCGTTCAAGTTGGAGGGGCTGATGAAAGCGTACAACCTACTCCAAATAATAACAAACGTCTACATGTTGCTATTGGTAAGGCTCAACATCTATTTCATTCGAATGTATTGATTGGATTTGATATATCTCAAGGAAGCGATAGCATAACGCTAAACTGTGGCGAGGTGTAGGACACATTTGTCCCCTCTGTTTCTCACTAGTAGTTTCTAGAAGCATTTCCATGAAACATGTCATTCACTAGATTCAGAATAAAGCACTTTAATCTAAAGGAACACAAGCGGCTCAGATATGGACCTAAATCTTCCAGATATGAATTAAACTATATTACATAAGACGAACATCGCTGTAATCTTGCATATTATTGTGATATGACGCTTGAAATTCGGAATAATACATTGCTAGACAACGGCTAGTTAAGCATTTGTAGATATCAGCGCGTCGCCACGGAATTAACACAATTTTCGTAGTAACAGATAAACAGAAAATAACAAAAGAACTGTTTGAGATGGTGACCTGTATTCGGTTTGTCCCCTATGTAATAAATGGAGACGCATAATTGATTTGAGTGTTCGTTACTGTCAAAGGGTTCAATCAATCATTCGGTCGTAAGAAAATTCAGAAATTGATTGTTCAGCAGTGGGGTGTTAGTCGGCGGACAATGGAAGCAGGAGAAATGATGGATTCGTAAATCAGAACAAAGTCAGTCACAGTGGAAGAAAAAACATTCGTAGTCCAGTAAGGAATGGAGCGAGTCTTAGGCAGTCAGCGATTTTGTAAAAAGTAAAGTAAAGCTATCCCTGTAACAGGCCGTGAAGGCCCATAGGTTTGTGAGAAGTTGTGGCTCTCACATTTTCCAGACAATCTGCTCACAGACGGCGGTGAGATTGTCAGCCTCACGCACCGGTCGCCCTTTACCCCCAGGAATATTCCTGGTACTCATTTCTGTTAGAGACTGAGACTATCCCAAGACCATAGTGCAGCTGGAAGGATTAGGTAAATTGAAAAACTTCCAATGACCTCATCGGGATTTGATCGCTATGGATCTCCACGGACTGTTAGAGGGATACCTTTACTTTTACTTACTATTTACTGGTCTACGAAAAAATGCAGATTTCAGACATCTGCAGAAAAGTTAAGTGCGAAACGCATCTGTAGCTTTGCATACCTAAGAGCCGCAGTCAGAACGTGCCGGAACATATCCCTATATAACATTTACAATTGCTACAGTAACCCCTGCTTCGAGTTCATCCCACGTGTCCACTCATTGACTGTACACCTGACATTTCACATGACCTCAAAGAGAAAAGTCCAAACGCGTAAGATCAGTAGAACAAGGAAGGGGGGCACGCAATTGATCTTCTGTTTCTATCCATGGATCAGGAAAATTCACATTCAAAGAGTCTCAGAAAATATGAACTGAAGATGTAAATAAATTTCCAAGATGTTAAGGTATTAATTACTTGTAATTATGTTCTCATTAACGAAAATGAGTCCGATGGTTTCCCATGTGTCAGCCCTCACCACACGTTCAGTTTAAGACTATCCCATTCGTGTTCTGAACACTTTCTGTAGGTCTCGCTGCCACAGATAACAGAGTTACGGTGACTGTCGGCTGCACCATATCTGAAGTGGTTAGTCGCTGGCTTCCCATCGCGGCGGCCCGGGTTCGATCCCGGGTCTGCTCAAGTGTGATTTGTGGTGGACAAAATGGCGCTGGGGCAGGTTTTCTCCAAGTATTTCGGTTTCCCCTGCCAATCTTCATTCTACCAATTGCTTCACAGTCACCCTCGCCTATCATCAGGGGCTGGTACAATAGGCTAGAAGTGGCCGCAGTACAAGGGACTCAGTCCCACCCCACTAGCAGTGATAAAATATGGTGACTGTCGTGTCCACAGATGAGAAATTTTTTCTCGTCGGTGAAAGAAGGTACTTATTATGTATCGTGTTCCAGAACATGTGTGCACATGTGTACTGTCTATTATGCGAACTGAGTAGAGGCTGGATGGTGATCAGGAACTGTCCCAACGTACTGCCCCTCTTGTAGAATATTACATCCCTTTCAGACTCGGATATTCCGATAATGTAACGTATGAGTAGCCTCACTAAAATTGCGTGTAAGCTGTCATAGCTGCCAAGAGAGACAGAGACCGCTTCTAGCAGTCGAGAGAACTCGGCCACTGGTTTCGGGTTCTCTGCAGCTCACGGGGTTCTATATTTCACCCGGCCTCATATGCGACGGGGGGCAATACTCTTTACCCAGGAGAAAAGCAGACGAGAACTGAGGCTCATTATTCAGCTCCATATAATACCGAAGTTAAGAAAGTCCGCATCTCCCACACGGACACACGGCACGTGCTCAACTGAGCACAACTTTACTTCAATTCGCTTTAGCACGCCGTTTCTGCACAAAAGCATGACAACGAGGCCTTCTGTTCACAGAGTCTGGACGCTGCCTGGGCCTTCAAGTACAAATGGGTGTGTGAACCTGTGGATTACTCACGCACACCGTCCGCCTATTACGTAAGCAACACTCTTGTAACAATTACGTAAAGAAATCTATAACAAATGATGCTGTATGAAGGGGAAGAAAATATTTTCTTTCCTAGGTTTTACTCGTCTTCCTCTCGTCAAATTCGATTGTTGTGAGGATGGTCAAAACAAAGACAACGTGACAAGCAGTGTATATACTCGTACAAATAGAAGCACAAGGGGGAGGAGGGGGTTCAAAATATCAAATGAAACGCTTGAAGTGAATTTTCTTAGCAGTAAATGGGAAGCTAATATTAAAATTCATTTAAAATAAGAGTGGCTTGAAGGAGTGACTATAACAAACCAAATCCTGATCCAGGAGGTAATTAAGAGGAGACTGAACTCGGGTAATGCTTGCTACCATTCAGTCCAGAACACTTTGTCTTTTTGTCTGCGGTCTAAAAACATAAAAATTAGAATATACAAAACTATAATTTTGCCTGTGGTTCTCTATGGGTGTAAAACTTTGTCTCTGACATTAAGGGAGGAATATAGACTGAGAGTGTTTGAGAACAGGGTGTTGAGGAGAGTATTTTGACCAAAGAGAGATGAAGTGACAGGAGGTTGGAGAAAACTACACAATGAGGAGCTTCATAACTTGTACTCTTCTCCAAGTATAATTAGAATGATCAAGTCAAGGAGATTTGGCAGGGCATGTAGCACGAATGGGGGAGAAGATATTGGTGGGAAAGCCAGAAGGAAAGAGACCACTGGGAAGACCAAGGCGTAGATGGTGTGGACAATATTAAATTGGATCTCAGAGAGATAGGATGTGTTGGTATGGACTGGATTAATCTGGTTGAGGATAGGCACTAGTGGAGGGCTCTTGTGAACACTGTAATGAACCTTCGGGTTCCATAAAATGCTGGGAAATCTTTGAGTAGCTGCAGATTTGGCTTCTCCTCAAGAAGGGCTCAGCTCCATAAGTATGTAAGCAAGTGGCTTGAAGGAGTGGACCGGTTTCAGCAGAATCAGACTGTAGTCCAATGAACGATTGTCGAGAACACGGTAATAAACAGTCGCGGTCCTTACAAGGTACGAGATTTCTCATCTACATATCTGACTACTTGCCTCTCGAGCATTACTCGCCAGGACTATTAAATGTCGTCCCGAGATTTCTCCAAATTCTTCTGTTCATATTCCTTATAATTTAATTGAATAAAACAATGTTTATGTACATGCGAATGATACAGAAACAGCTGCTTCGGAATGACTGTTCATTAGCATGATAGTGCAGTGGAACTGTGCGTTGAATTGCACAGACATTAGAGCTGAACTGCCTAGTTCTTGTGGCATGTTCATTCGCTGTTGATAAACCTAGCCATGCAGAAACCACATTTACAAAATGTTTCAAGTATATATACTGCCAGCCTGAAGTACAGATCCTATAAACAAATTTGTATTTAAACTTTGGAACTATTTTCTACAGGAAGACACTCTTAAGACATTTCAAATTGGCTTTGAACGGGCAGGTTACAGAGACTTCTGTGCTAGAGCAGTAGGTTCCATCATGAGAACTTCCATACCTGCCGTAATAAAATAAACTGGCACCGCTCAGATATTTTGGAAATTTACATTCCATACATGCGTCGATTTTATTTACTAAGAGCAAAAGACTAATAAGAAAGTAAAAAAGTAAAAGTATCTCTGTAACAGGCCGTGGAGGCCCATAGGGTTGTGAGATGCTGAGGTTCCCACATTTTCTAAACAATCGGCTCATAGATGGAGGTAAGGTTGTCAGCCTTACACTCCGGCCGCCCTTTACCCCCAAGAATATTCCTGGTACTCATTTCTGTTAGAGGCTGAGTCGACCCCAAGTCCATAGTGCGGCTGGAAGGATTAGATCAATTGAATAAAATCCAATGACCTCATCGGGACTTGAACCCGAGACCTTCCGGCTTGTAGCATGGTGCCTCATATAATAATAAATTGCATAGGCAAATTTCTGATTTATCACAGGACCTCAAATCATTCACACGTATCACAAGTGACACAGTTTCTTTCTATTTCAGGCCTTAAAAGGTGTATGGACATACTTGATGATAAAAGTTTTGGACCTCATGGACACGGTAAGGACCTAGCAATTTATTTATTTATTTATTTTTATTTTTTACTTCTTGTGTAAATCGTGATTCCAACTACTCGGGCTCAAACAATGGTCTTAAAATGGCAGCAAGGGCTCATTTATGGATTGTGGCCCTCTGGGGTGTGACTATGTACGAGTAGTTTGGAGGGAGCCTGGCGGTTTGAAAGACATATCGGCTAAATCTTGGAGGTCGATGTGTAGACAGGAAATTGACCGCGCAGTCTTAGCTACATGGACGGAAATGAAAGTCTTAATCACCTTCTGTTACGACCGACGGTCACCTTCAAAGTAACACAATATAGGACAACAATGTAAGTAACGATAGAGGTCCTGAGAGTGAGCTAGGAAGTAACAGATCATACGGCAACAATGTAAGCAACGACAGAAACTCTGGGAGCGAGCTTGAAAGTAACGGACTACATGGCAACAACGTAAGTTATGACAGAGACCCTGATAATGATCTTGAAAGTAACGGACTACATGGCAACAACGTAAGTAACGACAGAGACTCTGGGAGTGAGTTTTAAAGTAACAGATTATGTGGTAATATTTCCAGCCATAAGTAACAATTTTACGAAAAGTTTTGAAGATCATTAAGTGTTGAATTCCGTAAAGAGTTGGAAGTGAAAATAGAAATGAATAAATAACACGAATATATACAACGACCTTCGAAATAAGTGAGCATCAGAACAGTCATTGTATTCTATTATCAATAAATCGACCTTGCAACAAAATTGGCAACCAAAATTGAAACACAATGGGAATGTCTTTACTGATTGCTATTTCTGTATTCACTTCATACAATATAATGGAGAAAAGAGATTAAAATTAAATTAAATTTCAAATATTTAATAATTCAGAGAAGGAGCATATGGAATATGTATGTTGAATGATCAATAATTGTTACTATTATTATTGTTATTATTATTATTATTTATTTAAACTGCAAATGGATTTTTGCCCGGTGGTAGTGGTACTACAATAAGACACAACACACAAATACACACATCGCACAAAGTAACACACCACACTCAAACAAAACACAGCACACAAAACTGAACAAACAACAAAGGACACACTAGCATACTGTAAATACAATGAAAATACAATTACAACTATAATTATATAAATTAATATTAAAAAATAAGTATATTATACGCTAAACAGTAATAGTTCTGGAATGTGTAATGTCATGTTCTGATGCACCCACATTTCACCATGACTTTCCCTTTATCACACTTCACTTCACTTCCACTTCACTTCGCTTAACTGCCTTTTCGGATGATTTCGTCTATACCTTCACTTCGCCTTATTTATTGCTTTCCTAGCCCTTTTCCTAAAAGTACTTAATTTACAGGAGAGTCCCTAAAACATCTCCAGGCAGGAGGTTCCAAAGCTCAATGGTCCTATTTACAAAGTAACATTTTCCGACATCTGTCCTTTGCTTTCTGCTCCTAATTTTCCTATCATAATCGACCCTATTAAGGTAGCATGGCCTTTGTAATCTATCACTTATAGCCTACCAAGCCCGTTCTCCCGTGTACGTTTCGAAGAGAGTGCATTTGCGAGCTATCTTTCTGCGCTTTGCCAAGTTTTCCCAATTTGAATTATTTCTATGATGCGCAAATTTAACGGTTATATTTTGGGCTCTGTCTAGCTCATTTATCTGGCCCTTCTGGTAAGGATCCCAGCACGTAGCCCCATATTCAAGAATCGGACGCACTAGTGATGTGCAGGCTAAAATTTAGTGTTACTATTTATAATCGTCCAATGCCGCCCTCCATTTATATATATTTTTTATTTTTATTTAGTTATGAGTCTTATAAAATAGTAGGTTACATTAAGGAATAGTAGATGGACATAGACCTGTTTATGTATTTAGGTGGTTAAACAATTAGTTTTAACGCACATGCAAGAGCCAGGCAGGAAGACTCCCTGCTGAGACTCCTTAGGATAGCTGGAATGGCAGAAAGTGACCATGTCGAGAATTGTGAGATGACAAGCGTGAAGGGTCGTAAGTTTAAGAAAGGGGGGGGGGTATTCGCTTTCTGACGCGTAGCCCAGAATACATCATTTTTGACAGCAAAGACGTTG
>NW_019737390.1:392974-455676 GCF_002891405.2 Cryptotermes secundus
ACAAGAGGAACGGTGAGAGAAGACAGGGCACCTAACAGTGAGTCTCGAGAAGCTCTAGACGGAAACCTGTGAAGTAAGAAAGGGGCGGGCATATATTTCCCTTTCTACTCGTAAGAATACACATTGTAAAATGAAGTGCCTTACAAGCTTTTTGCGCCGTGCAATTAACTTGATCAGCCCAACTTAAATCGCTGCTTAAAATTATTCCCAAGTATTTACAACTACTGGCTTCCGGAATTACTATGTCCCGTAACGAATAATTTAGTGGTGAGACTGAAAATTTTCAAGACAATTACAGACAGATCACAGGGATAGATGCACGTAATTACATTATGGACAAACACTACATAAAGTCAAAGACAAATTACAGGCAATCACTGGAGGAAAACAAAATATGAAGACAAGTAAACAAACAAAATATAATAATAATAATAATAATAATAATAATAATAATAATAATTTCATTAACATAAATCAATAATGCAGACAAGTAAACAAACAAATAAATGAAAATAATAATAATAATAATTCAATTATTTATTAATGTTCTCGTTCAACGACTAAATGCCAATAAAGTTTATGAGGAGAAATAGTAGAGGAAAATTACATAATTATTTATTAATTACTGGCGCTCTAAATCAAGGAATGAATACCGAATATTATCGAATTAAATATTCATACACATAGACAAATAATTCGTTTAAATTAAAACACAATTATCTAAAGCATTAATATTGTTGTCCCTGGGCTTAAGAATGTGAGCACCAATGTATGAAGACGTATGGGAAATGGACGTATTGCTCCACCACTCTCGGCAACGGCACTAGATGGAACTGACTGACTAGTTCCATGACCCATAATATTGTGACGTGGACGGTGCAACGCTCGGTAAACACCCCCCTCCCCTCCAGCGGTGACGTAACAACATCGGAGCAACTGCCTCTGCTACGGTAACAGGCCAGTCAACACTCCGCCCCCCTTCCGCCGCGGTGACGTAACAGCACTTCACACAGTGACGTAACAGGGGACACCACTGTTAACACGGGGCAACAGGGAACTGTATAAAAAGCCGGCTGAGCAGTATGTGAGAAGAGTGTGTGATCACGAGTGACAGTGTGGAACGTGACGTCGCCGAGTAAGTTGCAGTCTAGCATTCGGCGGAGTGACTCCAGGAGAAGTAAGCGTAATACTGCAGATGGCAGTAGTTGTGTAAATGTAAGAGCGAATGTGCAATAATTTCGCTAGATCCAGGATAGCGTGTAGTTATTTGTCGCGTGACATACACCCAACACGTGAAAATTTGGTGTGAGAAGTGGTTTACGAACTTAAACACGCCACACGATGGAGATGGAAAAATTGTTCGAACGCCTAGTGGAGAAAATGGAATGCCTGCTGGACGCCCAAGAAAATTCCTGGCAAAAATGGACGGAGATGGGAAGGCAGACAAAGAAGATTTCATGGCAAAATTAGACGCCAAACGAGAAAAGGCAGACGCCGATAGAAAAGCCTGGCGAGAAGAGATTGCCGCGGAAACGGAAGCTATCAAAGCAAGGACGAAAGCCATGCGAGAAAATATGGACACCAGTCACAGGGAGATCATTGCCGAAACGAAACCAGAAAGAGACATGGAGACGATGACCTACCGAGAAACGACGGAGGCGCATCTAGAAGAAGGGACAGTGGCCTGCCAAAAGGCACGTCCAGAAGAAGAAGAAGAGCCGACCTTAGTGGACATGAAACCTGAGGCGGCAGAACGACGAGAGGTCCCCGTAGAATACGCCGTTGCTATGGAGCGCCCGTACCATACTCGGGTGAGGTGACGCTAAGCAGCAATATAAATGATCAATAAATTTATTCACCATTCCGAATTCCGTCTATAGTCGTTAATGCAAATGACAACATTTAAAATTGGGGATTTACGAGTATGCTGATAAATTTCCTAATAATAATAAGATTAATAATAGTAAAGTTACACCGGAATTCTTTATCGTATTCTTCCATTATAAAAGTGTTGGTCCTAAAATTTCAGTAGTGCTCTTCTTCTACTGAAGTATCACTTATATTGTATGCTGCTATCATTATTACTATCTTACAATATATATGCATTTTTGTGCTCATAAATATCCTGACTTACAGGTCTTCATCGTATTGCGGAAGAAGGATTCTCAAGCGTCCTTTCTGCATGTGTATCACCACGGAGGGATGTTCGTCTTAGCGTGGGCGGCTACAAAATACCTCCCAGGTGACTAGCCGCTCTCCATTTCCTCTGTCGACAAATATTTTCAACATAAATATGATGCATTCTGCAATTGCAGACTGAGTCGCCCATTTATTCTAGCCCACCCACTGTTCTCTTTGTCGCTATGAGAACCCATATTGTGTGTGAACCGATAATTCAACTTTCGGTCAATTTCATCAATTTTCCATTAGAGGACATCCAAACCGAAGCACAAGGAGGATAACTGCGAATATATTAGTATTATGGCATATCCTCAAATTACACGTACTTACTTACTAACTCATGGAGCTAAACCCTTCTTGAGAAGCCGACAATTCTGCAGCTACTCAAAAATTTCCCGGCATTTTATGGAACCCGAAGGTTTATTACCCTGTTCACAAGAGCCTTCCAATGGTCCCTATCTTGAACCAGATCAATTCAATCCACACCATCCTATCCTCTCTCTCTAAGATCCATTTTAATATTGTTCACCCATCTACGCCTTTGTCTTCCCAGTTGTTCTTTCCTTCTGTCTTTGCCACTAATATTATATATGCATTTGTCTTCTCTCCCATTCGTACTACATGCCCTGTCCACCTAATCCTCTTGGATTGGTCATTCTAATTATAATTTGAGAAGGGTACAAGTTATGAAGTTCTTCATTATGCAGTTTTCACCAACCTCCTGTCACTTCATCCTTCTTCGGTTCAAATATTCTCCTCAGCACCCTGTTCTCAAAAATACCCTCAGTCTATGTTCCTCCCTTAATGTCAGGAACCAAGTTTCACACCCATACGGAACCACAGGCAAAATCATAGTTTTTCATATTTTAATTTTTATGTTTTTATACAACAGAGGAGAAGACAAAAGGTTCTGGACTGAATGGTAACAAGCATTACCCTTGAATTACAAGAGACTTTCAAAATTTCTTATGTGTATGACTACATAACTAAGTTACGCAGGACACAGTCGGAAGTAATTCTGAATTCTTTGAATTCAAATATATCTGATATTTGACAAGAAGAAGTCACGCAAAGGAAGTATAAGAGTTAAAGTTCATTATTTAGCTTTATTAATTTATCAGAAGGACGTATAAGAGGCTTAAAATTGGCGGTGGTCAGACCTACGACAGTTCAGCTGACTAACTGTAATTTTAGAATAGTTACACAAGTTAAGCAGGACCTGCCGTACACGCCTGCATTGACAGGAAACCTCTGTATACCTTATATAAATGTTACTTGGTATAGTGCAGTGACAAAGGACCTGAATGTCGCGAGAGAGCACATGTGCCAGTGTTGAAACTACGGTGCAACAAACTTAGAATTTCCGCAGAAACATCGACTCCTCCTTCGTCATAGGAGAGACCCCATTTCGAAACAGGTATATGTCTAGGAGGGAATAAAAATCTTGGTCACGAGTCTCGAGGAGACTGAAACCAGGAATGACTTTGTTGGCGAAGGCCAACAGCAAATGAACTGGTCAGCTTTCGGCTTTCAAGTAGTCGGTGGTAGCAGTCTGATGTAGGAGATCCTGGCGCCTGGCTAGGTTGCTAGCGGCAGGAAACCTCTTGGAAACGTCTTGAGACGGCGGTTGCCGAATGCAGTCCTTCAGCCGTAAAGGCGTGAGGAATAGCCCTTGCGTTACAGAAGGGAGCCAAGGAGGACCAGCTGTGGAACACGGTATCTGAGAGATCTGTGAAGTTGGGATCCACTGCTAGGCGACAAATTGTGAAGACAAAGAAGACTAAGAAAACTCTGTGCGTGCCGAAGTGATTTGTTAACCAATGGTAATTACTTGTGCTTCTGAAGTGTAACTGTGCAATAAATTCGACTACCATTCCCAACCCCATGTATAATCAATGACACGTGCCAATATGGAATAAGGAGTCGCACACATCCAAGGAAATGTCTTGCAATTTGAACTTTTAATTCGGAGCTTGTTGCAAAATTGTGTTTTTACGATGACATATAGGAATCTTGCTCGGACGACACAATCTTCAGGCAAGCGTAAGGAACAGCAAATAAAAATGGCATCTGAATATTGAGAGGTCAGGAGTCCTTATAGACCAGGTTCACTGAAAAAGAAAAAGCCGCAAGGGATTCGAGCAGAATAAGTTACATTAGTTGAACTGCAAAACGTCAGAAAGGAAACGGAATGCAACGAATTAGCAAGAAATGAAATATATTTGTTATACATGGTATGTAGACCCGTTGCTAGGCAACGACCGCGAATCGAACAATTAAACAACGGCTGTTACTAGGTAACGGTCCTTAAACAACAACAGAGGAGTGGTATTTTCTACGGGATCCACGCCGATAGCTGCGAACGCAACAATGGATGCAGTAACAGAGAACACTTTAACATTGTCCGCTCATCTACATCATTGTGTTCCTAGTGGTCTCTTTCATTTTGGCTTTCCGACCACTATCCTATATGCATTCATCTTCTCTCCATTCGTGCTACATGCCCTACTCAGCTCATCCTTCTTGATTTGATTATTCTGATTATACTTGGTGAAGAGTACAAGTTACGAAGCTCCTCATTATGCAGTTTTCTTTAACCTCCTGTGACTTCACCTCTTTTCGGTCCAAATATTTTCCTCTTAACTTCATTCTGAATCAGGTTTTGATTTGTTATAGTCGTTCCTAAATATGTAAACTATGCAACATTTTCAAAACATCTGTTTCCTGTCAATATTTCATGATTTTTCCCAGCATTGTGGTGACGAGACAGCAACATATACATAGTTCTCTCTGTGTTTACTTCTAGACCAACCTCTCTACTTGCTTCAGTTAATTTCTGTTTTTCTTTATGGTATCTGTGTTGTCGGTGAATTTGGTGCCAACTTTAGCGGATAGAGGATGCCGCATGATCAGCGCAACGGATCCCCACGGCCGTTAATTTCGGTTTTCTAGACCGGAGACGCTATTTCATTGAAAAGGCTCCTCAGTTGTCCTCACGAGGCTGAGAGGACCCCGTTTCAGACCCACAACGTCTCAGAAAATCTGGTAGCGCCGGGAATAGACTCCGAACCTCTGAGTCGGTAGCCAGGAACTCTGACCACTAGACCACAGAGGCGGTCCAACATAACTCACACACATCTGATATGTTTACCTACTACTTTCTTAATATCCAAGTATAAATTCATTACAGCTTCTTAAGTGCAGTATGAATTCTTCGACTTCGGTCGTGAAATCATTTTCACCGGCTTCGTGACTGTCCATCGTATAAAGAAAAGATTTGCAGCTGTAAATGCAAATACAATGAAGTAAATTGTACGGAAATTTAATTTCTACGATGTAATAATTTTAGTCCCGGAGTCCTTAAAGCCAAAAGCAAGTCATCATCAATGAATTTAGTTCACTTATTAGTTCAGTTAACGACATTGCATTCTTTACACCTGTTATGCAATATCTTTGGTTCTTTCAATTGTCGTAAATTTTTATTTCCGATCTGACAAATGTGACATGCTTGTTGCAGGTGGACATTTGACGCTGCTCGGCCCAGTAAACTCTTTCGTACACATTGTTATGTACACTTACTACTTCATCACAGCCACGTGGCCTGAGTTCAGAAATAAACTCTGGTGGAAGAGGCACCTCACCGAAATGCAAATGGTACTGTCATGCAACACAGATTCACCTTCACATTAAGCAATTACTTACTGAAGGACTGAGGCCGCGCCACAGCTCAAGCGGTTAGTCGCTGGCTTCCCACAGCGGCGTCCCGGGTTCGATCCCTGGTCTGGTCAAGTGGGATTTGTGGTGGACAAAGTGGCGCTGGGGCAGGTTTTTTCCGAGTACTTCGGTTTCCCCTGCCAATCTTCATTCCACCAACTGCTCCACAATCACCCTCACCTATCATCTGGGGCTGGTACAATAGTCCAGCAGTGGCCGCAGTACAAGGGACTTAGTCCCACCCCACTAGCAATGAAAGATATAATACTGGAGGACTATCAGTTTCCTAACGGTTGGAAGTCGACCTATCCCACAACGTAGAATAGGAAAAATTAAAATGAACAAAATTTGTGTCCATGCTTTCAGTTCTTTCTATATAACGAAGTAATTAAATATATATTTCTTTTAAAATGGTTCTTCTTGAGAAGCTAGCAATCGTTCAGCTATTCTAGAAATTCCCATCTAATTATTATCCACCATTGCTCCGTGTGAATTATATTTCTCCAGTCTGATGTCACATATCAAATCTACTCGTACAAGCCAGGAATTTATCTCAACCTCGGCCCATAGCTTAGCAGATACGTGTAAGAATGGTTTCTACTGGATAGGCCGTAAACGTTTAGCGTGACTTCATACTTCAACAGAAATATCCCTGAACACTACGTTTTAGAGTATATCTGGACGTCCTTGTTTCCGGATATTTAAGGATCTTCAAACAATGAAACAGCACTAGCACAAAATTATTAAGAAATAAAAAACAGAGAAACAAACTCCGTAGCCTGTAGTCCGCAAGCGAACCATACGGACCGAGCTACCGCAGCTTGTCGGCGAAGTTAGTACCAACTTTAGCGGATAGAGGTTGTCACGTGGACAGCTCAACGGCAGCCACATGGCCTGAGTTCAGAAATAAACTCTGGTGGAAGAGGCACTTCACCGAAATGCAAATGGTACTGCCATGCAACACAGATTCACCTTCAACTTAAGTAATTACTTACTGGAGGACTGAAGCCACGCCATAGCTCAAGCAGTTAGTCGATTGCTTCCCACCGCGGCGGCCTGAGTTCGATCCCGTGTCTGGTCAAGTAGGATTTGTTGTGGATAAAGTAGCGCTGGGCGGGTTTTCTCCGAGTACTTCGGTTTCCCCGGCCAATCTTCACTACACCGAATTATCCATCATCATAATCAGTCGGTACAGGCTACAATAGGCCAATCAGTGGCCGCCGTGCCAAGTGGACCTAGTTGGACTCCACACCCCACTAAGCGAATAAAAAAAAAAGTGGGTCAGTTGAAACCAGTATTCGGCAGAAGAGAGTCGAAGTAGTTAGTCAGTTCTCGCGGTGAGTGCGAGACAGCCGCGGGAAGAAGAGTTGTGACACTGAACTTGATGATAATTATACTTGAGTGTGTGCAATACAGGAACTCGTTCAAATCCGAAGACCCAAGCAATTCTTTCATGTCGAGTCACACAGCTGACACGTTACAATACATTCACTTTTGCTCTTAACACGGATTGAGTAACACGTGTACGAAAGGGTGTTCGTGTCTATCTTCTGGATCCACACGTTACACTCATATAACCGGTCACTGTACTAAAAGTTCTCGGGCTATTTATATAAATATTGTACATTTTAATCTCGAGTTCAAATACACCTTAATTCAAGCTTTATCAAATATTTGTATTTTTAAAAAGCTTGGTGCCTATATGAAGACACTTCTCCTGAATATAACATGTAAACCCCAAACACATTCCGATATGTTGTATAGGTCTCATACATAGAAAATTTCAGACTCATTCAGTCATTTATGCAGTGTATGCCTATTGTTGCCGGTCACGGTAGCCGAGCGGTCTAAGGCATGCACTGTCTTCGCTCGCTCGGAAGCCGGGATCGTGGGTTCGGATCTGTTTCCTGTGAGGTACGAACTGAATTCTTATATATTATTCTTATACACTGCCGGTCACGGTAGCCGAGCGATCTAAGGCATGTACTGTCTTCTCTCGCTTGGAAACCGGGATCGTGGGTTCGAATCCCACTCAGGGCATGGATGTTTAGTTTGTGTGTGTGCGTTTTTCTGTGTTTGTGTACAGGTAGAGGCCTTGCGACGAGCTGATCACCCGCCCAAGAAGTCCTACCGAATGTGTAAGATCTAGAAAAACCGAAGTGAACGGAGTTCATGGAGGTAGGCCTAGGCCCACTGGGGCTGTAGTGCCAAGGGGGGAAAAAGCCTATTGTTAATTAGCTTGATGAAAAACAGAACTGATAATTGTATGTCTTGTATAGTCTGTACGTCCATTAGCTGGGTCAGTAACAGAGTAATGTCCAGACTAAACTAGCATCGCTATCAACAAATGAATTCGAAGAAATAAAACCCAACTTGAGTAGAAACATGCGCCCCAAGCTACAGGCTTGTTTTAATGTAATCTGCTTCATGTATTCAAACAAGTTCACACTTGCGAAAGCAGAAGGATAACGAGAAGTTAATGGAAGGTTTGGGAGCCATCACTGTGAAATTACTGTTGCTTAAATATTTTCTTTTATTGACAGATCCAGTTTCTGGTCATTTTTCTGCACTCCTCATTAGTCTTCACGCAGGAGACCTGCGCATACCCGAAGCCTTTCGCACTGGTACACGTCATACAGTGCGGGGTCATGTTCTTCTTATTCTTAGATTTTTATCTGAAAACTTACAGGAAGAAAGCTTCATAATGTGTCTAAAGTTTCAGTACAGAAAATGTCATTATTTAAATAAAAGTGTTTTCAGCATAATAATATTTTTTGTATAAGTTCCCCTTGATAAACTTTCATGTACAGAAAATATTATTATTTAAATAAAAGTGTTTTCAACATAACTTATTTTAGTATAAGTTCCCCATGATAAACTTTCAAGTACATAAAATATTATTATTTAAATAAAAGTGTTTTCAACATAACTTATTTTAGTATAAGTTCCCCATGATAAACTTTCAAGTACATAAAATATTATTATTTAAATAAAAGTGTTTTCAACATAACTTATTTTAGTATAAGTTCCCCATGATAAACTTTCAAGTACATAAAATGTTTTTATTTAAATAAAAGTATTTTCAACAAAGTAACTTGTTTTATTATAAGTTCCCCATGATATGATCAGTGAGTTGCTTACACCGACATCTGAGTGCATCAGCGTATAAAGAAACATTGGACCTGTAAATGCAAATGTAATTAAATAAATTCTAGAGGAATGTAATTCTTAGGTTGTAATGCTTTGCAATCCAACTGTGTTCACGCTGACTGACCACATAATCACATTCGCAAACACTGTTTTGTACGCTTACTACTTCGTCATAAACTTGTGATCCTGCTACAAGAAGGAATTGTGCGGAAGGAACCTTTTATGCTACTACAAATGGTATTCCTATGTCACACATATTCGCCTTCGTCCAGAGTAACTACTGAAGAATTTTCAGTTTCCGAACAGTTACGTTGTGACGTATCTCAGGACTTTCAACAGAAAAAAGGTCATCCGACTGTGTCTGCTTCTCCTTGCGGGTTAACTTCAAGCAGCGAAGTCATTCCTGTGAAGCTCGCAGTTGCCTAACTATTCCAAAATCTCCAACACCCCCACTAGACACTAGTCTATTATCCGTGTGGTGCCCGTTATTGACCTTGCAAATCACTAAAATCTAAGCCCGTCATTTACACAAGAAATGTATGTTACCCCTTCCTCGTAATTTAATATAAATATCCGGATGCATATTCTGTTTCAATTAACTTTTCTCCGGCTAACAGAAATGTGTACCAGGAATTAATTAAATAATCTTCCTGGGGAGTAAAGTGCGGCCGGCGCGTATGGCTGACAACCTTACCGCCACCTTTGAGCTGATTGTCTAGATGTCAAACTCAACTTGTACAGAGGGCCACCTCAGCCCTACAAATAATAGTCCAGGGCCGCACTTCAAAATAGAAATATACATTAGATTTTGATACAAGGAAATTTAATTATATTTATTATTTAGGAATAATTTCAATATAATTACCTAAAGTCACATATCATACAGTTTTAAAAAGCAAGAGAATGTCATTTTGGACAAGTATCAAACAGCTTATCAATATGTAAAATGAGAGATTACACAAGAAATTATGCTAGAAATAGCAAAATATTGAATTTCCTGTAGCCTGCTAATTTATGTCTGTTTGAGTCTTCTTGTCTTCTTGTCTGTTGGAAAATTGTCTTTACAAAAAAATTTTCTACTAAAATTTTAATATTGATTTTAATATCAATTAGCTCTAAAAGTTGAGGGGCCGCACTGTGTGGCTATGGGGGCCGCAAGTTTGACACGGCTGGTCTAGATAATGTGGGGGCCTCAACGTCTCGCAACCCTTTGGGCCTTCATTGCCTGGTGCAGGGATAACTTTACTTCACTTCACGTTTCAGGATGCTCAAGGAGCTCTAATAAATGGGCATGTACATAAAATAGTCAGAACTAAGAATTTGGGGGAATGTTGGAACTGAATTTTATAACGCCTTAATCTCGTTTCTATTGAACCTGAGAATAACTGAGGACATTAGAGGCACAGGTGCGCCTGTAACATGAAGATTCTATGCACAAATTGCGCAAATGTGAAGATAATGAGCAGTCAGAATATTTCGAAGAAATCGTTAGGCTGTAATTTCTAGAGTGACTGAGGAGCAGGCTCGAAACTCAGCGGCGTGAGGGTAAACATAACAATAATGCGTGTAGTAATAATAATATAAATATGATAAATGGAATGCTGTATTTGCCGGTCACGGTAGCCGAGCGGTCTAAGGCATGCACTGTCTTCACTCGCTCGGAAGCCGGGATCGTGGGTTCGGATCTGTTTCCTGTCAGGTACGAACTGAATTCTTATATATTATTCTTATACACTGCCGGTCACAGTAGCCGCGCAGTCTAAGGCATGTACTGTCTTCGATCGCTCGGAAGCCGGGATCGTGGGTTCGAATCCCATTTAGGGCATGGATGTTTAGTTTGTGTGTGTGCGTTTTTCTGTGTTTGTGTACAGGCAGAGGCCTTGCGACGAGCTGATCACCCGCCCAAGGAGTCCTACCGAATGTGTAAGATCTAGAAAAACCGAAGTGAACGGAGAAGTTCATGGAGGTAGGCCTAGGCCCACTGGGGCTGTAGTGCCAAGGAAACAAAAATGCTGTAAATTCCAAGCAATGCCGTAACTTTGCCTGACTGTTAACCTCGGCAGTCATTTGGCGCAGGGTATTCTCTTACGAGCAGCGGTCAATTTCGTAGTTTTGTAGGAGAGAACTGTTCTGGCTCTCGGGAAGAAGAAGCTGATTTAAATAAGCATGGAAGCCGTCCGGAGGTCCCTACTTATTACCCCTAAATTCTCTCTACGGCAAGTGTATTCGCAAACGTAACGGGTGCAGTTTCCATGGTAACAGTTAGGCAAATTTCAACTGTGAGCAGAACCAAACCAATAGGCAAAATAGGAGGCTGAAAGTAAATTATATACTTCAAGAATCGGTGGCTAATAATTAAACTGTGCAGCGGTGTGTTACCCACTCTCCAGGGGTTGGTGTAGGATTAGCAACCCTTCCGCCGACCCCCAATAAAATTACCTATTTCGTAACTCCCACTCCCTCCGAATTTTTTTCTTTTTCTTGTTGTATCGCCTGCATGACATTTCCTCTAGAAACACTCCCCCCCCCCCGAAGATCCGACTGGGGGAGTAATTAACCTCCGCATTGTCTTGCCTCCAGAGGAAACATCTCGCTCAGTAAACCTACTCAGTTGGGCCCGTTAGAAATAGCTAGTCTCAATCACTGGAGTGATCCTTCTCTACCCACCTGAAGACGGAGATAGATCCAGTCTCCGAAACGTCGTGGTCTTTTGTCTTTTACATACTAGACGATGGATGAAGTCCAAAATAAGCCAAAAGAAGTATACTTCAATATATTCTTTAACACTTAACACTACATGTTTCGGTCTCAAGGGGCCAGGTGTTTTATTACAGATATTCAATTAAGACCTTGTTAAAACTGCTACATTGTTTCGCTGTTCCAAACACCTGAAGATGGCCCTTTGAGGCCGAAACATGTAGTGTTAAGTGTTAAAGAATATATTGAAGTGTAAAACAAGTGTTGAAATTTAGACAGATATAGAGAAACGGGCGCTAATATCAACAATTGCAACGGGATGCTGAAATACTGAGTCCAGGAATTTATTGAGACCATCGTCCCAAATAAAATTGCACGGAAGGTATCTCCATAGGTCCCACGCGTACATATGCTGGCATGTACAGTCTGCGTCCATCGATTGTCTGGGGAACAACAATCGATCTCTTTTCCAAGGTAACGTAATCAAGTTCAATCGAATATAAGACCCCCTCTATACCGGTCAAACGGATTTCACTGCTGTTCGACATTCTGCAACCGGCAACGGTAAACGAAGCACCAGTCCATTTAGATCCAAAGATTACATAGTCAAGGTCAATCACATGAGATTATGTAGGTATGAAATCTTCGGCCTAATTGTAGTCGGTATAGCGACTAGCTACTAACTGGAAGACCGAGGGGTCGGAGTTCGAGTCCCGGTAGTTTAGATTTAGTCAGAGTATAAATGTATATGGACCGTTACCTATAGCGCTGACAATACGACTTTTTAGAGCTGAAAATTTGCATTAAGAACGTGGGCTTAATGTATAGCTTTAATGTCCGGAACATTTTTAAATGATTTCTTTAATAACATATTTTTAGGTGTTTTTGTAGAGCATTATGCCGTAGAGTATTCTTATATTTAATTTCGTTTCATTCTTTCTCTTTCTTTGTCTCTTAGTATGTTTCGGTGACCTCTTTCTTCCGTGAGATTCCGGTCGCGTTACATGTTATTTCACATAGTTCCAAGGGCAGCCGCAAGGGACAGGCTCCGACAGTTTATCGCTTCTATACATGCGACCGTTTTATAGACTGTTTCGCCATCTCTTGGTGGTTCTTAGAACTTCATAGTAATTCGACATATAGTTGGAAGTACGTACATGGATAAAATGTAAGGGTAATGTGTGGGGCAACTTGTCCGTTTTTTATATCTCCATGGACAGTCGTTTGAGAAAAACTGAGATATTGGGGGTGAACGTTATCAAAGTGCCTCGTCCTGAGGGGCGTAAGCTAGACCAGTAGAACCGGTCGCCAGTGTCCATTCCTGCAGAAGAATTACATAGTTAAAATGACGAAATACATGTACAACTGAGAGAACAGCATTGTATGAAGGGAAAGGGGAAAATTGTGCTCGTGCAGTCGTTTTCTGGGGTTTCAGCAGACTGTGATTTCTGGGCCTACGCATTACCTGGTTTTCCGTTTATACCACAACGATTCGAAAACTGGATTATTTTCTGTCATCAGGTGCAAAGGTAGGAGAGCAGCCATTAGAATGTCAAGCATCGGTACTGGAGATCCAGTTAGGAATACTGCACGAAGCACAGCGCACACAAACCCAGTTATATCCTGAATTATCTTGACTATCTTGACTATCTTACTTCGGGCTCGGTACAAGTTACATAAATTCATTGTTACTGATTCGTTCAGATACAAGTCTTACTTACTTACTTACTTACTCTTGGGGCTGAGCCCTTCTGGAGGGGACGCCAATTCTGCAGCAACTCAAGAATTTCCCAGCATTTTATGGAACCTGAAGGTTCATTACCGTGTTCACAAGAGCCCTGCACTGGTCCCTATCCTGAGCCAGATCAATCTAATCCATACCACCCTATCCTATCTCTCTAAGATCCATTTTAACATTGTCCACCCACCTACGCCTTGGTCTTCCCAGTGGTCTCTTTTCTTCTGGCTTTCCCACTAATATCTATGCGCATTCCTCGTCTCCCCCATTCGTTCTACATTCCCTAGCCACATCATCCTCCTTGACTTGATCATTCTAATTATACTTGGAGAAAAGTACAAGTTATGAAGCTCCTCATTATGCAGTGTTCTCCAATCTCCTGTAACTTTATCTCTCTTCGGTCCAAATATTCTCAACACCCAGTTCTCAAACACCCTCAGTCTATGTTCCTCCCTTAATGTCAGGTACCAAGTTTCACACCCATACAGAACCACAGGCAAAATTATAGCTTTGTATATTCTAATTTTTATGTTTTTGGACAGCAGATACAATTTTTTTAGTAGACGTTAGATACACGTCTACGAAAATAAAAATTAAATTATCTATAAAACGATAATGGCTGCTAATTGTAATTTGATCTTCTGCTGTAGATTACTATTTGGTTGTAATGATTGTGGGGATAGTGCGGAGGTTGTGGCAATTAAAAGAATTAAGTCTTTAAATGCTGAGAATTCAATAATTGTCACTAACTCTAACAATAGATACAGGTGATGAAGAACATCAGAATGTGGGTCTTTCCAAGCTCTAGACGAGTTGTGATCGTTAATTTTCGTTCTGCCACTCCCTCCTCTATTTATATAAGTCGCCTTGGGCGCTGGTCGCAGTAAAGTTCAAATATGGGACAATTATATTCAACTCTGAATTCATGTATTTGGATTGGAGGATGAGATAAGCATGGCATGTAGAACTAATGGAGGACAGGAGAAATGCATATAGGTTATTGATGGGAGAGCCGGAAGAAAGGAGACCAATGGGAAAACCAAGGCATAGGTGGTTGGATAATATTAAAAGGGATCTCAAAGAAATAGGATGGGAAGTAGAGATCGGATTGATCTGGCTCAGGATAGGACCGCTGGTGGGCTCTTGTGAAGAGGGTAAAGAACCTTCGGGTTCCCTAAAATGCTTGGTAGTTCTTGAGTAGCTGTACAATTGGCGGCTCCTCAGGAAGGGCCGAGCTCCATGAGTGAGTGAGTGAGTGAGTAAGTTAGTAAGTAAGTAAGTAATAAAGGAGCAAGGGCCTTAAAACTGACCCTTGGGGTAAATCTGACAGCACGACAAAACGTGACGAAAGTGCACCAGAAAAATATACACAAGAATGACTCTTACTTAAATAGTTCAGAAACCGGTTTACGTAACCGGAAGATAAGCCGTAATTAATGAATTATGAAGAAGCAGCGCATGTGTAACTGAATCAAAAGCAATAGAAAGAGTGACTTTGTCTTAGTGAACAGGCTACAGGTGTAACAGAGTCAAGGAAAATAGCTCAGTCGGTAACGTTGGATTTAGGCCGCGCCATAGCTCAAGCGGTTAGTCGCTGGCTTCCCACCGCAGCGGCCCGGGTTCAACCCCGGGTCTGGTCAAGTGGGATTTGTGGTGGACAAAGTGGCGCTGGGGCGGGTTTTCTCCGAGTACTTCGGTTTCCCTTGCCAATCTCCATTCCACCAAATTCTCTATCATCATATTCGTAATTATCCGGGGTAGGCTACAATAGGCCAATCAGTGGCCGCCGTGCCGAGTGGAACCAGTTGGACTCCACCCCCCACTAAGCGATTAAAAAAAAAAACGGTGTTTTCATATTTAATAAAACTATGCTGGGAAGAATTTAATTTATATTTCAAAACATGAGAAACATGGTCATATATGATAAATTAAAAAACTTTGGAAAATTTGTTAAAAATGTCTATGGGCCTGCAATTTCCAACAGAGTCGGTGGTTTTTTTTTCTATTTAACAGAGATTATCTTTGCGTGCTTCCAGAAGTTAGGGGAACTATTCTGAGAATGGCTAACTTTAAAAATAAACTTGTGAACAGGCACAAAATTTCTGACCAAACCTTTGCCTGAGTAGATAACCTCGGTACACCGTCCAGTCTGACTAATTCCGATGACACCAACCGCTTTAGAGCATTCTGAGCATTGAGGTTTTAAATAGGAGCTACGAATAAAATTTTCGTATACTGAATGATAGAAAAAAAACAGAGCAAAATACGTTAAAACGATTGAAACTATATTTAAACGCCTCAGCAATATCACGAGGTTTACGAGGTCTGACAGTAAAGTTCGCGAACTCGCCACCGTGTGCTTGCCGTGGAAGCAGTGAACAGAAACCTCAGTATGGTTTGATAACGTTGGCATACCAAGTTTACTATTTGGTAGTACTGAAAAGGTTGCATGAGAAAGATATAAATGACCAAAACTTTCTGCCAACAACTCATGAATCTTGCATCACGACAATGCACCTGCTCACACAGCACACTCTGTGAGGGAATTTTTAGCTAATAAACAAATAACTGCTGGAACACCCCCACCCCATTCACTGGATCTAGCCCCCAGTGACTTTCTTCTGTTCCCTAAGATAAAGGATTTAATGAAAGGAAGGCATTTTGATGACACTGATGACATCAAGGCTAATACGAGAGCAACTCTGAAGGTCATTCAACAAAACCAGTTCCAAAATTGTTTTGAAGGGTGGACCAGGTGCTGGCATTGGTGCATAGCTTCCCAAGGGGGTTACTTCGAAGGCGACCACAGTGGGGCTCAGCAATGATGTATATAGTATTTTTACCGCGATGAGTTCGCGAACTTTATTGTCAGCCTACGTATATACCATCCAAATTAAGATGTATTAAGTTAGTGTTCCTTTTCCTAAATTTTCATTCGTAATTCCAAAATTTCTTTATGATGATACTTCAGAGTTCCTTCTACGAACTTGAGCCAGCGAAATCTGTCAGTCTTCATGGTTGTTTAAACTTATTTCCAGTAAAAATAAACCTTTGTAAAGACTATAAAAATAATTGTTCCTTTTAAACTAAGCTTTCCAGTTGCCAGAAATAGCAAACACGATAGTTGTGCTTTTCAATGTGTCCAGAGAGAACAGCTAAATCTATTATCTGAGTTACAGCAAAGCAGCATAAACACATTTCGTTATACACTGAAGTCCATTGACAAATGATTAAAAATCTCAGGTGGAAAATCTCTTAGAAGATACTGGCGCAATAGAATCAATGATAGAAGGAAGAAGGAAATTATCAAGCTGAATTAGACGATATTCACCATGACTGACCTAAAGGTCAGCAAATTTCAGAGAACAAGGTGAAGCAAATTGCTGCAGCTGTTAGGCTGATTATGATGATTGAGACTGAGGAAAACAGGGGCAGAAAGAATCACATCTCCTTCCAATTCAATGTACTCGTAGTAGCGACAGCTAGGAGAAAGTAAACCATGATTCCAATCAAAACAATGGTCGTCAAAAACACGATAATTTAAGGTAAAAGTTGTACTTTGCTTAACTAATTAAGCAGTGTGCCATAAAGGCGCATGGGAGAGTGAATGTATAGATCCACGTTTTCTTGTACTCTGCACTATTTGGAGGTGAGTGGTCAGCTTCACTCCCGGGCCGCTTTACACCCGGGGTAAAATACCCACTTAATAAGAATGCTTGGTGGGACCCAGAGCCGGATTAGACGAGGCGGAAAAGAGAAAACTCTTGACCTCACCGGGGACTAGGACTCCGAAACGTCGGCCATCCAGCCCGTATCTAGCTGCAATACCGACTGTGTCAAATAATAATTTAGTTCTGTATTTATTCATTTTCTTACTCAAAGCCGAAACCGAATTTTAGACTAAGTATGAGCAATGATAGAAACAAACACCGAACAGAAACAAAAAACAAAAACAAAAGGAATAATAAATAATTTCACACGAATAGGTCCACTACATATATGAATCATGGAAATAAATACAGGGGTTGGACAAAGAACGGAAGCACTACAGTTACTGTACACATTTCTTTATTAATGCGGTGGTGAGCCACTTTTGCCTTCAATACAGCCTTAGTTCTTCTTGGAATGGACTCGTACAAAGTTACGGTCTCTAGTGGAATTTTATACCATTCATCCCGAAGAACTTAAAGTTGCTTTAGAGATGTTAGAGGTGTGAATCTGTTCCCCATTCTAGTCTCCAAACCTGACCAGAATGGTTCAACGATGTTCAAATCTGATGATTGTGCTGGCCAGAGAAGATATTGAAGTCCACCTTCATGCTCTTCAAACCATGACTGAAAAGTTGCAGCTGTGTGAAGGGGGCACGCTCGTCTTGGAAAACTGCATCGTTGTTCGGAAATAGCGTCTGTGTCATGAGATGCAACTGATTACCCAACCTGTCCACGTACTCCCTTGCAGTAATTCGGCCAGGAAAGGTAATAATGAGACCAGCAGAATACTGTACTACCGTCCAAACCATCACAGAACCTCCCTCGTGTTTCACTGTGTGAGCCAGGCATTCCAGATTGTAGGTTCCTTCGATGTTCTCCAAATTAAAACTCTTTCTGACGTCCTGGATTCCAGGTTTTATGGTCGTGACACCATCCTTTACACATCTGAGCATTCCTTTCAGGAAAAATCCTTCTCAATATACGACAATCTCCTTCTGTCAATGTTGATTTTCATTCACTGCTCCTCTTAGCTGATGATGTCTTCTCATGGTTCGTGTATGCCGACATAACCTCAAACCCTGTTCCTCTCGATATACCTATCAATGTGGCTGTTCTTTTCACAGATGCTCCAGTTAAATACTCGACAATAATCGGTATCTTTCAAAATCGGACAAGTCTCTAATTTTCAGTCTCTTTCACACGGACCGTCACTCATCACAATCACTAACGCACTGACACGAACATTACAGAGTGTAAACAGACGAATGAGTATCATTCAGTGTTGCAAGCTAAGTTCTTTCAATGTTGCCAACACAAATTCTATTACTTAATTTTTTAGCGTTTCAATTATTTTATTCGCCCTTTGTGTATATACGTGTATATATAAATTAATTCAATATTCCATGTGAAATGAAGTAAGTGTTTTGGTGATGAAGAGCATAGAACTGTCACTTCCATAACGTCCCCACCCCCTCCTGCGGAATCCCACAATCGGACAACAGTTGTCTACATACAGCATTACAATTAGAAAAAGAGAACATTCAATTCAAATATATCCAAATAGGACGCCAGCAATTGCAACGATGCGACTCCTGACGCAAGAAACGAGCATTCAATTCAAATGTGTTTGCACTTGATGTCAGAAATTCTAATCGATGACCCAGCTTTTCTTACAATTCACCTACGTCAATATGAAACAGCAATTTTTTTCTCAATTTATTTTTTGTAAAGCTGAAGATGGTGATGATGATGATGATGATGATGATAATCATGATGACTCAATTCAGTTCAGTCATTTATTTTTACGTGCTTATTCAAAATCCTAAAAGGCAATTGTAAAGTAAGCACGAGAAATGAGAAAACGAAAAAAACAAGCACATACATTCAAAGAAAGACAAAGCAATAATAATAATAATAATGTCACGTGTGTGTGGTGTGGGTGTACACGTGACTGATATTGTGAGCTCTAGATTCGATTGATTGGATTTATTAAGCGTCTCTATTACAATTTCACTTCAGTACAACAGTTCACACATTTGACTCATTCTGGATAAAGAAACTCCCACTGTTGCCTGGATCTTGCACTGGCCTCTAGTCTTCTCTTTTTATCCTTCTGTATTCTTCTGTCACATTGTCTTCTGTTGGTCAGTTCTCTGCCTGAGGTAGGTTCTGGTCATACCGTATGGAGGTCAGTTTTTACTATACGAGGCAATAAATATCACACAAGTGAAAACCTCGTTGTGCTTCATTCAAATAACAATCCACGCGGTAAGAGAGCATCTGCATCTACTCACAACCTCTCACGTGACCAACAATATGCAATGATGCACTAATTTTGGATAATTCTTTCAGGTACAGCAATAACAGCTGATAAAATATGCTGACATACGAAAAAGTCAAAGTCAAAATCACATTGCTACTGACGGTCAGTCAGTCAGTCAGTAAGTCTTGGTGTCGAGCCCCATTTGGGGCTCATGACAACATATTTATTACTGTTTGACAGTTATGGTCTTGTTTTGTGGGGCCCCCTCTCTGACGAGAGGACTGGTTTGTGGTTTATGTATGCTGCTGGCCCTTGACAGCGCAATCTTCCTCGGGTCTGAGTCCCTTGGGAATCGCGGCCATATTTTATTTTCTCAGATTTGAGACTTCCCTTTTCGTCGCCTCCTACGACTCGCAGGGTCACGGTGAAGGTATTCGATCCCGTCTACACACGGGGTCTTCATGTATTGTCAGAATCAGAGTTACTTAACGACTGGCGGTTTACCTCCAATCCGTTCGTCTTGGCGTCAGACCCCTTGAGACCCACGACCAGAGATTTTTTTCCAACTGAACTCTTGCGGTAATTCCATGTATTGTCAAAGTCAAAGTCAAAGGCATATTACGACTGACGGTCAGTCAGTCAGTCAGTCAGTCAGTAGGTCTTGGTGTCGAGCCCCACCTGGGGCTCATGACCAGATATTTATTACAGCTTGACAGTTATGGTCTTGATTTTGGGGCGCCCTCTTTGACGAGAGGACGGGTCTGTGATTATATATGCTGCTGGCCCTTGCCAGCGCAGTCTTTCTCAGGTCTGAGTTCCTTGGGAGGAGTAGGATTTTCCGCCATTTAAAATGCTGTCCGTTAACATTTTATATTTCCTTCATTGACCCTCGTGCAAGAAAGTTTGCTCACCCCTGCTGAGCTAATCTATTAAATGTACTTTCCTCATTATTCAACATGCAGTATCGCTCAGGGCCAATCCCAACCCACATACCAATTATTTGACTGAAAATTTTGTGCTTTACCCCTGTCATTTTAGGAAAACAAATAATTCAAAATGGAGAGCAATATTTTCGACCTAATAGCCCAGTCCCTTAAATCATCAAATATTACCACTGAGAAAGCTGTTTTACCTGTTGAGCTTCATAAAGCGTCATCACATAAACATGACTTCCTTACGAATCGCATTATAAAGGTCCTTAATCTTTCCGAAAGTGAGACTAACTGCTAAAATGAAAACTCTTCAGGTAACCATCTTCTTCCATAATGTAAAAAAGTAAAGCTATCCTTGTAAGAGGCCGTGAAAGCCCATAGGGTTGTGAGACGTTGAGGGTCCCACATTATCTAGACAATCGGTCAAAGATGGCGGTAAGGTTGTCAGCCTTACGCGCCGGCCGCGCTTTACTCCCAAGGAAAATTATTTACTTAATTCCTGCTACTCATTTCTGTTAGAGGCTGAGTCGACCCCATGTCCATAGTGCGGCTGGAAGGATTAGGTCAATTAAAAAAAAACAGTGACCTCATCGAGACTTGAACCCGTGACCTTCCGACTTGTAGCTTAGTGCATCAACCAACTACGCTACCGTAATGAACATATGGAAATAGCGAGAACAGTGACTCTCCAGACTCGACGATCAATGATTCAACGTTAATGATGTAGCTATAAGCGCATGTCACATGGGGTTACGTCATTTGCCCCTCTAGCGGAAATGCAGAATTTATGGGAAATTCTGCTAAAATGAAATAGAAGTACAATTTACGAGCTTAGAATTTTGTTATTTTAATACATTGTTCATAACACGTCTTTGAGACTTGAATTATTCATTTTTTGGTTTCAATAAAATTAAGCTTTCGATTGTTTATTTTGTTATTTTAATTCTTGTTGTTTGGAGTTCCTGAGTGTAGTTTACAGTAGCTCTGTTTGCAGTTCAACTACACCAAACAGTTAGCTCAGCACACTGCGGTACACTCTACTTCACTTTATTTCTATTTTCAATTTTTTTGTGTACTTACGTTACTTTTTTTTCCCCTTGGCACTACAGCCCCAGTGGGCTTAGGCCTACCTCCATGAACTTCCCCGTTCACTTCGGTTTTTCTAGACCTTACACATTCGATAGGACTCCTTGGGCGGGTGATCAGCTCGTCGCAAGGCCTCTACCACTTATATTACTTAGCGGCCGAAATATCTCAGTTGGTATATCGAGAGGTTTCGGGGTTAATGACTGGGATTCGATTCTCGAAAGTGGCAAGAGATTTTGCTCTTCTCCACAGAGTCCGGAACAATTCTGGGGTCCGCTCAGCCGCTATCCAATGCCCAGGGGTGAAGTTTATCGCCCGTCTCCACCTAACACCGAGGTCAAGAACGGTGGAGCTATATCTCCGCTCCTTCACACGTTTTCATGTCTTGATGCTTAATTAATAAAGCACGGAGACAAGTTCACTTTTTGCGTTAATTATATGTATTACTTATGTTTACTTTTTTGCACTATATATTGTGACATGTTGCGCAACGGAGGACCCCTACCTCCCCAGTGGCGGGATGATGACTCGCCTATTACAAGAGCGCTAGGTTACCGCCGCTGGGGAGTTAGGGGTCCTCCGTTGCGCAACATGTCACACTGCTCCCTCCTTAAGGCTGTTTGTCCCGAATAGCCTAACGGTGCTTCCCCCGCTCCTTTTCTTTGGAGGCTGTTCTTGCAGCATCTTCTTTGTGTCCTTCTACTGTTTCTCTTCTCCCCGTTACTCTGCTCTCCAACCGCTACATCTTCCCCCTTTTTTTTATTAACACCTCACTTATTCCTGGATTTCTTGTATTTATATAAACGTGCGACATGTAATTAACGCAAATTCCTTTCACAATTTCAGGATAAAGTAAGCATGAATTGGTGTTACTTGCGCTGCTGTATCGGGTCACTTGTCCAGTGCCTTATCAGCACAGCCTGCAAATCTGCAACACTGCGACACGATTTTGCTGTTTGCTTACTTTGCGTAACGCTATATATTCGTACTCAGGTGGGGGGGGGCTTTCGGTTCAAATCTCGACCGTCACAACGTCTATCCAAACTGAGATGTCCGTGGTTTTCCTCAGTCCCTTCAGGACAATCCAGGAAGCGTACCTTGATTACACCACTTCTTATTATTTCCAAATTCGTCAGTTATCTCATCATTCGACAGTTCATGGGCATAGGCCAGATACCGGCAACGTCACGAACTGGAAGGATGAGTATGATGGAGAGTAAGGTAGGTACGTAAATTTCTCCCTGTACTTAATTAATTGCCGGTCACGGTAGCCGAGCGGTCTAAGGCATGCACCGTCTTCGCTCGCTTGGAAACCGGGATTGTGGGTTCGAATCCCACTCAGGGCATGGATGTTTGTGTGCGTTTTTCTGTGTTTGTGTACAGGTAGAGGCCTTGCGACGAACTGATCACCCGCCCAAGGAGTCCTCCCGAATGTGTAAGATCAAGAAAAACCGAAGTGGACGGAGAAGTTCATGGAGGTAGGCCTAGGCCCACTGGAGCTGTAGTGCCAAGGAAGAAAAAAACTTAATTAATCACTACTCCACGAAGGCGTGGCACTAGAATCAGATGAGTGGTCAGCTTCACATGCTGGCTGCTTTACCCCCGGAGAAAGGGTCCCCTATACTCCTCAGATAAGAGACTGGGTGGACAACAGAGCTGGTTTGGACGTTATGAAAAAGATCAAAATACCTTGCAACTTCCGGAAATCGAGCCTCAGCCTTCCAGCCCGTAGTCCATCGCTATATTGACTGAGCTATCCGAGCTCTTACAGAAATATTCACAATACAGTTAGATAGTGCAGCAGTTGTAATAATTTCCGATGCATAAGAACTAAACACTTCACAGTACTTGGTTGGAAAGCCGAAGGAAAGTTACCACTAGGAAGACTACCTTAGAAATATAGGATGGGGTGATATAGATTGGATTCATCTGGCTCAGGATAAGGACCAGTATAAGTCTCTTGTGAACATGGTTTGGAAACAGTATCGAAAAGAAACCGCTTTAAATAAAATTTCAAACGAAGAATAATCGAAAAGTCACGCCTGTCATATTGTCATGGGCTTAAATAAAATGATACAGCCCTTGACTAGGTCAAGGCCATGCGAGCAACTGTGCCTTCAACTGATTCAGCTTTATCACACGTATTCATTTTTATCGAAGCTGTTAAATTGAATGCTCTTTTGTGTGCAAAGCAAATCAAGCATTGTGTGACGTGCGTGATTATCTGATTGCTCTTCTGTATAAACAAACAGAGGTCACCCAGAACTGCGTGTCTGTCTACAGCGCTTAGGAGTCTAGCCATATTACAGATATACAGTGCGTTCAGTTAAGGAGGAAACTTCGCAACACCGCTGACCCGGCCCAACATTCCTCACAGATTGCTACTGTAACTGCTGATAGCAGAATGAGTCATTAGCGCTGATAAACTCACGCCGTTACAGTTACAGCAGCAATCTGTGAGGAATGTTGGGCCGGGTCAGCGGTGTTGCGAAGTTTCCTCCTTGGTTGAACGCCCTGTACTTACCAGATGACATTCCGATAATATTAAATAACGAACAGCAATTACTGATTAATAAATTCATCAAGTTTTGAAAGCAGTATCACTGCTTCTGTGATTTGGTAATCAGTCAAATACTTCGATGTTCGTAAGCAGCAAAGTTCCTAGTCAAAGACGAACTCCTAAATTTCAATTTCAACTTGATAATGTCTCTCTTCCGTGATTTTTACACATTTCAGAGAACAGTAGACCAATTCTTGAATAATCAACAGGGGAAAAATTGAAGACACTAGGAGAACCACTTCTAAGGAGAATATTACATGAAATCTCCGCGGTAGTAAGACAGAGTCTAACCTTCTGAAGTAAGGACCTAGCCGCGCTAGGCAGCAGAATAGACAGTCCTTTGACAACCCTACCTGGACGAACTCTTCCGTTAAGAAGCTATAGCAATTAGGTAGAAAGAACAGATGACTATCTTCGGCCTAAGTCTGCAGCATTACGGTGGGTGGATATCAGTCTCCCATATATTGAGCCAAAGGGTGATTTGTCGACTTAAGACAGGAGTGGCCTCGGTTTCCTCCTAGACTGCTCGTCATAGGTCAGTGGATATTACAATTACAATACAATTGACTGTAATTCAAAGAAATGCTAATAAAACCAATCATCAAATCCAGAACCCATAATTATTCGTCACGCTGTTCGCGATTACGTAACGATATTTTAGTCGGAAATACGTCGTTCACATAAATTTATTTTTCACATCATTTTCATCGTCATAATTAACATGCTTATTAATAGCGGTAAAATAGTAGTTAAATTTGATTATATATTTTTATGTGCTAATCTGACAGTCACAGGAGCCAACGACAGAGTTAGCACATTCAAACAAATAAAAAGTGGAGGAAACAAAACAGACGTAGGACAGATTACAAATATACAGGATGTTCTCTGGTATAGGAAATTTTTCGGTAAACATAAATTTATAATGAGGCTCAATATAACAAAATATCGTAACTACTTTTTAACCAAATTAACCACAAAATTAATGCTCTGGAAATTATATTGAAACACACCGACATATCCCGTTTGGTGCTGCGCCGCTGCGAACGGGGCAGTCATTATGTGAAAACGAAGTGAAAAGATATTGGTCTCTCTGGTGTTTCCGACTGGAAATCTGATACCAGCAGCTTATAGCACAGAAGTGCACGTAATGGAACAGTTTTAATCTTTTTATAAAAATGTCTCAAAACAACGCCGTTTCACGAATAACGTGAGCAGTTTTAAGGTATCCAAAACTTGATTACAACTGTATGAATTGTGTTTTTTAAAGAATCATAAAGTAAGGTACAAAAAAGTCTATGGACATGATAATTAAAATCAATTTTGTTATATATGTGTGCCGAGACAATAGCTACAGGGCCGATTACGGACAGAGCACAATGTAGATTAAAATAATTACATTGTGGATAAACATAAAATAAAGCTAAAGACAAGTGAACACTGGAGTAAAAGAGACATTAATATAGAAAAAGTAAACAAGCAAACAATCGTTCGGTGTGTGTAAACCTTAGGTCTACAACTACAGGGGCAGGGTTAAGAACGTACAGCCAAAGGAGCATCAGACATGATAACTACACCTACACGCCTGGGAACTACACACAAACACCCATGCAGTTGCGCAAATAAATCCAAACACGGAGTACTCAGACAATGTCCTTTCGATGAACTGACGAGGACCCCAAGCGAAATATTGAAAATTTAACTAAATTTAACCAGATTTATTGGTTTTAATTAAATTTATTTTAAGCTAAGAGATATCGCATTCAAATGTGATATGAGAAGTTGGACATACCTTACAGTGCAACAATTTTAGTAACCTGATGATGGCAGTGTACGGCCGAAACATGTTGTGAAAAGGAAAATGGACAATAATAAGTTGCCTTGTAGACAGAAATATAATGTATGAAATAATTGATAGTGTAATGAAATAAAAAGAAGATAAAAAGGTAAAGCTATCCCTGTAACGGGCCATGCAGTCCCATAGGGTTGTGAGACGTTGAGGGTCCCACATTACCTAGAAAATCAGCTCACAGATGGCGGTAAGTCTTACGTGCCGGCCGCCCTTTACCCCCTCAGGAAAATTCCTGGTACTCATTTCTGTCAGAGGCTGAGTCGACAACAGGGCCATAGCGCGGCTGGAAGGATTAGGTAAATTGAAAAAATCCACCTCCTCGAGACTCGAACCCGCGACCTTCCGGCTTGTAGCATATTGTCTTAACCAACTACGCTACCGCGTGCCCCAGTATAGTGAAATAGGCTATGACAAAACTCATTTCTATCCTGTCCTTGGGTGACGAACAGTATCAAGTGCTGAGAGAGTATCGTTGAATAGCACATGGAGCACCCAACAGACGAATCTTTCTACGGAAAATGCCACTGACATCACTTGCGAGTGCTTGTTCTGTTCAAATTACAAGACACCTTCCCAGCACCAGACTCCGTCAGTTCTCATGCCTTTCGTATCACTTCCAAATGCACTATTATTCATAGCTGGTATTGACGTACGATATATATAAGCATTGTGTGTGCTTTACTAGTGTCATTGCAGCAGTGTACAGAGGACGCGGCAACCTGCCAATACTATTCCCAGGTACTCTGCTATCTCATTGCATTTTTTTTTATTGCTAGTGGGGTAGGACTAAGTCCCTTAAACTGAGGCCACTTCTGGCCTATTGTAACAGCCCCAGATGATAGGTGAGGGTGATTGTGGAGCAATTGGTGGAATGAAGATTGGCAGGGGAAACGAAGTAGTCGGAGAAAACCTGCCCCAGCGCCATTTATCTCATTAAGTCATTACATACTTACATGTATGTTCACGATTATCAGGATTCGTCGAGTTTTGCTTTGGATTGTGTGGATGTGGTGACATGTAGAATATGAAAGTTCCGAAGGAACCTGATATCTTCATGATCCGAAAAGTCGGTAACTATCAGTGAGTCTACATGGCGTCAAGTACCAACAAAAAACAGTCAAGATAAGCGATAGATTTTTGTAATACAATAAAACTTGGTTATAGCAACATCGGTTTCTGCGACACCTTGTCTATTGCGTCAAATATTCAATGGTACGAACTAATTCCTCATAAAGCAACTGTTTTTATACCTTGCTTAGTACGACATGCACAAATGCATCAACCTCGTATGTAACGTCATTTTCATTCCTGAATTTCTCTGATATGGACATTGAACGTAATTTAGAAAGTGTGTATTGGGCAAGTAAGAGGAAACAGATGAAGATAACTGATTACTGTACTCGTATCTAGGTACAGTAAGGCACAACAATTGATGTAATCTACTGTAATTTGGTGAGTAGGCCTACCTTTAATATACAGTATTAGTGCGGTGTGTATTGTCAGTGAAAAGCGCTGTAATATGTCTTTGATATTACACATTTGGGCAATTCCACGTTAATGTTACGTTAGTCTGTACTTAACTATGTTTTTCATAAAAAATGCAACATTTTAACTCGGTTTTTGGTAGATTTTTACGTGACTAACATAAGGCTACTGTGGAAGTGCCCATTTCGGTTACAACGACATTCGTTTATAACGACATTATTTTTAGGACCCTTTGATGACGTTGTAACCAAGTTCTACTGTATTTAGAATAAGTATATGCAGAACGTTTGAAGACTATGCTAGACGAATTAAACTGAAATGAAACCGTGTTTGCCCTGTGCGCAATCAGAACGTAACCGTATGTGGATGAAACTTTCTCATTAGGCCTATTATAAGATTCTAGTGAATTTGTATCAAACAGGAAGTTCCGAGAACTAGTAGCCTACTTTCTTTCGATACGACACGGACCATGTAGGAAATAACGCCTCCAACAATTCTTAATTGCCGAGGCAATAGACCCTCCTGTGATATGACGCAGACCGCATAGAAAAAGACGCGTGCAACAAATTTTCTATTGTTGCGTGTATTCGTTGCCCCGGGAAAGCGTTTACAGAGCCTTGCATAGCAACACTAGGGGGGATTCGTGAATGACACCGCTGAGGTGCGCTCATGTGCCATGATGTACATTATCAAGTTTCATGAAGATTGGTTCAGACATTCAGAGGTTGTTACGAATGGCACACATGTAGTCGCATAGACAGTAATGTGATTTCATAAGCCTACATTTATTTTTTAAATAAGGAAAGTAGATCAAAGATAAGCACAACCTTTTCCAGACCCATGTTCAACTTGCACAAATATCTTACCTAGAGTTGTCGAGAAGTTGATATTATGATGAAACCTGAAGTTTTGTTAACGTAGGCCCTATACCTTGAATCCTGTGGCAAAGTCACCCTGCCGAGTCCATAACCCGCTTTAGTATATCGCAGTGTGTGCACTTCTTGCTGCTGGGAAGACTTCTACATGACGGACACTACTTCAAAACTACCTAGGACTCCGCAGTCTATTTATTTTAATACGAGTACAGCTTCCCTTTGTAAGTAATAATACACCTAAGAGATAACCAAGCTAAATCAATATCTTTATTTCATTGTTAATTCCTCAACTTCTGCACATTACATTCCTCACGAAGCGGTGTTCTTAATCGTATTAAAGGTACATACAAAATAATGTGCACAAAATAATGGAAACACTAAGAACTTGAGGAATAGAATATGTGTTGGCTACATTGAAAGAACTTAGTTGGCAACACCGAATTTTTTTAATTCGTCTGTTTACATTCTGTAGTGCACGTGTCAGTGCATTAATGATTGTGATGAGTGACGATCCGTGTGAAAGAACCGGAAAATAGGAGACTTGCCCGATTTCGAAAGAGGACAGATCGTTGTTGCGCATTTATACCCGGGGACAAGACCTATTTCATAAATACCCAAACGCAATAGACGTACTCGTTCACTTTACAGCATAGGTGGAAGGAAGCCTCGTCAGAGAAAGAACTTGGATAACGTGGTTATTTCCAACTTTACTAGAATAAAGTGTGCCAAATCACAAATTATCATTTCCCGATTAGTGAGTCAGAAAAGAGGGGCCCATTTCGCGGCCACACAGATTATTGGAGCTCACTGAAATATAGCTCAGTTTGTTGGAGTTCATGATGAAAATCGTGTAAAAGGAGAAGGTGTAAGATATCCGCAAACTAAATGAATTCATGAAGCATTCAATGTGGCAGATAACATGTAACACGCTGGAAATTCCTTGACAGGAGCTCCAATATCGTTTTCAGGTTTTTCGATCAAAAAGAAGTTATACCGAACATTGTTCTGAGCGTGCAGGGTTTCTTTAAAATAATTTGAAACCTCTATAACAATAACACCAAGGGGCACGCGGTAGCGTAGTTGGTTGAGGCACTATGCTACAAGCCGGAAGGTCACGGGTTCAAGTCCCGATGAGGTGGATTTTTCAATTCACCTAATACTTCCATCAGCACTATGGCCCTGGGATTGACTCAGCCTCTAATAAAAATGAGTATCAGGAATATTCTTGGGGGTAAAGGGAGACCGGTGCGTAAGGCTGACAACCTTGCCGCCATCTATGAGCAGATTATCTAGAAAATGTGGGAACCTCAACGTCTTACAACTTTATGGGCCTCCACGGCCTGTTACAAGGATACCTTTACTTTTATCTTTGCTTTTATAACAATAACACCAGGGAATTTATTATTATTTCATTTCTAGGTAACAATAACCCAGAAAATTAAATGCGATTCTCATAATCGACTGAAGAGTTGAACATTTTGAGATGTTTACGATTCTTAGTTATTCCAGGACAGTTTATGGATAACATTCAAATAAACAACCGCGATTTCTGTAGTTGCTTTGATGACATTAAATCCAAATATGTCATCCCCAAACACTTCGTATAAGAAATTCTACAGGAAGACTGTAGATGAACGTAAATTTAGAGACAAATGCAGAAGACGTACATGTAACTCATGATCCTTACTAACATATATAGTACATCATATCCTGGATTCCACAAATAATACCCTAAACGGGAAAGTTTAATTCATATAATTTTCCATCCTGTTACAGGTCACGTACGCATTAGCAATACAATTGCCGTGAAATGGCCGCCATAATTAACGCAGCCTACAACGTCTTTCGCCACGTGTTCTATGATCTCAGAGGTAAGGTTGTGAAAACATTCCCAGTATGCACAGGAAATATAATTCGAAGTTATTGCTGTAATTAAATATATCATCATGCAATTGGAGATGCATTTGAGTCCTTTGGGCGCACTTCATAGACCCTTCATATCCTGCAGGCCCTAACCATATGTGTTTATACCATTTGAGCTATGGCAATATCAGCAATTTCTATTAAATATTGTTTCTTGCTGGGATGCTTTATCTTTCGAGCGACGACTGGTTCTTCTTTATGTAGCGGGAAAATTTGCTGATCGACTGATCACATTTTGCATAGCAATATATCTTAAAAATCACAGGTTCCTCTTGCGTAAGGGACCACTTCAGAAACAACTATCACCATGTTCAGGGTCACTTTAGCAAAATATATATTACGCTTATAACTTCATTCGGTTTCCAAAGGTCAGCTTTTCGAAATGGGCCAAACTGAGAAGGAACTTTCCTCCATTATATTTCTTGACAGAAATAAATCCAGTTTTCGAAACGTCTCGTCGAAGACACTCAAGACGATGGGAAAGAATCCATTAATAGCGGTCATGAGCATGGCGATTTTGATGGAGACTGGAATCAGTTATGTACTTCAAAAATTTGAAGGACTGCTGGTTCCACTTTGTGTATCAGACCAGAACGTGCTGAAGGATTGCTGGTTCCAGTGTGTGTATATCAGACCAGAACGTGCTGAAGGATTGCTGGTTCCACTTTGTGTATCAGACCAGAACGTGCTGAAGGATTGCTGGTTCCACTCTGTGTATCAGACCAGAACGTGCTGAAGGATTGCTGGTTCCACTCTATTAATAAGACCAGAACATGCTGAAGGATTGTTGGTTTCACTCTGCGGATCAGACCAGAACGTACTGAAGGATTGTTGGTTCCACTCCGTGTATCAGACCAGAACGTGCTGAAGGATTGCTGGTTCCTCTCTGTGTATCAGACAAGAACGTGCTGAAGGTTTGTTGGTTCCACTCTGTGTATCAGACCAGAACGTGCTGAAGGATTACTGGTTTCACTCTGCATATCAGATCAGAATATGCTGAAGGTTTGTTGGTTCCACTCTGTGTATCAGACCAGAACGTGCTGAAGGATTACTGGTTTCACTCTGCATATCAGATCAGAATATGCTGAAGGTTTGTTGGTTCCACTCTGTGTATCAGACCAGAACGTGCTGAAGGATTGCTGGTTTCACTCTGTTAATCAGACCAGAACATGCTGAAAGTTTGTTGGTTCCACTCTGTGTATCAGACCAGAACGTGCTGAAGGATTGCTGGTTTCACTCTGTTAATCAGAACAGAACATGCTGAAGGATTGCTGGTTCTACTCTGTTAATCAGACCAGAACATGCTGAAAGTTTGTTGGTTCCACTCTGTGTATCAGACCAGAAGGTGCTGAAGGATTACTGGTTTCACTCTGCATATCAGATCAGAACATGCTGAAGGTTTGTTGGTTCCACTCTGTGTATCAGACCAGAATGTGCTGAATATATTCAGAAACCAATCAGGCACATAAAAATTACTTAATACAACATCGGGTTTTCTGTTTCAGACACGAGAAGTGACGACTGGTTCCTGATGAATTCTGTATGGGCGCCTCTATCCATTATAGCGTTCTACCTTTATTTTGTTTTGAGTCTTGGTCCGCGGCTAATGAAGAATCGTCCTTCGATGAAACTGGATAAGGTTATTAAAATATATGACATAGCGCAGGTCATTTTATGCACTTACATCACAGAAAGGGTAAGTATTAGTACTCTGTATTCATGAGTTACTTATAATAAAATCAAACAAAATCAAACTCCGTGATTTTAGTCCTAGCTGTTAGTAAATATTATGATGCCCAGGGAACCGAATTGTTTGTCCCTGAGTTTGAAAAATTCGCTTCAAGGGGCCCTTTATTGAATCAGATAAAACCATTCTATAATTCAGTTTCAATCTTTTCTTTCCCCATCTATGATATGCTTCCGAATTTATTTTCTTTCTTGAGTCGTTTCAGGCTTCCGAAAAAAATATGATTTCGGAAACAATTCTTGACATTTTTGCCTCCAACTTTATCACTGAGACACACAGGTTCATATTCTTCAGGCTCGGTACCTAGACCGGGTATCGATGGTTAGGATAACAAAATAATAAGCTAGATAAACATAGAATGAGTGGGGTTCATGTCAGACAAGAAACGTAGTAAGTAATAATGAAAGACGGAAGGACACAAATCAAGTCACAAGTTTTTTTGTAATTCACGCTGTAGCGTAGTTGGTTGAGGGTCTATGCTACAAGCCGGAAGGTCGCGGGTTCAAGTCCATATGAGGTCATTGGATTTTTTCAATTGACCTAATCCTACAAGCCGCACTATGGTCCTGGGGTCGACTAAACATCTAACAGAAATGAGTACCAGGAATCTTCCTGGGGAGTAAAACGCGGCCGGCGCGTAAGGCTGACAACCTTACCGCCATCTTTGAGCCGACTGTCTAGACAATGTGGGAACCTCAACGTATCACAATCCTATGGGCCTTCACGGACTATTACAGGGATAGCTCTACTTCTTTATTATATGTTTTCCTGTGACACGCCATTGTAGAAGCGATAAATGCAAGTAAGAAGATTTTATTGGTAAAAGCCAAAGATTTAGGGATTTAAAGGTCAGAACACGGACAGCGTTTTTAATAGTATATTGCATTTTACAGATGAAGAGACCGAGCAGCTGTTGTACGAGTATATTTTGAAAGAAGTGGCATATAAACAGCCGCTATCTTTTACGTTTATAGAAATTTGGTAAATGTTTTCCACAATACTGCAGTTTCCTCCTGTTACAGTCCTTGACAGTGGGATGGGCGCGCAGATACAGGTGGTTCTGTGAGCCGGTAGACTACTCGAACTCTCTGCAAGCTTACTTGGTAAGTCATGGCACTTCATTCACGACAAACAGCTTACCACACAGCAGTCACGCTAAGTATTATGACACTCGAATTTGTCCTTGTTTTTAACTAACAAAGCAATACGTTACGAAGGCGTATGGGGGAGTGGATTTATAGATCTACATTTTCTTGATCTCGGGTAAGGTGGAAATGATGGTCATCTTGACGCACCAGCTGCTTTACACTCGGGGAAGAGCCTCTGGTACCCATTGCCTAGGAGTTTGGGTGGACCCCAGAGGCGGTCTGGACGACGTGGAGAAGAGAAAATTCTTCACCCTACTAGGACATGTACTCCAACCTCATGGTCGTCCAGCCCGTAGCCAGTCGCTATACCGACTGCGCTATCCCGGCTCCTAATATGCAGATCACACCAAATGTATTTCTATTTAATTTAACTCACTTTGTTCTAACCTTGGTCAAATGGTATGAATACTAAAACAATGAGACTGTACAACAATGCACACAAGTAACATCTCGCGCTTCTCATGTCTGTGTTCCAGGACATGAAGACAGTATATACTTATCTTCTGGTTAAGTTGTTCGACCTTCTGGATACGGTAAGTAAGTTACATTTCTCCGAAACATACCTGATCATGTTCCAATTTAAACTTCAAAATAAGTTATTCCCACGCTTTCCACGGAAATCAAACTCTCGCCCTTTACCCTAAATGAGGCATCCTTTTACCTAGAGTAAACTAAACATTTTGGCCGCGCCATAGCTCAAGCGGTTAGTCGCTGGCTTCCCACCGCGGGGGCAAGGGTTCGATCCCGGGTCTGGTCAATTGGGATTTGTGGTGGACAAAGTGGTGCTGGGGCGGGTTTTCTCCAAGTACTTCGGTTTCCCCTGTCAATCTCCAGTCCACCAATTGCTCCACAATCACCCTCAGCTATCATCTGGGGCTGGTACAATAGGCCAGAAGTGGCCTCAGTACAAGGGACTTAGTCCCACCCCACTAGCAATAAAAAAAAAAGAACTGAACACTTAGTTGACATAATAGTCGTTTTGAAGCATGGAGTTAAATAATTTTAAGTCACACTTTCAAAGGCGCTGTAGACGACGGCAACGTCGAAATACCCTATACAGATCTGATTATCTTCAGTGCAAGCAGAAGTTTTGCAATATTAGAAGCTCTTATTGGCGTTAGTGGCGGTTTTTTTCATATAGGCCTACTTCTCCGTTCACTTCGGTTTTTCTAGACCTTACACATTCGGTAGGACTCCTTGGGTGGGTGATCAGCTCGTCGCAAGGCCTCTACCTGTACACAAACACAGAAAAACGCACACAAACATCCATGCCCTGAGTAGGATTCGAACCCACGAACCCGGCTTCCAAGCGAGCGAAGACAATGCATGCCTTAGACCGCTCGGCTACCGTGACTGGCCTTCCTTCTGGTTACTAGCCTTTCATTAGGTGACTCTTGCATTAGTTAGCCATGTTTCTGCAATTACTGCAGATTTCCGTAAGATAGAATGAGAAGAGGGGATGTAGTGTAATCACGAATGGAGATAAAATTGGAGGAGAAAAAAACAAACAAGCTCCGTGGTTTTAGTCCGAAAGCGAAATATACCGACCGAGCGACCGCCACTTGTCGGCGAAGTTAGTGCCAACTTTAACGGATAGAGGGTGTCGCGTGGTCAGGGCAACGAATCTCGGATTTCTAGACCGGAAAATGGGAGGAGATAGTTTTAATATATTACCGAGTATTCTCGGCATAATCGCCTTAAGAGACGAAATAAGGTATGTGAAAGCTGAGATAGGATACCTGGCACCCAAGCGAGGTTTGGATTGGGTCACACACAAATCTAAACCTTCTATATAATACCGTCATATTGTGTTGCATTACATTCAATTCTTCGACTTCCAAAAAACACAGTTTTATTTACATATACTATGCGCTAACAGTTCATAACACGTTTCACTCCATGTAAACAGAAAGCGGATGAATTAAAATATGATAGCCGAAAGGCTGAAATATGTAGTACACTTTTAGAGGTCAGAGTTCCTGGCTCCAGATCCAGAGGTCCCGGTTTCGATTCCCGGCGCTACCAGATTTTCTGAGAAGTAGTGGGTCTGGAACGGGGTCCAGTCAACCTCGTGAGGATAATTGATGAGCTATTTTAAGGAAATAGCGGCTCCGGTCTAGAAAATCAGGATTAACTACCGTGAGGATCCGTTGTGCTGATCACGTGACACCCTCTATATGCAAACGTTGGTACTAACTCCGTCGAAAAATGGCGGTCGCTCGGTCGGTATAGTTCATTTGCGGACTACAGGACTACTAAAAATAACAAAATTAAATTGTATCCATGACCGTGCTTCGTGTATTATAATTTCTCTTGCAGGTATTTTTCGTGCTACGAAAGAGAGATAATCAAGTGTCATTTTTGCATGTGTATCACCACGTGGGTGTCTTCCTTGGTACCTGGGTCATCATGAAATTCTTACCAGGTAAGTAAGCTTTAATTCACAGCCGCCATTTTCACGAAGCAATCAAATACTTATACACATCTGGAGAAGAAAGTAAAGCCATTGTTTTAATTTGTAACCTCAGAAATTAAAACAAAACATATTTGTTCTAAAGGACGAAACAAAAGAAAACAATCGTATAGCGCAATTTTGATAATCAGAATATAATCTTGAACAAGCTCCGCTTCAGTCGCTACTAATTTAGAAATTTTGAGGAAAATACGCAGTAATAAGCTAATTATGTGTTCTATTTCTGAACATTCCCTTATACACGTATATAATGACAAAGATTGGTTTCTCTGAATGTGTGAGTGTCCATAACAATCAATTTAAAAAAATGGGACATTTTATGACTATTCAATTTAACATTACTGTACCTAAACCACTCAATTATCATGCCTATTACCAGCAACGTAAAGTAAACTATGCATGGTGGCAACATTGGCGTTGCGAAGTTCTGAATTGTATGTTATGACAGATTTCTGAACAGAAGATACATAAATTTGATTTATACATAATTTAATATCTCTCTCCGGCTGCGTGAAAAATGTATTTGCATGAAATATCTTCGCCCTCTCGAACACTGGGATCGTGGGTTCAAATCACATTCAAAGCATAGATATCTGTACGTGCCTTTATTCTGTGTTTGTGTCGTCCTACGTAGAAAGCGGCATTGTTACGGGCTGATTCCCCTTCCAAGGAGTCCTACCGACTCTCTGGGGTTAAGAAACTGAAGTGAAACGTAGCGTTTCGCGGGTGCCCCGTGCTCCAGATGGGAGCAGCAGGAATAAGGATAGATAGATAGATAGATAGATAGATAGATAGATAGATAGGTAGGTAGGTAGGTAGATAGATAGATAGATAGATATAACGACCGCCGTTACTCGCCGTACAACGGCTTTGCTATCTGGGTAAGAAATTACCCGTAGTCTCTGTCGTAGTCAGCTCATCTCTTGCACATTTTCGCATCCCAAAGTTTTTATCACTGCTACCGTATTTTGAAGGTTGCTATAGCAATGAGCAATTCGCCAAAGAAGTTCATTACTTTTATAAAATGTTTCTATTGCATTTAAAAGTAGAAGTAAAGGTATCTCTGTAAGAGGCCGTGGAGGCCCATAAGGTTGTGAGATGTTGAAGTTCCCACATTTTCTAGACAATCGGCTCATAGATGGCAGCAAAGTTGTCAGCCCTACGCGCCGGCCGCCCTTTACCCCCAAGAATAGTCCTGGCACTCATTTCTGTTAGAGGCTAAGTCAACCCCAGCGCCATAGTGCGGCTGGAAGGATTAGGTCAATTGAAAAAATCCAATGACCTCATCAGGACTTGCACCGGCGACCTTCCTGCTTGTAGCATAGTGCCTCAACCAACTACGCTACCGCATGCCCCCTTCTATTTCATTTTTAGAAATGAAATAATAATCCCAATTTACTGCAAGAAATTTGTTCGTCCCAGAAATACGAAATATCTTCCCTTCTTCAGCATCAATTGGAAACGTGCGGCTGCAGAAGATAATATACAAAAATATCGGTAACGCATTGCTAAGCAACGGCTCGATAAAACGAGCTAAAAGCCGGAATAGTGGAGCCACAGAAGGAACTAGTAATTTTGTTAGGCAAGGGATCATGCACGTTTCCAAACGCATTCATGAAGAGCAGTACCGGAAGCTTTGGAGGCTATGATCTATATTCGGTTCTCCGGAAGCTGTGAAGGGAGGTCAGACCATACAAGAGGAAGTAGTCATGTGAGAATTGAGAATGCAGCCGGAGATGTTATTCCATATGTGTAAATGTAAATCAACATCTATAAATCCATTCAGCCAATCTACAAGCCGTCATTTTCGTCACGCGTACCCCTTCCATGTGACAATACAAAATACATACCCCTTCTATACTTTATTTATTGAAATATGGTCACTCTAGTTTACTACCTAGTGAATACCACGGTGTTTGCAAATGACGTGACCAAGTGCTGCCACATATAAATAAATTTTTCGAATGAATTTGATTCGGTACATTTTGGAAATAAGCTCCACAAATGTTTAATCTTTTCCTTGTTTCACAATTTTGACTCCTGTATGAAATGTAAAGTCAAGAATCTCTTGAATTCTAGGAGGACACGGGACATTTCTTGGAACTGTCAACTCCATCGTACATGTTGTTATGTATACCTACTACTTCGTAACAAACACTTGGCCAGAATACAAGAAGAACATCTGGTGGAAGAAATATGTGACTCAGCTGCAAATGGTAAGTCAGTCTCCTCATATTCTACATGCCGCGTTCTTAGTCTGCTGAAAGAAATTTCAGCGAATACACTCACTTTCGACTTTTTTTATTCACTTAGTGGGGGTGGAGTCCAATTGGGTCACCTCGGCACGGCGGCCACTGATTGGCCTATTGTAGCTTGCCCCGGGTGATTATGATGATGGAGAACCAAATGCTCCCACCCCACGAAATTTTGATCGATTATTTACTACAAATATGAAAGGGAGAAAAGGATATATTTCAGAAAAGGAAACCAAAGAGTGATTCAGAAACGATCCTACTTCATTCAGAACCATAGAGGCAGCGTTGCTTTGGAGGAAGACAGAATGGGAGCAGGGTAACGTCGGAACAAGCTACTAGGGTTCATAGAGCCAGAACCGGAAGGCAGCTGGAGTAGTGCAATCCACACGCACGGGGCACGAAGTGACGACCATCAGCATTAAGGCTGAACTGTCTCAAGAGAGGTTATTGGCAAGAATCGGATATGGAAACTTCACAGCTGTCGCAATCGGCAAAGCACTGCTGTTATGGAGCAGACTGGGTCGAGGTTGTGAATTGTAAGCATAGACTGACGAACCGTGAAGGCGACTGTAAAAGGGCAGCACTTGAAACACGTCCTTGTGACATACATTGCTGATAAGACAGTTCCAAGATAAACACACACCCATTCTTGTCGGTTCATGAATAATTATTGTCTAAAAATTACTTATCTACTTAAAGGTTGTACAAATAGCTTAAGTTGAGAGTCCTGATATATGTATGTGGACTTATTTTTATATTTCCTTATGTGTGACCACTGTGTTTCTGTGTGAAGACTTCAGTTGTACTGTACTCGTTTTTATATTTATAAGAGTTTGACATATTCCACTTCCCACAGCCATTGAACTAACTTCGGACCCGAGGAATGCAACGTAATGCAGATATAAAAGAACACGGAAATAAAAACCTACGCGAAATTTCGAAGGAGAGAAATGTAACCGACCTATAAAATTGCACCGGTGGAGGGTACAATAGGGTACCATATCGCCACGTGTTGTCATTTGTCCCAAGTCTAAGAAGACAGCGACAAGGTGATGATCTATGAAAGAAGAAATGTGTGTATTGTGATCCAGGGCGGAAAGGTGGTTAAGAAGGGGCCTGTAGCGTTATGACCCACACTCAGCATTCAAAAGAAGATTTCTGCTCTACAAAATTCAGACATCTGGACGGTTTGAAAACAACTATATGACTACTAAGCCCACGATATGTAGCGAGACAGCGATCCCTACGTACCTCGAAATAAGAATTATCATAGTTTCTCTCCAGACAGTTGCGAAAGTGTTCTGTGATCATAAACGAGTGCGATGGACAGTGGAATATTCTTGTCTCTGTGAGGAAGGTTATGAGCACGGGAGGGACCTTGGGACGTTTTACAACAGGGATCTATGGCCTCGAGAACTCCGTCCATACGAAACAGCTCTGAGAGCCGAGAGGCGGGATATAGCGGGGTTGCTCCCCAGATGTCTCTAAGAAGTTTGTATGCAGGCTTATGTCTCTAATAACTGAAGGCATGCGAAAAGTAAGATACAAGTTTATTGACATGTCCATCTCGGATATAATTTTATTGTCACGTTTTAGGGACTAGACACGCGCGAGCTTTGGATTGATAACTGCATTTATTCAACGATTATAACTCTAATTACACATAATTATAAAGCTTTCACTAATCTACACACTATACTAATCACTATAGCAGACGCTATATCTTCTCTGTCTCCATTAGTTTTTGCTTGGTAACGGCGTCTAACAATGCAACTCTACTCCCGAATGGTAGCGTCCAGTTCCGACCTCCGACTTCAGGATCATGATTGACTGACTGACTGACTGACTGACTGGCAAATTGCTGTTAGTCATCGCCAGCACAATGATCCTTGATTCCCGAGTTCCATGGGACTCATGATTATATTTTATTTTCTGATGGCTCTGAGAGCCTTCAGATCGCCTATGTCCGTCAATTTGACTGGTGTCTTCGTTATATAAACTCGGCCCGGACGCATAGAAAACATTGCGTCCATGAACTCATTTGTTGTTGAATGACCTGTTAAGAGAGATTTTGCCCAGCGATTGCCTCATTATTGAAACAGGATCGTGTTTACGTCGCAATGGAAATATTAACCTGCCGTTGCCTACCAATGGATTCCTTTTTGGGTCCTCTATTTCGGATTTCAGCCATCGTGTCGCAGCAGTAACGCTAACAGATATGTCAAGCATAGGCGTACGATTTCATTTACGCGATATGCGACACAGTTTGAGATCGGATATCTGAATGTGTAAACTGCGAGTAAACTGCGAACAAGGTCTCCCCAATACGCACGCTTCTCCTTGAAAGAAGTAGAGACAGCACCGAGAAAGCGAAAATAGGAAAAAAGCCTGTTGGTGAGATAAGAGTGTAAATAACCGAAATTGACAGTAATATCAACGAAACAAATAACCTTCGGAAGGAAAAATTGCTGTGATAAGCACAAACAGGCATGTGCAGACTTCGTGTATGTTGGGCCGCGCCATAGCTCAATCGGTTAGTCGCTGGCTTCCCACCGCCGCGGCCCGGGTTCGATCCCAGGTCTCGTCAAGTGGGATTTGTAGTCGACAAAGTGGGGGCAGGGTTTCTCCGAGTACATCGGTTTCCCCTGACAATCTTCATTCCACCATTGCTCCACAATCACCCTAACCTATCATCTGGGGCTGGTACAATAGACCAGAAGTGGCCGCAGAACAAGGCACTTAGTCCCACCCCACTAGCAATAAAAAAAAGGGTATTTTGGTTGTGGGGAAGATGTAAAGGGGGTCAGCTAGGAAAATGAAAGAGACTAGCATAGAACGCAGGGTGACACATGAAAATGGTAGTAGGCTAAACCCGGGAAAGAGCAAGCTAGGGAGCATCCTTGGCATCCTCCAGCCAGGATTTGGCCAGTATGTTCCGACGGGAGTTCATTGTAACCTTGAAGACGACTAAGGCACAACAAGACTCTGTTCCTTACAGGAGATCGTGCGTGTAAAGGAATTTGTTTTTCAGGCCTTCTTACTTAAGATAAGCATGGAAACAATTGGACTCAATAAAGCACACGAAACTGTGAGGTTATGAGCCCAAGGGCAACCCAAATGCAAAAATTACTCTTCATTCTGAGAAAGATTACCCTGGTATACTGGACATCATTCGTTTCTAAAAAAAAATAACATATTTCATTATCTTTGAACAGAAAATTGTATGGGGAAAAATATGTTTGCTATAACTTGAACACCTTTCTTTTTCCTCAGACAAGGATGTCGAATTATTTAGTCACAATATAATGCTTAGAAGCATTTGGCACATATGTCCAATGAAAAAATATCTAGAGGCTTCGAAAGCTCAAGGACCAATGAGAATTGTCTTCCTTTAACAGTGCGGAAATTTCTTCTCCATTTATGAGTCACTGATTTGTTTATTTATTTACCTTGTTTTATTTTATGGACTTATATATCACAATTTTCTTGTTAATAATTAAATTTATTTGAAATACTATTGTAATTACGGTACATAGTGTCGGAGACTGAATATCTTTTAGCACTCCTTTTAAACAGAAAGGATTTGTGTTCATGTACAGGGACACGTCAGACAGGGATATGATCACAGCAAGCTTCACTCCCAAAATTCACTGTTTACATTATCATTTCTGTCATTTGAACCTTGTTGCAGGCCCAGTTCCTGTTAGTGGCACTGCACGCCGCTCCAGTGCTGTTCATTAAGAACTGCGACTACCCGAGAGCCATCGCAGGATTTATGGCGTTTCAGTACTCCTTCATGTTCCTTCTCTTCTGGGACTTCTACAAGAAGGCGTACAGGAAAAAGACCGAGTAACCTGCACTGCACAGCCAATCGCGCCATTGCCGTCTTCGCTGTCAGGATTGAGCGACCCCCACATCGAGATGAAATTGAAGCAATTTGTGGAAATATCACAAGAGAATTGAAGAAATGTGATAATTTCACGGATTATGTAATTATCTTATGTCAAATGCTGAGTTGTTTAGAGCCGCACTAAGATTGTAGCCAGTGAATCGTACAGTGAACTAGAGCTGTCATTTAGATCTACAGGCCAAATTTGTAAACTGAAAAAATTAAAGTAACTTAAGTTATTTTCTTTATAAATTTTAAACCAGTACATATTTCTAATACCAATTTTTTTTAATATTTCATAAGTCCTGGCCTTGTACATGTTGGTTATTTTAATTTTAGAATGTACTGTTCAAATATAGTTTGTAGTTTTGTCTATAACTTCTCGAATCTGATCGAGAAGTAAATGCATATGTAGGTTGGCCACATTTTGTAATTAACTGTATTAAAACTGATAAAACAAAGTTTCTTATCTTTTAGGTGCCTTTTTTCATACTAAAATTCAGTATTACACTTTAAGTGAAGATTGTTCAATCTGAGAAGTTCAGACTCTGCCATTTTCAAGGTGCGGTGAGTGGAGATAAAGTGACTTATAAAGACATGACATTCGTACAGAACTTATTTAAATTGGCGAACTGATTCATAAGTTATAAGTTAGCTGTAGATTGCCGTACTACTACAATAAGTATTTTTATTGCTAGTGGGGTGGGAATAAGTCGCTTGTACTGCAGCCACTTCTGGTCTAATGTACCAGCCCCAGATGATAGGTGAGGGTGATTGTGGACCAATTGGTGGAATGAAGACTGGCAGGGGAAACCGAAGTACTCGGAGAAAACCTGCCCCAGAGCCACTTTTTCCACCACGAATCCCACTTGACCATACCCAGAATCGAACCCGGGCCTCCGCAGTGGGAAGCCAGCGACTAACCGCTTGAGCTACGGCGCGTCCTGCTATTGATAAAGCCAGAAGTTCTCAGTAAAAGCACCTATACAGAAAGGCCGATCCCTCCTCAAGTCGAAGAAGATATCCTGTTGCCTAGCAGCGATGGGAGGGGGTTCACAGACACAGAAACAGGAAGGAGGTCGCATAGGATAACAGGCTAACTGCCTAATTTTGAAAGGTTCGGGGTTGCGTTCCAACAGTCGTTATTAATCTTAAAATGAAGAACTGACAGTAAATATGTCACTATGAAGAAAAGTCGCCTGACGAAAAGCATGGAGCCAATTGTAGAAATACAGATACTATGCACTGAAAAATATCCGACGTAATATTGCCGCAATTTTCATAATTTATGGGCGTTTACATCATTTTATATGATTTGTCAACTTAGTATGGGGGCACACGGTAGAGTACTTGGTTAAAGCACTATGCCACAAGACGGAAATTAGCCGGATCTATTCCCGACGGGGTCACTGGATTATATAAATTTATCTAATCCTTCCAGCCGCAGTATGGCCCTGGGGTCGACTCAACCACAAACAGATATGAGTACCAGGATTCTTCCTGGGGATAAAGTGCGGCCGGGGCCTAAAGTCGACAAACTTACAGCCATCTCTGAGCCGATTGTCTAGAGAAAATGTGGGAACCTCAACATCTCACAACCCTATGGGCCTCCACGGCCTGTTACAGGGATAGTTTTTCCTTTTGACCTTTAACCAAAATAATATATTACTTGGGTTTCGGAGTAAACCTATGTAGACTCTTCCCGGTAATTACCAATCAAATTGCTCCAGCTTATGTGCACACGCATGCATCCTGTTGTGTGTTAACATTTGCAAACACAGACTAATAATAATGCTAATACAGTAATATTGGTTTATTTACTGGTATACTAACGGCGATGTAATAACAGCCAGGTCGATGTAAGTATAAAAGTGAAGACTGGAGAAGCAACCAATGCTTCCCTTGCCTGCAACTCTAAAAGGAAAGGTTTGCAACATTTTCAACCCTTCAGAGTGTCAAGCTCTGTGGATGTCTGCATTAATGCGAATGGTGAAGAAAGCAAAGTACGTAAGTGCAGTTCCAAACTCTTTATGTCAGTGGGATTTGCGGTACTTAACCCAAATCCGGCTTCAGCAAGCGCTCTCCTTCCACATGACCACGTGTCAGGTAGCAGACTTCGGCGACTTCTGTATGAATATTATTGATTATTAAGAGAATACGAACAGGGTCCACTCAGCCTCGTGAGGATAATTGAGGAGCTATTTCAAGGAAATAGCGGCTCCAGTTTAGAAAACCGTAATTAACGGCCGTGGGGTTTCGTTGCGCTGACCACGCGACACCCTCTGTCCGCTAAAGTTGGCATTAAATTCGTCGACAAGCGACGGTCGCTCGGTCGGTATAGTTCGCTTGCCGACTAAAGCCAGGAAGTTTGTTGTTTGTTTATTAAGAGAATACTGTGTTGTATTTTAGCGTCCTGTTGCACTGATTCATATTCATAATGTGCATATATTAACAGTCTTCGAGTGCATACAATCCCATTTACCACTTCTACACTACATGTCTCGGCAGTATGCTGCCATCTTCAGGTGTGTCGATCCGTCAACTATTTCACTGCTTGCCTTTATATGTCCATTTACAAATAATATTAAATTTGTATATGTCCTTCATTCATTTCATTCATTCATCTGTAATCTGTCAGACGATAGGTCCACAGTCTCTTCCAAAATAATTCCTCCACTTGATGCGATCTAGAGCTTTCTCCTTCAAATGAAATTATCCTCTTCTGTCCCCAAGGTCATCCAGCATCTTCTTACGTCTTCTTCCTCGTCTTCTGGACACTTCTATCCGCCCCTCTATCTTTCCTTCAATAACTTCTTTTAGAAGGCAGTTACCGCGTAAGATATGACCAATCCAATTAGCCTTCCGTTTTCTTATTTCGTGTAGGATATTCCTCTGCTCACTGACTCTAATTAACACTTCTTCATTTCTCACATAATCGGTCCAACTGATCTTCTCCATTCTTCTCCAACACCACATTTCGAAGCTTTCCAGATGTTTCTGATCTATTGCCCTAAGTGTCCATGTTTCAGCCCCATACAGAGCTATGCTCCAAATGTAGCATTTCACTAGTTTCTTCCTCAAAGTTAAGTCCAGTTTGCTGGTAAAAATAATATAATAATAAAGTTTATGTATTTAAAACTTGTTAAAACCTATTATCTCATACGTCATATTTTAAATTCGTGTGTATTATACCTGAGTTGGAGTCTTTGTTCTCACAACGGTGACTATGAAGAAAGAAATCTTCCTTAGGTCATAATTTAATATATCGAACCCTTGGAGGTCCCTTAAGAAGGCCCCGATGCAGAATCGCTGCTGAGTGTGCTTTATAAAGCTCAATAAACGCATCAGTTTCGGATGCCGTCAACTTGCATCTCTCCTCTTGCTCTCACTTTGGAGCATTGGTCTGACTTCTCAGTTTCATTATCATTTTACAGACGGTAGGACCCCCTTTGACGGGTGATTACTTCGTCACAAGGCCGCTACCTAAACACAGGACAACATAAACAGAGAGCAAACAATGCCCGCTGGGTACCCGACACGGTCCTAATCCGGCTCTGGCCTGCTACCTGCTGGTCCATCTCCACAGACACTTCCCCTCTCCTCTCTATTGATTTCCCACGTGGCCCACTCTCCCTCCCTTTATGATCTTATAATAGCTGGATGCTTTCGACTGGTGACTCAGTCTGCAGCTACCTGCTCACGATGGTTCGTCGTTCGCGGATTTTCTACCCTGAAGATGGAGGCGACACGTTCCTGTGAAACGTCGGTTCACACAAGATCTACACAGCATCACATACCAGAAGACGGCATTCTTCACAGTTACAGACTTTAAAACCTCAAATCTCTCATGTTCACAACAGCCCACCACCGATGCCTATTATGAGCCAAAAGAATTCTGTATGTCCTCAAGACTCATTTTAATACTACCCTTCCATCTATGCCTGTGTATTGCAAATTACTTCTTTCTTTCGTGTTTTCCGTACTAAACTTCATACTCATTTCTCTTCTCTTTCATACGTGAACGTGCTCGGCCCATGTTTTATTTGACTATTCTAAGGTTATTTGGCGTGGAGTACAAATTTGAAACTCCTCATTTCGTAATATTTTCCAGGGCCCTATTACTTTATTCTTCTTAGGACCAAATATTTTAAGCAGGCAAGTAAATATAAGATCTTAGGCAAAGTAGCCCGTGTCGTTAGCCAACTAAGCACCACGCTATAAAGAGGCGTGAGAGAGTTCAACTATAGCTCCATCCATGTGGTGAGCTTCACACCTAGGCCGCTTTACACTCCCTCTGGGAAAGGACCGGCTCTAACAATGGGATAAGAACATAGGCTGAAACCGGTCTTAACACGGAGTAGAAGAGAAAAGTCTCTTGAACAGGCACATATGCTCCATTCTTGTTTCTTTTTAAGAAGAAAGGTATAAAAGGTGTGAATGTAACCTTACATTTTTATAACGAGAAAAGAAAACATTATTGTAACATATGACAAGTGAATGTTTTCATAATAAATATTCCCGCTTTCTATGACGCAAGACAAGTGTCCAGTCTTCCTCTGCTGAATACGGTAGCTGTTGCCCTCAGCTTATTGGAGAACCGCTTTCATATCAGTCGTCGGAAAGGCCGTGAAGGAGAATTGACGGTAAAACCAATGCCCTCTAGGAAAGATGTTCAATCACTCACGATGAACAAGAGAAAACGTGTACTACTTGCTAAAGTGTGTCGTTCCTACAAGGAGCACAGGGCTGTTCTCCCCAGCAGGCGTCGAGTGACACACTTCCTGCAGAGCGAGGTCGCTAGCAAACTGTCTCCGGTGCGACAGCCTGAAACTCATCTACAGAAGTTGGTGATGTTTATGAGACCTGGTATGGACATGTCGCATTCCAAACCATCTTCGAAATTCGAGATTCAAAAATTAAGATCTTCTGTGTCTATGAACAAAGCCTTAAATGCATATAGGAGCACAGACGTGTATTACTGCACACATTTTACTCCTACTCATTACAGTGAGGTGAGTTGTCACTTTCTCATTGTCCTCGAGGAATGAGCCGTTTTGAGAGGTGAGGTCCAGAATCGGTATGGACGTGAAGAGATAAATATAGTTTCCCTACCTGGATACAAATCCCGGTCATCGAGCCTGTAGTCAATCGCCTTATTGACTGAGCTATCAATAATTAATTTCAATAGGAGGTAGAAAACCGAGATTAACGGCCGCGGGGATCCGTTGCGCTGACCACGTGACAACCTCTATCCGCTAAAGCTGGAACTAAACTCGCCAACAAGAGGCGGTCGCTCGGTCGGTATAGTTCGCTTGCGGAAACAAGCCACGGAGTTTGTTTTGTTTTTGTTTTCTTTATTGTTACTGGGTTGGAGCCAGGATACGTCAGTCCATACAGAAACAGGCTATGAGCTGGATGGTTGACATTTAATTCCTGGTAGGGACAAGAGACTGTTTTCTTCTCTACAGGTTGTAATAAAACCTGCGGACACATTAATACTTGATGTAGGCACAAGGCCGACGCCGCACCACGCCATATATCAATCCGAAATATTGTGTAGTGGTAGGTAAAGAGCTATGATCAGTTTCCAAGCAACAACACAGTGACCACGTGATGTTCCATGATGCTGACAACGTAAAACTTAGAAACCATATTGGTCGTTCCATTAACTGATGAAGCCTTGAACCTTTGTTTACGAAGACGTTCTTAACATATTTTGTAAGATTTTCATTGTCTGTGTTTACAGTTACATAATGACGACGGTGTAACATTTCGAGAGAATGGAAATATTTATTTATTAAATATTTTAAAGATGAACAGTTTAGAAAACTCTGTAATTATTAATATGTAAGTCCTGCTAGTATTCTCCTACACACTGCAGTAAACGTCATTACTTCTTCCGCAAAATTGTTTCTCTCTAATGGCTGACCAATCTGCTTAAAACGAAGGTAAAGTACAAAGAAGTTTTCTTCAGTGCCACCAGGCGTCTCACGAATATCCAAAATCGCCATATTTTTAGTTCCATCTTTTGGGATATAATTTGGAAGTCAACCGACGTTTCGTAGAAAAATGTTACCTCCATTTTAAGCACAGCTACCTGCCTCCGCGCTGGTTTCTTCTTTGGCTTATTTTACGAACCTGAAGACTGAAGCAACATGTTCCATCGAAACGTCTGTAGACTTTCAGCGTTATCGGTAGAGTAGTTTGTTGAGGCACTATGCAACAATCCGGAAGATCGTGGGGTGGATTCCAGATAAGGTCATTAAATTTTTCATTTGACCTAATCCTTCCAGACGCACTATGGACCTAGGGTCGACAGCCTTTACAGAAATGAGTATCAGGAATCTTCCTGGGGGGGGAGGGTAAAGGGTATCCAGCGCGTAAGGCTCACAACCTCACCGCCATCTTTGAGACGAATATTTACAAAATGTTGGAGCCTCAGCGTCTCAAAACACTATGGGTCTCCAACGCCTGTTAAGGAGATAGCTTTGCCATTTTCTATTTTTACACAGTAATTTTTTTAATTCGTTTAGCTGGATGTGGAGTCCAACAGGTTCCACTCGGCACGGCGGCCACTGATTGGCCTATTGTAGCCTGTCCCGGGTGATTATGATGATGGAGTACTTTGTGGAATGAAGATTGGCAGGGGAAACGCAACTACTCGGAGAAAACCCGCCTCAGTGTCACTTTGTCCACCACAAATCCCACTAAACGAGACCCGGGATTTTTACACGGTATCTTCCAGAAGATAGAACTGTTTGCAACAACCGCTGTGAGAACCTTAAATTCGCCGTAAAGTTTCTTAAAGAAGAAGCCAGTTTTACACATACCCATACAGTAAATGTTACTTTCGCGTAATATTCCGTCTGAATTCCTGGGAGAGAGGTCTGCTGAATGGCATACACACTATTGGCGACATTTTCAGCAAGTAGGTCAATATTGGTCACGAAGGGCAGTAAACATGGCTGAGTTATTCTTTTGATGCATGCTCAACTGAGCAGCAACCTTTCGCTCCTCACACCTGATGACTGAAGCGATGTGCTTGAAAAAAGAAACCCAAGAGGTAAGGACAATGCCCAAGATCATAATCATGTCTATGCTACACACTATCGCTACAAACACGCAGACAGAGGAAGAGAATTGAATGACTTCCTTTTACAAGTAGTTACTATAGGTGTTTTCTCTCACCTGAGAACGGAAACAGATCCAGTTTCCGAAACGTCGTGTTTTTCTTAGTTATCTTAAAAACGAGGACGATGGATAAAGTCCGAAAACCCAATATCTCTGTGACTTCCTTTTACGTTTAAGAACTACAGCGTAGATGAATGGACTGAAATGGTTCGTGGAGGAATGAATGGATGGAGGACTGGGTAGATGGAAGAGTTACGGATACACGGATGGAAGAAAAAGAGGAAAGGACGTCGATAAAGCATAAAACGCAGGCTACAGCCTATAGAACTACATCTGCCTAAAATGATTTGCGGAGTATCTTCACAGTAAACGTAACTGACTTCCATTTGTAACTATCGCTTGGGAGTAACGGAAGTGATGGAAGTCACGCTACCAGAAATCTCTTGAACAGACATGTATAAGCTATGTCCAGGAGTATGAGACTTACGAAACGCGTAGCACCTGTTCTAAGGTAAATCTATCCCTGTAACAGGTCGTGATGCTCCATAGGGTTGTGAGATGTCGAGGTTCCCACATTTTCTCCAAACAATCGGCTCATAGATGGGAGTGAAGTTGTCAGCCTTAAGCGCCGGCCGCCCTTTACCCCCCAGGAAGATTCCTGGCACTCATTTCTGTTAGAGGCTGCGTCGATCCTATAGTCACAGTGCAGCTAGAAGGATTAGGTAAATTGAAAAAAGTCGACCTCATTGGAACTCAAATCCGCAACCTTCCGGCTTGTAGCATAGTGCCTTGACCAGCTACGCTACCGCGTGCCCCCATATTTAATAGCGTACAGAATTTTGGTTGGAAAACATGACGAAGAGGACCAGGTGTAGAACTGAGAATGATGTTAATTCGATGTTACAGATATATGGCACAATAATGAGGACTAGCTTTATCTGCCTCAGGACAGATACAGCTGGAAGATTCCAGTGAATACTTCAATCAATATTCGGATGTCACTAAGGAAAGTGATTCGTTTGACTAGCTTTGTGACTAACTGGTACATAACAAAGAATCAGAATTTGTTCCTTGAAAGAGAGAGACTGCAGTCAATTTTTTTTATTTATCATTTATTAGCAATCTGAATTTACATTCTATGAGCTAATTTGCTGTCATGTACAATAATTATTCTATTGTACTAAGTTGGCTTGAAGAGCTGTAATCCATCGATTACACCTCAGTTTTCCTGGAGATCGTTTGGCCAAGTTCGTCTTAGTCTTCTGTATTGTGTAGGTTGAAGGAGAGCTTCTATTGCGTTGTTGGGGTGAGATTCCAGTTTCTGATAATGTTTTTGGATTCTGTCTGTGATTACGGTTCTTACATATGGGATCTTGAGGTCGGTGTGAAGAGTTTGGTTTGACACGTACCAAGGTGCGTCAACTATGGCTCTAAGTATTTTGGATTGACTTCGCTGGATGATTTCTATGTTGGACCTGCTGGCGCATCCCCAGAGCTCAATGCCGTATGTCCATATGGGTTTAATTATTGTTTTGTAGATCAGCAGTTTATTATCTATTGTTAGGTGAGATTTCCGACCTATTAGCCAATTTATTTCCTTGAACTTAATTTCGATTTGTTTTCTCTTCTTCGCTATATGGTGTTTCCAGTTTAATGTTGAGTCCAGGTGTAGTCCTAAGTATTTTACTACATCCTGCTGTTGAATGTTAACATGATTTAGGTGTACTGAGGGGCAGTTTCCTTTCCTGAGAGTAAAAGTCACATGCGCCGATTTGCTTTCATTCACTTTGATTTTCCATCGGTGTAGCCATTTCTCCATTAGATTCAGATGTTCTTGTAAATTAGATGAAGCAATTACCGGGTCTTCTGACGTAGCGAAAATTGCTGTGTTGTCTGCGAACGTACCTATTTTTGTTAATTCGGTGGTCGGTATATCTGAGGTGTATAGCACGTAGAGGAGTGGACCCAAGATACTGCCCTGAGGAACTCCTGATTGTATGTTTCTTCGGTTAGATACTTCAGCGTTGATTTTTATTTCGAATTCTCTGTCTGTTAGGTACGACTGCAGTATTATGAAATATTTGGCCGGTAGAATTCTTCTGATTTTATAAAGCAGGCCTTGATGCCAAACTTTGTCAAATGTCTGGCTTACGTCGAGGAAGGCAGCAGTGCAGTATTGTTTGTTTTCCATAGCGCTGCAGTCAATGAGTCATTCTTTTAGAATAATCACAAAGTGACCTCGAATTACTGAAACAGACAATTATGTTCAATATTTGGTTTATCATTTAACCGACAAAACGCACTAATTATTCAAGCAGACAGCCAGGCCGTGTCATTTCTTCAGGAGGCAGAAGCCAACCGTGTAGCTTCCACTATTAGAAGCGTATAAAAAGTTGTATTTATCGCGGTCAGCTGTGACCGGTTTCCATATCAAGCATCCTGCTTCCAGTGAAATGGAGGGCAATACCGATTTATGCTTGTTGTTCCTTAATTGCAGCTATTGAATATGCGAAAGGAATGAGCCAACGCAAAATGCTCTTGTAACAGTATAGTTGCATGGCAAATATAAAAATACATTATATTTGTGATGTTGACCTACTGTTTATATTAGAACCTGTGTGCTTATTCAAATGCAGTTTTAGCCTCCTTTCAGAACGGAAATAAACTGTAAAGAGCCTGGAAACTTGGGGCTGAAGGAGGATAAGTCAGTTCTAACATGGAACGGAGTAAGTGTTAAGCAAGGCCGCGCCATAGCTCAAGCGGTTAGTCGCTGGCTTCCCACCGCGGCGGCCCGGGTTCAATTCCGTGTCTGATCAAGTAGGATTTATGGTGGACAAAGTGGCGCTGGGGCAGATTTTCTCCGAGTACTTCGGTTTCCCCTGCCAATCTTCATTCCACCAATTGCTGCACAATCACCCTCACCTATCATCTGGGGCTGGTACAATAGGCCAGAAGTGGCCGCAGTACAAGGGACTTAGTCCCACCCCACTAGCAATAAAAACGAATACATACAATATCATCACAATGCCATTGATATAAAATCTAAGCCTTTAACAAGTAGAGTGATGTGCCTGAATACATTAAGATATTTATACATTATTACAATTAGTTTGTTTGCAAGTGTAATTTAAAAAGACTTTGTTAAAATTTAGAACCAATTTGTTTCGTGTCCTTTATGTTGCCTCTCTTTAAAGGAAGTTGAGTGTCTACCACCTTGTGGTTCCGTCGTTTGGTGAATATGACTCTTTAGTGTCGTCATGTTGTTCGGTCACACTGCACGGAGTTGATTTTTTTTTCCCTTGGCACTACGGCCCCAGTGGGCCTAGGCCTACCTCCATGAACTTCTCCGTTCACTTCGGTTTTTCTAAATCTCACACATTTGGTAGGACTCCTTGGGCGGGTGATCAGCTCGTCGCAAGGCCTCTACCTGTACACGAACACAGAATAATGCACACACACAAACTAAACATCCATGCCCTGAGTGGGATTCGAACCCACGATCCCGGTTTCCAAGCGAGCGAAGAGAGTACATGCCTTAGACCGCTAGGCTACCGTGACCGGCACGGCGTTGATTAGCCTTTTATAATATTGCTAGTGTGACGCACCAGGATGAACCAAATCAAAAGCTGATGGCTATTTGCCTGTTACAAACCTTGCTATATAATCCGTCACTGCATATTTATTAATGGAAAAATATCACCATTTAATAAAATTTTGGGGAGCCGGGATAGCTCAGTCGGTATAGCGACTGGCTACGGGCTGGACGACAAAGGGTTCGGGGTTCGAGTCCTGGTATGATCAAGTATTTTCTCTTCTCCACTTTGCCCAGATCGGTTCTTCGGTCCACCCAGTCTCCTAACAAATGGGTACTAGGGGTTAAAGCGGCCAGAGCGTGAAGCTGACTATTGACCTACAACTAGTGCCGAGGTCAAGAAAACGTTATCTATGCATCCACTCCCCCATAAGTTTTCATGGCATAATGCTTAAGCACAGGGGCAATTTTATTTTTTTTACTTTTAATCAGGTTTTAAGCCAGTTTAATCCATTTAAAATCCTCATAACTTTCCTTTTTTTATTGCAGTAATAGTATATAAGTTGGTGGCACCACATTTAATGCACCTCACGCTCAGAGCCGAATTTCCATTTAAATAACAAAGATTTCTGCGAAGAACTCATTTCGTTAGAGAACATTTCCGAAAGACTGCCCAGAGAACTGATTTTTCGTCAAGAGGTTTCTAAACTAAACATAAAAATAAATTAAGGTAACGTTTCAGAATTTCTTGCGGGAAAAATATTGATACTGATCCAATAAAAAAAGGAAGAATACTCCGTGGCTTATAGTCCTCAAGTAAACCATACCAACCCATCAAATATGTTAACTAAATATGATCACTGACAGCAAAGGAGAGAGGCATACATAAGATTTGTTCTAAAGTTTTCCTTCCTTCTCTTCTAATTTTCATAGAAATTAAGAATAGCTGAACTTATGACGCGTCTTAAAATGGCTGTGAAAAGCAACACACACTCTCGGCCTATTTTCAATTGCGGATGTAACCAAGTTTCACCTGTCCACACTCTTCATTATTAGCAAAGATTGAAGAGAAATTACTAGTTCGCTGAAAGAAGTCCTTAAAGATTTAACATCACGATTCTTAAGAGTTTCACCAGCTTGCAGCAACATCGACACTAGAGAATGGGCCGCAAGTCTGGAACCATGGGTAACATATTTCTGTTTTTCGCAGTCGATAGTAAAAACAGTGCGTAAGACGAATGTGCACAGCAGCGCATTCTGCTGTGTGAAGACGGGAAACATCCAGCTCATTCTGTAATAAGGGTGCCGCGACTTGAACATTGCCTGTCTTCCCAGAATGCAACGCCTGTTATTTTTGTGGATTAATCCACATATTTCGCCTTAAATAATGTTTATCACAGAATATTACACGATTTTACACTAATTTTACGTGGATTGTTCGAACGTTCATATTAAGTCAGCACACAAACACAGCCTGGTGTAAGTAAAGAAATTTAAACTCTAAGACATAGAAGAACGTTCCAGCAATATTTTCATTCTTTTCTAATATTACAGATTTTAAATGACCCGGGATTGCTTAGTGAGTACAAGGATGGATGTGAGCTAAAAGACCAGGATATGAACCCCGGTATGGGCAAGAACTTTTCTCCCTTCAACAGCGTCCAAACAGGCACTGGGGAAACCAATTTTCCTATGCGAAGGGTACCGCGGGATGTATTGTCGGGTGTAAAGCCTCCGGGGCGTGAAGCTGGCCACTCGCTTCTATATAGTGCCGAGCTCAAGAATGCTGAACTAGATTTCCAGTCTCCGGTTCGCTTGATGGCGTGGTGCTTAGTTACTGAAGCACGGGGACAGTTGCACCTTCTTAACTTTCACAGGTTTTACACGGACACAGCCAGCCGAGATTCAATGCTTGGCACATCAGAACACGAGACCAGAGAGTCCCAACAAGTTATGTAGCGTAGCTGCAGAACTGCACCAGTGCTGACTGAAAGAAACTATCCGGCTACTCACACATTGTTGAATATATTACGTTCGGATATCTGCCCACAGCCTCTGTAATAAATAACGTAAGATTAGCGTCTCTCTCTAAGCAGGTGAAGGCTTGTTAAGGTCACACGCTCAGCCTTGAACTTCTTGTGAGCAGGGATAAGAAATTCTATGTAGGTCTAATGGAACACGCAACGAAGATACGCGGTTCGTTTCTTAAGTGTTATCGACTCGAATTGTGGGTCTAATTTGCCTAAATTTTCCCCAACACAAACGTCAGCAATGCCACTGACGGCGGGGAAATGGAATTCCTCTGATAACAGTGTCGAAGTTGTGTTGGCCTTCACTTTTGTCGGAAGAATTGATGATTGTTATTTAGTGTCTTCACCAACTTACTGGCCCACTGATCCACAGAAGACACCGGACTTGTTAGACTTCTTCGTTACTAAAGGACTATCCTCCACATATGCTGACGTAACTCCAAGCTTTGAACTCTCATCAGACCATACTCCTGTAATAGCTACCATCAGCTCCTCAGTAATCCATAAACAACCTACTCCTAAACTACACAACAATAAAACAAACTGGGATACATATAGAGAAATAATAGATAACAATATAAATCTAAGTATAAAGATAAAGACTCCAGAGGATTTAAATACAACACTACAAACTCTAATAGATACTCTACAAAAGGCTGCCAGACGTTCTACACCACAACAAATCACTAAAAAAATCACTAATAATATCCCAGTAGAAATCAAACAGATTCTAAAAGAAAAACGGAAAGCAAGAAATACTTGGCACAGAACACATGCGCCAGCTGACNTTGAAGCAGGTGTACCTCAAGGTAGCGTGCTGGGTCCAATGCTATATGTACTCTTCACGTCAGACATTCCAACATCAACAAACACCACTACCGGCACGTTCGCAGACGACACAGCGATCTTATCAAGCAATAAAAGCCTGGAGCTAGCCACAGTACATCTACAACAACATCTCGATACCCTCCAGGATTGGTTCAAGAAATTGAGAATAAAGATAAATGAAAGTAAGTCCGCTCATATTGCCTTTACATTAGGGAAAAAGAAACCAACAGTCGTCCATATAAATAACACCGTTATTCCTAGCAACGAAGAAGTCAAATACCTCGGAATGCATCTAGACTGCAAAATGACGTGGAAATGCCACATAACAAAAAAACGTAAACAAATAGATTTACTGACCAAGCAGATGTCCTGGCTTATAGGCAGAAGATCAAAACTATCCCTCGGAAACAAAATCCTTATATACAAAACAGTAATTATACCAATTTGGACTTACGGCATTGAACTCTGGGGATGTGCCAGTAAGTCCAACACCAACCTTATCCAAAGATCACAATCGAAAATCCTAAGGATGTTAGTCGACGCACCTTGGTATGTGTCAAACGAAACCCTACATCAAGACTTGAACTTAAAATTCGTGAAAGAAATCATCCTGGACATGAGCAAAATTGAAACCCACGAGAACGAACTATTGCAACCACTCAGGGAGCCAATCAACAATAGAAGACTAAAAAGGAAATGGCCAAATGACCTGATATAAAACAAATCAACCTCTGAAGAGGTAATGTCGATGGACATTTTCCTCGCATGACATGTAATAGTCCTTAGCGAAACCATTAACCTATAGAATGTACGTAATTCTGATTGTTAATAAATAAGTTCCTCCTTAAAAAAAAATAGTGTCTTTAGAAAACCTCGTTTTTAACTTTCACAAAAGATTCTAGGGTGTGTGTTTTCAACGCTTCAACCCCCTCGGGAAAATAGGAAGTTACTTCCAGTACGCGTGTTGACATGACGGCTGTGTTTTGTGTCAGGGCGAATAATGCTGAAAGGAATATGAAGAGGAGTAATTTATTCATAAGCTGTGTGTCCAGGATCCGTTTTGTTATGATTCTACTATTTTTGTCTTAGATTCTCAAGTACGCTTTTCCCAGAAGTTGTCCCAACGATATATCTGCATCCATATATTGTATTATCATGCGTACTACATGCCTACCAATATGATACTACTGCGTAAGCAGCAAAGCTTCCGATTTTTTTTCGGGAAGTGCGTGCCTCGAATCCCCCCCGGGACGGTGTCTGTTACTTCCCCGTGGTCCCTTCAAGCAAATGTATGCAGCAGCTCACATTTGGTCATGACACATCCTTCCCGCATAGTCTGTAGTTCAGGATTTACTAATTATGTTACCAGTCGATACCATATTATCTGAATCACTAATTTGCATCGTTAAATAAATAGTAAATCAATAAGATATACGAACCTTCATAAACTATTCACCTGAATACTAGGAGGAGGATTTTCTGGCTTATGGGAGCTGAGGTCCCTTCGCCCATGTCCCTCCTGTTCCTATGCAATCCTATCTTATTCACTGCGTTAGTGGAAGCATACAGAATTAGAGTCTGTGTTTTCTTGCTTTAATAATTACAAAACCTTCTACTGAAGTAAATGTTTGTCCATCTGAATAGCACACCCCAGTTAAAGTACACTGTTAAGTTTGCTCGTGGCCCCAGGTAGGGTGACCATAACAGCGGATCTGACAGATGCACTTCAATGTAACGGCTGATTCACGCTTGTTCTCTCAGTTTGCCTCAGATTACCGTTTTGTTCGGTTTCCATAAAAAGTGACGGTTGCTGGTGTTTGTACTACTAAAACTCTTTACAAACACCAAATCTTTCTTTGTCGGATTTCAGGTTTCCACTCGGTGGTTATGAAGATTTCCGTCTTCTGCAATATAACAGTGTGTAGTCAGCTGAAAATGAACCGACGTGTCAGAAGAACGTTTCGTCTCAATATTCAAGGTCGGAGAATAAACCAAACAAGAATCCAGATCTCTATTTGAAACATGACTCACACTGTTTTCTTGCTTAGCTTATATCAAGACCCTGAAGATGGTGGCGACTTGATCCTCTGAAAAACCGATTGACTTTCAAATGACTACACTGCAGGTGATCCCAGAAGACATAAGTCTTCATAACCACAGTTTTATTCTGCTTTCGTTTTAAATGAGATGAGAAAAAATTGTTATCTTCAGAATTACAGGGAAGTTATTTGCTGCAGCCATGTCTATGCTTCGTTACTGTGATCCTTAGCGGAATGGGATGGTCCCTCTAACCTAAAGCTTACTGTAGAACGAAGCGGTATTGAACATTTTCCTTTGGGACAGGCGTAAATACGCTCTGCCTTGTCTACAGCTCCAGGAATTACGGTCGTCCGAGCCATAGGTAAATTTGTGTTTTATGCTTGCTTTCTGGGCACTCCACTGTTAAAAGTTCTTAGGAATCGCTTGGGTTATTCCCGATGTCTTATCTCATGTTACAGGCTGGTTGTTGAGTGTAATAGCTGACAAAGTGACAGTGTGATATGAATGTATTTGTTCCTTGTAGTACCTTATTGTATCCTGCCCTGATAGCAATAATATAAAGATTTATCATGTTGCCGGTTACTGCACATACCTGAGAACTTGCGCTGTGGTTATACAAGTAGTACACACTTTTCCAATCTTCTTGTTAAACACGGGTTTATGTTTCCGAGGTCGAGGCCGCGCCATAGCTCAAGCGGTTAGTCGCTGGTTTCCCACCGCGGCGGCCCGAGTTCGATTTGGGATTTGTGGTGGACAAAGTGGCGCTGGAGCAGGTTTTCTCCGACTACTTCGGTTTCCCTTGCCAATCTTCATTCAAGCAATTGCTCCATAATTACCCTCTCCTATGATCTGGGGCTGGTACAAAAGGCCAGAAGTGGCCGCAGTACAAGGAACATAGTCCCACCCCATTAGCTATAAATAAAAATTACACCAATAATATAATGATGCTGACTGTATTGTTTAAGAATATATTAGTCGATTTATTCTTGACATTACGGCCATAACTTCCCAAAATATATACTGTTCAGAACTTAAACAGTGGAGGGCATAAATAGAATTTCTTTATAAAATTCGTAGTAATTCAGGCTTTTCCAACTATGTGGCAATGAACCGTCCAGTTTTCATGTTATCCATTTGTCTACGCATTTTGTTCTACCTTTCTTGTTTCGAAATAATGATAAGAGGCTTGTGAAATCACCTTGCTTTCTGTGTAGCCCTCCACAATTCCTTTTCATATAAAAATTCGAGGCGGACTGTTGAGAAAACACAGCCTCCAAGATTTCGTCTTCTGTCTTACTGTCAGTATGTGTATAACCCCTAACATTTCTAGGCAACGGCTCGATAAACATAGAAAGCATCCCGGTTGTTCACAGTACTTGATACCTTAGTGACTAACAACTCTATCAAGTCTGGCCAGTTTAATCTAATAAATTCATTTTTGCATATTTTGGCCAATATTGGCCATTATGTGAAGGTTCTATAGTACTACAGGGAATCTGACCGAAATATGTGAAGTTGTATTTGTATATTTTCGTATTTGACTGGTTTCACTTGATGTACTTGAACCTCAACGCTGATCTGTAGGAAGCTTTAAAATGCAGTCCATCACTGAGCTTGTACACTCCAGCAGTCACGTTTCTGAATCATATTCCGGGCTTGCCTGCTTTGGATCTCTGCTGAGACACCAACCATCCTGACATTTATCGAGGTATTTCTCAGTTCCTGTGTGGAAATACCGGAAGAGTATGTAAATTTACACCACAGAAGCTCCCTTTCCAATTATTTCCTATTTACTGTCATCGAACCATTCCAAGCTATACAATCTGCATTATTGTTATCGTCTTTAAATAAATTGAACGTATAAAATTATTTCATTTCTAATATTTTGTTAAGTTATGTATTATTAATGCGGTTTGTTTTCTATATCAAATTATTTTTCTCTTGGAGTGTAATGTCTTAATCCCGGCTACAGAGCCAGAGACCCCGGGTTCGATTCCCGGCGCTACCATATTTTCTGAGAAGTAGTGGGTCTGGAACGGGGTCTACCCAGCCTCGTGAGGATAATTGAGGAGCTACTTGATTGGAAGAGTAGCGGCTCCGGTCTACAAATCCGAAATTAACGGCCGTGGGTTTTCGTTGCGCTGACAACGCGACACCTTCTATCCGCAAAAGTTGCCACTAATTTCGCCGAAAAGTGGCGGTCGCTCGGTCATATAGTTCGCTTACGGACTAAAGCCACGGAGTTCGTTTTTTTTTGTGTAATGTCTTCAGAGAAAGCAGTTATACGTTCGAGTACGCACATTTATACTCCTGTTTCTAACCGGTGTACTACGCTCTAAATTACGGGATATGTTAAATATATCGCCCAAGACGTTTGAATATTAAATTGTGTGGCGCCATTCTGTACCTAGGCAACCCGCACACCAAAATGGTTACGCATAAGTCGTCAAGTCCGTTTACTGGTATTTATTTACGTAATGAATGTTTGTTACCTTGAAACTTTATTTTACTGTATTTTTCTTATCTACTAGTGTCAAAGTTCGTAGAAGTATATATTTGTCTGAAAATTTTCCTATCTAGAATGTTCTACAAAAGGAGATAGCTTATTGCCACTGCTTTTCAACTTTGCTGTAGAATATGCCATTAGGAAGGTCCAGGAAAACCAGTTGAGACTGAAATTAAATGGGACACATCAGCTGTTGGTCTATACCGATGGTGTGAATCTACTGGGTGATAATGTAGATACCATAAAGAAAAACATACAAACTTTAATTGACGCAAGTAAGGAGGTTGGTCTAGAAGTAAACACAGAGAAAACTAAGTATATGTTGCTGTCTCGTCACCAGGGCAAAATCATGACATAAAGACAGGTAACAGACGTTTTGAAAATGTGGTACAGTTCAGATATATAAGAACGACAGTAACAAATCAAAACCTGATTAAGGAGGAAATTAAGAGGAGATTAAACTCGGGAAATTCTTACTACCATTCAGTCCAGAGCCTTCTCTCTTCTTGCCTACTGCCTAAAAACACAAAAATTGGAACATGGCTTTGTATGGGCGTGAAACTTGGTCTCCGATATTGAGGGAGGAACATAGACTGAGGGTGTTTCAAAACAGGGTGCTGAGAAGAATATTTGGACCGAAGATAGACGAAATGACAGGAGGTTGGAGAAAACTGCATAATGAGGAGCTTCATAACTTTTACTCTTCTCCAAGTATAATTAGAATGATAAAGTCAAGTACTTGCTTACTTTTCGACCCTGAATATTGAGGCGATGTGTTCCTCCGAAACATCGGCTGAATTTCAAAGGACTGAACGGCCTTATTCCCCAGAAGAACCGCTATACGAACCTCGATTCCTGAATCTAAAATACTGGCTGAAAAGAATCGTAGAAAGGTTCAGTTATTGCATTTGTGTGCAAATATTGAAATTTATTGTAGTCAAACGATTTCTGAAAACGGGAACTGGATTTCGATGGTTAGAAGTGGTACTTGCGAAGTTTCGATTTCTTTCAAAATTCTAACAACTCTCCTCTACTGAACCAGCATTCAGTGAGCTGTAGTAATTTAAAATTTTTTTCCAAATCGACCCCGTCAAAAACAACAACTTTGGTCTCCGGACAAACTGACGACAATTGGCAAATTTGTATGAAAAATATTCTCCATTTCGGAGTGCATAATATTTAGAAACAAATCCTTTAATATCTTATTCTAATTTAATATTTTATTAATTTTAATTTAAGTTCATTAATTTGTCTGCCAAAGGATATCCGGAAACATAATATCAAGCTCCTCCTAAATTTAAACAAATAAACATCGTATAAGAATTTTAGATGGAAAAGTTCATTCTAGTTTGTTCTGTAACGTTTGAACTGCTTCCGCTTTTTCATATTATTAACTAAGTGGTGTACAAGAAGTTCAGTCACACCGTCAGAATATGTAATGAACCGTATATGCACCACAACTAGATCTGTGGGCTGCTTTAGTATGGATTCATAATGTTACATGGACGCCCAAAACGTTTCTAGGCAACGGCTCAATAAACACGTCCCCGTGAATATGAAACAGTGGAAAATATGTTCACTGTGGGCTATGCTACTACTAGTTGCTAGGTAACTCAATACTGCTGACAACGGAGGTGATTGGTTTTCAATGGAGTCCTCCCCTCGACCGTTGCTATGTAACGGCACGGTAAGAAACTTCGACTGTTTTCTATGCGGTAGATACTACGGCTGAATAACGAGAGCTGTGGGCCTCAAGGTCAGAATCGGAGACAGTAAAATATGCCCGAGGGTTCCAAGGGACTCGGAACCGACAAAGAGTGAGCTGGCAGGGGCCTGCAGCATATACAAAAGATTGACCCGTCTTCTCGTCAGAGAGGGCACCCCGCAAAAACAAGACAGTAACTGTCAAACAGTAATAAATCGACATCAAGACATACTGACTGTCTGAGCGTCAGTCACAATGTGACTTTGACTTTGACTTGTAAGTTCAGAGTGAAAGTGACAGTCAGCCCTAAGCTGGAAGACCGAAATGGAACTAGAAGTGGAGAGTTCAGGAGGGTTCAGCAGTTGAGAGTACAAGGACGAGAATGGAGCGTGAACTGCGAAGACTGAATACAGACAGGACAGAGGAGTACAAAGTGACTGAAGACAAGAAGACTTCATAGTGATTTGAAGTGAGAGTGTCTGTATTGAGATCCGTTGCTAGGATACGACTAGTGAAGACAGAGAAACGTTGAACTGAAAAGTATGTAAATCAACGATAGCGCTGTCACGCGTACCATCCTATACGTGACAATAACAAAACCTTTTACTCAAATCCAACATTTTGGAATCTAAGCGTGTGATTTGACGTTAAATATGAACTAATTCAGAGCTTTATGTATATAAACAAGAACATTCAGAATGTCTGGGATACTTGAAGGATAGATTCCCTGAATAATAATTTGGACTTACGTCATGTTCTGTAAGTTAAACACCGGCACTGACATTTCGCGCTAAACTAATATGTTGAGAGAGAACGGATTGTTTAAACTGTTAATATTTGAAAGTCTTCGTGCTGGTCTGTGCGTCACATTCATGTAAAATGATAAACCCGACTTCCATTAAGAAAGTTCGACATGCAAGTAGATAAATAATAAAATATCCCGAAGTTCCCTTTAAATTTTGTGTTTCGAGGTACATAATACCTTCCATGTTGCCCCGGCATTCCATCAACAGGTATTCTAGTGCCTTATTAGTTTACTATTCGGAGATACTTAGTAGTACATGGTACAGGACTAAGGCGAATTTGCAGGTGTAACGAAAAATTGAAAAACGAAATTATTGACCAGAATGGCAACTAATGAGAGACAGAAGTGCTTTTGATCAGCGTTTAAAAAATTCTTCTTCTTCGCTGTTGCAATATTCATACTAAAATACAGACTGAGTCAAAAACATTATTATATTCAGGCAACCTGTTA
>NW_019737390.1:456121-470397 GCF_002891405.2 Cryptotermes secundus
GTGGGGGGGGGGGGTAAATGTCAGCCGGTGCGTAAGTCTGAAAACCTGACAGCCATCTGTGAGCCAATTGTCTAGAAAGTGTGAGAGCCTCAATGTCTCATAATCCTATGGGTCCCCGAGACCTGTTACCTGTTTTACTTTTTTAACTACCAAAATTTCTGTGTTTACAAAGTACTTTCCAAATTAATTAAGAGTGCCGATGTTCAGTAGAGAAACAATTACTGTTGATTAATTTGATATGATCTCATGAAAAGTTAAACAGTTCCGTCCAGTGTGAGTGGTGAAGATTTTTCTTATTTCAATTTTTCATGCACTTACATGTTTCGGTCTTCAGAGACCATCATCAGACGGACACCTTTACATCAATACGGCTGGAAGTTGCTATTGTAATGTACTCGTATGTTCTGAACTTTAAAATACATACATATACGAGTAATATTAACAATATACAATTGGGTATAATATCTTAACACCGCTCTTTTCCAACCCGCCTTTGCTTGTATCGGCGCAGTCGGAATGGTGCTATCCCTGCTACACCTGTTTCTACCTTAGGACAGTGTATGATGGCTACTGGAAGTTGTTCTCACAGATCAAACTAAGGAAGATCGGTATAGGTACGGGAAAACAGCTGGGTCGGTTCGCATGAGTCTCAGGGTAGCGATGCTGAAGAACGCGTTTTCTGAGAGTTGAGCCAATTGACGTTTATTCACCTGCTAATTCACCACACTGTTAAATTAATGTATTCTTAGCTTTACGTTGCAGCGTTACTATCGGCAGGCTATGTCTCGGAGCGTGCAAGGGTCACGTCCGTTCAGTTCGGGATATTGTGAAAGTCTCTCCTTTTGTGGAATGGCTTGCACCCCCACGCCGGGAATTCGAAAGATGGTGTTGACATATACATTTTCATCCCATCTTCCGTGGGAAGCTTGAACGAGGCAACCCAATCATACTGGCCCTCATTCACAGGCAATTGTAACAAGCTCTGACCTGTCCTTTTAGGCGCGTCCGGTTCCCTGTACCCGAGCTAAATTTATGACTGATCGTAAATGTCATAACTCCGGACTTCTTGGTTCTGCCAGAATCTAGAAATTTTCAACGTAAACACCGTATTGCACGTCCCAGACGGTGAAATACGATATTATAGATCACGATACATTTCCAGTAATATCGAAACATAAGACTTTTGAAATTTAAATTACCGAGAATTAATTAGAAATAAATTTCACGTTCATCTATAGTCATCCAAATAAATAAGGGCTCAGAATGATCAGCGTCAATCTAAAGTTTTTACAACTACAGCGGCTGTTCCAATACATTAAAATATTTGTAAATTGATTTGTTAAGATATAATTGGAATTTATAAACCAAGAAGTTTCGTGCCGTCCCTCTTATTATTCCTCTTGACTAGGGCCGAACGTGTGCCCCCTTGTCGTTCTCGAGAAGAGGGTTCTTTGATATTGTCCTGTCTGTGTTTGTGGCGCGCTGTGTTCCTTTTACTTTTAGTATGATCATTAGCTTAATTTCCTAAAGTAGGGTCAGGCGATCTCCATCCTGCCTGCCTCTCTGTGTGCCCCCTTAATAACTTTTGAATGTCTGACTCAATATTTAACGAAACTGGTATGACAAGTGGACCGAAACCAACGGCGTATTTCCTAAATACCTCATATGAAACTGTCTCTCCCTAAGTGTATTCCTAGTATCGATGCTTAGTATTAAGTATTCTCTTGATCGTAGCACTGAATTTTATGAACCAAAATTACATTCCCCTCACCAAATTCCCGCTTAGGATTTTTTTGAGCTAAATTCTACCGAAGTCCTCGAAGTTCTGTGGGAGTGAAAAGTGTGAGCTGGCGAAGACACGGCAGAACAAATTAAAGTGATACGAACTCTATACTCTGCGTTTGAAGCTGCTCTTTCTGCACAGAATTCTGGAAGGGCTGCTTCTGTAATCTGATTCATATGTTACAACGCAGTGGTTCATCACATGGCTATTTCCTTGCCCATCTTACTAAGACATTTTCTTAATAACTTTCTCAAGGCCCTCACACCTTACAAACGGATGATTCTAGTGGTTCTGGAGTTGCTCCTAGCCAATTTTTCTTATTGTTCATGGTAGTGAGCCATCAGGAGCAAACACTGATAAGATCCCTAATCGAATTACCCGTACTTAGACCAATATCCGTCAAATATTGACTTGTTTTTCTTTTTAAATTTTAATGGACAATTTTTGTCTCCTCACTACATATTACGATATTGATTCATGTCTTACTAGAGGCTCCAGAACGACTCGGAAAGCAGTCCTCACTCCCCTGATACTGCTGCTTCAGAACCCCTCAAGTTGAACACCTGTTGTCTTCATTCCGGCATTTTCATCATTTGCGCACTGAAGTCCATGACAGGCGAGTCCTGACAAGCTCTCAAGTCATTTCTGGCTCTTTCACATACTTCTTACATAAACTGAATTGTTACATTAAACTGCAATCATGTGGACAGAAATATGTTCCTTGTTGACGTGGCTACAGTACCAATAATCCTATCGCCTTCCGCAACCTACTTTATACTGTTAACGTTAAGTTTTGTCTATTGCTCACCGGGGCTTGGAGCTGACCACACACTTCCATCTAATGCCGAGGTCAAGAATAGTGGAGCTCTATCTCCAGTCACTCTTCGTATACATGGAATAGTGTTTAATTAATTAGGCACATGCAAAATTTTACCTCTGTTGTTGTGTGATAAAATTTTTAAGTTCAGAACAAATTTGAACACCCTTACTTTTGTGTTTAAACACTGAAATTATAAGCACTCTTATCAAGAGTAGGTCAAAAATTCGTGGACGCATGAATAACATGAAACTGGATGGTTCATGGACACACAGTTGGAAAAAGCCTGAATTACTTGGAATTTTTCAAGGAAATTGTATCTATGCTCTCCAATGTTTAAGTTCTGAACAGTCTATATTTTGGGCAGTCATGGCCGCGGTGTCAACAATAAATCGACTAATATATTTTTAAACAATACAATCAGCATCATTATATTATTTGCGTGAAATTACTTTGTTAATAAAATGTAATGAAGCATTAACAGATTTTCTCCGGACATTTCCCCAGTTAGTAAGGCAGTGTCTGTATACTGTCCTGAAACTGAAACGATATTGCTGCAAAAAGTTAACTCGACATTCGTTATACGAAAACTCTAAGCTTTGCTTTCTTGTCAATATAATTTCATTCTAACATTCGAGTAAGGCGTTACTCTCTCTGGAATTTTGTACGACTAATACAGTCCCAAGCCGGTCTCGGTAGCCGAGCGGTCTAAGGCGTGCACTGTCTTCGTTCGCTCGGAAGCCAGGATCATGGGTTCGAATCCCACTCAGGGCAAGGATGTTTGTGTGCGTTTTTTTTTTGTGTTTGTGTACAGGTAGAGGTAGAGGCCTTGCGACGAGCTGATCACCCGCCCAAGGAGTCCTACCGTATGTCTAAGATCTAGAAAAACCGAAGTGAACGGAGAAGTTCATGGAGGTAGGCCTAGGCCCACTGGGGCTGTAGTGCCGGGGGGGGGGGGAACACAGTCTCAAGTCCCGTTTACTTCATCAAGCCATTCCATTTGCAGTTTTAGCAATGTGGTATATATAGAGTCTGTATGTATGCAGGGTCCTTTTTTCTAGAGCAGGAGAAAACTTTTAAGCTATTGGGCCAACTCATACGTAAATACAGGAGCCAGGATAACTGAGTAAGTATAGAGACTAAAGTTTGGGCGACCGAGTAATCGATATTCGATTCTCGGCAGAAACAAAAAAGTTTCTGATCCACATAACATCCTGTTCGTCTCTGGGGCCCACCTAGCCTCCTATGCATTGGGTACCGGGAGCTGTTTCTCTTGGGGTAACGTGGGAAGGGCTTGAAGCTGACCACTCACCTCAATCTAGTGCCGAGGATAGGAATAGTGGAGCTAAACCTCCATTCCCATGTGCATTTTAATGACACTTCATGTTGTCCTTCAGTAAACTTTGTAGAGTAATTAGTGGGGCGTTTGACCTCACAAAAAGTTTCGAAGGAGTATCCTACCTCGAAAACTTAACACCCTGGGTAGCAAGAAGTTCGGAAAAGTGTACACTACTTGTATAACCACGACGCAAGTTCTCAGGTAAGTGCAGTAACCGGTAACGAGATAAATCTTTATATTATTGCTATCAGGGCAGGATACAATAAGGTACCATAAGGAACAAATACATTCATATGACACTGTCACTTTCTCTGCTATTACGCCTCAACAACCAGCCTGCAACATGAGATAAGACATTGGGAATAACCGAAGCGATTCCTAAGAACTTTTAACAGCGGAGTGCCCAGAAAGCAAGCACAAAACACAAATTTACCTATGGCTCGGACGACCGTAATTCCTGGAGCTGTAGACAAGGCAGAGCGTATTTACGCCTGTCCCAAAGGAAAATGTTCAATACCGCTTCGTTCCACAGTAAGCTTTAGGTTAGAGGGACCATCCCATTCCGCTAAGGATCACAGTAACGAAGCATAGGCGTGGCTGCAGCAAATAACTTCCATGCAATTCTAAAGATAACAATTTGTTCTCATCTCATTTAAAACGAAGGCAGAATAAATCTTTGGTTATGAAGAGTTAGACCTACATAGAATTTCTTACCCCCGCTCACAAGAAGCTCAAGGCTGAACGTGTGACCTTAACAAGCCTTCACCTGCTTAGAGAGAGACGCTAATCTTACGTTATTTATTACAGAGGCTGTGGGCAGATATCCGAACGTAATATATTCAACAATGTGTGAGTAGCCGGATAGTTTCTTTCAGTCAGCACTGGTGCAGTTCTGCAGCTACGCTACATAACTTGTTGGGACTCTCTGGTCTCGTGTTCTGATGTGCCAAGCATTGAATCTCGGCTGGCTGTGTCCGTGTAAAACCTGTGAAAGTGAAGAAGGTGTATTTGTCCCTGTGCTTCAGTAACTAAGCACCACGCCATCAAGCGAACCGGAGACTGGAAATCTAGTTCAACATTCTTGAACTCGGCACTATATGGAGGCGAGTGACTAGCTTTACGTCTCGGACGCTTTACACCCGACAATACAACCTGCGGTACCCTTCGCATAGGAAAATGGGTTTCCCCAGTGCCTGTTTGGACGCTGTGGAAGGGAGGAAAGTTCTTGCCCATACCGGGAATCATATCCTGGTCTTTTAGCTCACATCCATCCTTGTACCCACTAAGCTACCCCGGGTCATGTAAAATCTCAAATATTTTAAATAATGGACTAAGTTGAAGAAAGTCGTCTTCTGGGTTTAGGCACCGTGTATTCTTCATTTTGGCCAAAACGAAGAATACACGGTGCCTAAACCCGGAAGACGACTTTCTTCATTGTCATCGCCGTGAAAACCTCAAAACTTACAAATGGACTAAGTTATTGGAGCCTTTCATCTTTGTCTTCAGTTTTGAATCGGCACTCCTTTACTTAAGGCCTATAAGCCTAGGGCGAGAATTGTGGGCTTTCGGATCCCGAACTTTTCTTTCTGTCATCTACTGAAACTATAACAGTTTAGCGATGTTATACAAACTTAACTACACAGATCTGTATTTAGTATCTCAGGCCAGTCCTCCACAATTAAGGATTACTAATGGATAAGTTGGAAAGGTACAAATCATAGATACTGATGAAATTTCGATAAATTTTCAAAATAGTCCGTGAAAATTTACGTTCCGAAATCCCTAAAATGATCAGTTATACTTGGAAGAAGAAGAAGTGGAAGGGATCTATACCAATTTATAAGAATCATGACACAACTGACCATATTAATTATTGAGACCTCTCACGCTTGTCCACTCCAAACATAATTTCATTCATTATTATCCAATTAAATTTAACTCCATATGAAAACGAAATTACTGGGGTGGTCACCCTGATTTTGGCGCAATAGATCAGTTACTGATAAGACTTTGCACGTTCAGCAGAAACTGAGAGAAATAGCAGCACAGTGGTACAGAACATATCCTGTGTATAGACTTCAAGAAAACCTATGATTCGCTTATGAGAAAATTATTGTATAGTATTCGCATTGAATTTTGGGTACCCATGAAACTAGTTAGGCTTATTAACATGTGCCCTCATTGATAAACTTTTTTCTGATACATTTCCTGTTCAGAATGCTTTGAAAGAACGAGGTGCGTTATCGCAACTGAGTTTCAACTTCACTTTAGAATACGTCATTAGGAAATTCCAAGGAAATCCGAGTATAGCGCAGAATACCAGAAAGAGGTACACCGAAGCTATATTAGAAGCTAGCGAAACGTTTAGTACAGAAACAAGTGCAGAGAAGTTTAAGTATATGTGTCAATATCAGAATACAAGACAAATTCTTAACATAAATAGAGTTAACAATTGCTCCGATATGTTTAATTTATTTGGGAGCAAATGTAACAAATCAAAACTGTATTCTTAAGCAAATAAAGAGCATATTACATTTTGCGAATGCCTACTTGTCTTATATGCAGAAACGTGAAGTTTGCCTGATTCTGCATGGGTGTGGAACTTGGTCTCTAATAGTAATGGATGACTATGGAGTGAGGGTGCGGCTCACGGTAGCCGAGCGGTCTAAGGCATGCACTGTCTTCGCTCGCTCGGAAGCCGGGATCGTGGGTTCGGATCCCTCTCAGGGCATGGATGTTTGTGTGCGTTTTTCTGTGTTTGTGTACAGGTAGAGGCCTTGCGACGAGCTGATCACCCGCCCAAGGAGTCCTACAGAATGTGTAAGATCTAGTAAACCGAAATGAAACGGAGAGTTTCGTGGAGGTAGACCTAGGCCCAAATTTGGGCTGTAGCGCCAAGGGAGGAGATAGAGTGAGTGTGATTGAGAATAGGGTGCTCATTAGAACTTTTAGACATGAGAGGGAGGGAGTAACAGGAAATCAGAGAAAACTATTATGTGGAGCTTCACAAATTTGTATTCCTTACCAAACATTTTCAAGGCGATGAAATTAATAAGAACGGGATTGTGAAACGGTGCAGCAGCTCGGAGAGAGAAGACAAATCCATGCAGAATTTGGGCACAAAAACGTGAAGGAAGGAGAATCTTTGGCAGAATAATGCGTAAGTGGGGATAATATTAAAAGGGGTCTTAAGGAATTAGGATGCGTAACTTGCATTGAATTCATATGGCTCAGAATAGGGAATATTAGCAGGGTCTTACCAACACGACGACGAACTCAAAGCTTCAAGTTCCACAATGTGTGGACGTTGTATTGAGTAGTTTAGGAAGGCCGCCAAAATTTGGTAATTTAATAGATACTTTCTATTTCTGGTTTATTTTATAGCTCAGAGAACATCGTAACCTAAATGAGCTTCGATGACTTTCCAGCAGTTCGTATGTAAGGACAACTCAGTTTTCGTAAGTAGAGCAACTCACTTTACGATCTGCTGGAATCCAATTTCTGGTCGTCGTTAAATATGTGTCCATTCGAAAAAGATAAATAATTAAAACAGTCCAATTAAATTCATTGACATATTCCAGTAATTTTTTCCCCCTTGGCACTACAGCCCCAGTGGGCCTAGGCCTACCTCCATGAACTTCCCCGTTCACTTCGGTTTTTCTAGATCTTACACATTCGGTAGGGCTCCTTGGGCGGGTGATCAGCTCGTCGCAAGGCCTCTACCTGTACACAAACACAGAAAAACGCACACACACAAACTAATCATCCATGCCCTGAGTGCGATTCTAATCCACGATCCCGGTTTCCAAGCAAGCGAAGATAGTAAATGCCTTAGACCGCTCGGCTACCGTGACCGGCACTTCATAACTTTTTTTCCCCTTGGCACTACAGCCCCAGTGGGCCTAGGCCTACCTCCATAAACTTCTCCGTTCACTTCGGTTTGTCTAGACCTTACACATTCGGTACGACTCGTTGGGAGAGTGATCAGCTCGTCGCACGGCCTCTACCTGTATACAAACACCGAAAAACGCACACACACAAACTAAACATCCATGCCCTGGGTGGGATTCGAACCCACGATCCCGGTTTCCAAGTGAGCGAAGACAGTACATGCCTTAGACCTCTCGGCTACTGTGACCGGCTACAAATGTCTATTAGAAAGGCAGTCTGTTGCAGCTACTCACGCTGGTTCGCTCGCAGATTTCTTCTTCTTTTCTTCCCTGAAGATGGAGGCGATATGTTCCTCCGTAACGTCAGTTAACACAATATATACACGGCGCCGCATCGCAGAAGACTGCTTTCTTCATATTTTTGTGTGTTCTTTGCACTTCATGATGGCTAGTACAGTAGTAAGCATAGGGATGTCTTGAATTTTCGAGCTGAAGAAAAGAAAAATGTCCAATTTACATTCGAATATTTATTTTTCAGTCATTGGTGACGCTATCAGAAATCGGCTTGGCACAAAATCTCTCTCTACTTCCTTCTGCTCACCCTGTGCTTCATCTGTGTCCACACGCGACGTTGAGACTTCTCTGTTTTGACCAGCAATTGATGCCAGTACTGGCCATGGCAATTTGCGAAGCTGAACAGACAAGATAAAATAGTTGTTATACATTTCGGTTAGAGTTTAAGAATTGCCTCATCAGCGAAACTTCTCGTTCTCCGATTCCTTAAATTTTTCGAAATTCGTCGCTTCGGTCTTGTTTTCGCTCGCTCACTCACTCACCGATGGAGCCGAGCCCTTCTTGAGAAGCTGCCAATTGTGTACCTACTAAAGAACTTCCCAGCATTTTATGGAACGTGAAGTTTCATTATCGTGTTCACAAGAGCCCTCCACTGGTCCCTATCCTGAGCCAGATCAATCCAACCTATATCATCCTATCCTACGTCTCTAAGATCCAGTTTAATATTGTCCACTTCCGTCTCTTCATCAAGTGAATTAAATCATTTTCGCAACTTTCTGCTGATTAAACAGGTCATATTCGCCCTAATGTTCTCACTTTCTCTCCAGAAGAAACACTAAATGGATTTCGACAAAATTTAACATAAAGATTTGTATACTTCTATCAGTTCCTGGAGGAATTATGTTTTAGTCCATAACAATGAAGCTTCAAAGCATTTCAAGCCTTTTATCACAAAGTTTCTCAGAAATGGCACGCCTTGCAAATTATTTGACACACATTTCATTTGTGTATTTCAATATGCTGGTTACGCAAGGCTGCAAGAAATGAAAGATGTGAGTAGATCGTCTGCTTTGTCAGCAACATACCCAATGCTACCACTGCAATTTGTATGCTGTTGATTGGCTCCTTGTTTGAAATCAAGACGTCACATCTGCAAGTAGGACATGTCTTTAGGAACGCTTATGTTCCTTTCGAAATGCCTATTAAAATCACCCTTACTGCTCGTCTGTACGAACGGACACGAGAACCGCAAAATGCATTTTAATGACGATAACTTGAAATTATTTTACCAATTCCAGTTTTGGATAAAATCGGACATCTGCAAAGGAAACTTTACTTAAAGCCCAACACTCATTTCTAAACACATCTTGGGTGCAATTCGCGCCTAACTTGTTAAATATTTAAATATTTGGAGCTGTAGAGAAGAATAAGCAGTACGTTTTACGTCCGGTATATTTTCGTTTCGCCGGTCAAGGTAGCCCAGCGGTCTAAGGCATGCAGTGTCTTTGCTCGCTTGGAAACCGGGATCTTTGGTTCGAATCCCACTCAGGGCATGGATGTTTGTGTGAGTTTTTCTGTGTTTGTGTACAGGTAGAGGCGTTGCGACGAGCTGATCACTCGCCCAAGGAGTCTTGCCGAATGTGTAAGATCTAGAAAAACCGAAGTGAACGGAGAAGTTCATGGAGGTAGGCCTAGACCCACTGGGGCTGTAGTGCCAAGGAAAAAAAATCGTTTCATATGTATTTCAGTTTTTGAAATAATTAAACAAAATGAGCTGCTAAAGGAAAAGTTACCCTCATGCTTAATTAATTAAGCACCAGGCCATGAAGAATGATGGGAAAGTGGAGGTATAGTTTGACCATTCTGGATCTCGGCACTAGTTGAAGGTGAGTGGTGGGCTTCAAACCCCGCCCACTCAATCCCCGGTATCCATTGGACTGCATGCTTGGTGCGCTAATGAGTCAGTCTGAACGCTGTGGAGAAGAGAAAAATATCTTAGCCCTTTTGAGAATCGAAGCCCCATTCTTCAGCGGGCCAGGCCGTTCCGTATACTCATAGACTGTGTTATCTTGGCCGTACAAATACAGCGCGCAAACGCTCCAGAACTATGCGTACATTTCGTAACTTATTAAAATACAGGCCTCAGCAAGACAAACTGTAGTAGTCCTGGCACGGGCATTCTATTAGGACGCACTTCTTGGGGAATCGGGCGAAGTTCGTTTTGATCCTCGTGTAAAACGTAGGATTAATGCTGATCGGTATGGATATTGAACCCCTGGAGTAATGTTGGTGTCCGTACTCCTTGGCACACTTCACTGACAACTGCATTCACAGATCTGGCGGCCACTGAGGCGAATCTCTGTGTTCATGTTCGGTACTGAGGAAGTAGAACGAATGAAGTCACTTCCCAAGAAGAACCTAGTTCACAGCGAACCGGTTTCACTTGCTCCGTGGACAATGGAAAGAAACTTACCCATAGGGTGTCGAATATTGAGTGTCATATTTGAGGTTCGCAGAGCGGAGGTTGTGAACATTTTGCCTTGTAGTCCAATGAAATGAGGTGGGCAGGGCATGAAGCACGAATTGGGAGACGAGGAATTCATATAGGATATCGGTGGGAAAGCCAGAAGGAAGGAGACCACTGGGAAGACCAAGGCGTAGGCGGGTGGACAATATTAAAATGGATCTTAGAGAGATAGGATGGAATGGTATGGATTGGATTGATCTGGCTCAGGATAGTGACCAGTGGAGGGCACTTGTGAACACGGTAATGAACCTTCGGATTCTATAAAATGCTCGGAAATTCTTGAGTAGTTGCGTATTTGGCTTCTCCTCAAGAAGGGCTCAGCTCCATAAGTAAGTAAGTGAGTTAGTCCAATGATAATCAATTTAAGTTTTTGTGGATAATCGCGGCTCAATCTTCAGGACTAAAGAGTAACCGAACTTGCTTCCTGCTTCATGCCGGTTTCCTGCTTGAGTTACACTACAGTCCTGAAGATGGAAGCGACAAGTTCCTCCGAAACGTCAGTCGACTTTCACAGCACTGCACGGAGTTATATCCTAGAAGCAAAAAAAAAAAAAACAACTCTTTGTGGAGTGTCAAGTTTATACGAGTATTTCACCCCCGGCATATGCACTGTGAGAGAACTTCGCTGATGTCAGAAGCCGTTGCATATTATAAACACTTTTCCTGTGAAACACACGCAGCATTAGACAATGCGTCAGACCAATTACTCATGCAATTGCAATATATCCAATTGCACCGAACTACGTCTGTCACTGTTAGATTCTACTAGAATTTTACACTTCATAAAATTAGGTATCATCATCATTATCGGCAGTTGAGAGGGTTCAGTCAGCATAGTGACTGGATTAGGGCTTGGAAGACTAAGGAATCGTGGTTCGATACCCGTCAGTAGCAATATAAATATTTTCTCCCTATTATCCGGACCAGCTATGGGGCCAAGACTATATCCCACTGATATGTTGGGATTTTGGACTTTATCCATCGTCCTGGTTTTTAAGATAACAAATAAAAACACGACGTTTCGGAAACTGGATCTGTTTCCATCCTCAGGTGAAGGAAACCACCTATTCAGTTGGGTCCCCTAGAAAGAGCTAGCCTCAATCACTGGACTATATCATTTATAAAGAATACCTGGAGTAAAGCGGCCGGAGTGTGAAGCTAATGACTCACCTCCATCTACTATCGCGATAAGAACGTGTGAATTTATAGCCCCCACCCCCACATGTCTTCGTGGCTTGACGTTTACGTGCAAGGACATGTTGGTTGTTGTTGTAACTTGCCATTCCATTAACTGAGGCTTGTATTCACATATCAGTCTACCTATGCAAAGTACTAATTAGCAGATAACGCTATTTAACAAACACAGAGAACTGCGTATTCTGAATAGAACTTCTAGTGCCCTTCCTGAGACACTCCAATTGAAAGCGGTTAACAGTCCCTTAAAGTAGGCCACGCCAGAGTGTTTCCATATATTTACCAATTCAGGCCATCTTCGACATTTCGCCTCATAAGAATGACCAATAACATTTTATTCACTGAGAAATAAATAACCGAGATAGCTGAAAGAACATCTTCTACACCTACGAATCAATCAGTGATCGAGGTGAGAAAGTCTTTTTTTTTATTGCTAGTGGGGTGGGACTAAGTCCCTTGTACTGCGGCCACTTCTGGCATATTGTACCAGCCCCAGATGATAGGTGAGGGTGATTGTGGAGCAATTGGTGGAATGAAGATTGACAGGGGAAACCGAAGTACAATACTCAGAGAAAACCTGACCCAGCGCCACTTTGTCCACCACAAATCCCACTTGACTAGATCCGGGATCGAACCCGGGCCGCCAACTACAACAAAATGGAAGGCCAGCTTTATAATGCGGGACATTGCAATATGTAATTCTGATGACACGTGCTGAGAGACATCCATAAATAGGCTATTCACAATATGGACGCCAGTAACCTGGATAAGCGAAGTGCGTTCTTCGATGTTAGACGTACCTTCATTTGGTTGGGGGAAAGGGGGGAAGACAGCTTGGAGGGGCGACACGAATCAGCTGACACAAACACAGAGGCACAAAATTATTTCTTTCTTCTGAAAATGAGGCAGCCAGTCAGTCAGTGACCGGTGCGGGCAGTGCAGGGACGCTTAGGAGGACACGTTCCTGGTAAGTAGCGTCAACCTAATCCATAGATGTGGAAGCCATTAGAGTTCTTCTGAACCGGTAGTTACAGTTTCTGTGTGGATGAAACTGTCACGTGGTCCATAGATGACCGAGTTTTGGTGACCTAACGGGCACACGATTTCATTCCGTTGAGTGAACACGGGACACTGTGTTACGGTCCATCTCAGATGGGAGTAAAAATGTCTCAACACAAATGCTACACCTCCCATTGTTATGGAATGAAAGCTATTCATTTTGTGAGAAGGTGAACTGGAATTTTGGTGGTCCCTCTCTCTGTAACGTAAAATACATAAATTTAAGTCTCAAGTAGGAATTATTTTAGTCTTCTAATGGAATAACATTTATTCATTTTGTGAGAAGGCGAGCTGGAATTTTGGCAGGCTCTGTATCTGTAACATCCTTTCTTTCGATGATCTCCGTTCCTGTGTTTCCGTGTGACTGCTAGGCGCGAATATTGTCACTCTGTTGTCGATCTAACTGCCTCGGAGAGAAGAATCAGTTGACATCAAATGTCTAAATGTATACAAAGGTAGCAAAACGTTTACTAAGTGACTGGAGTTCAAGCCCAGGCATTTGCAAATGATATTAGACGTAACACTATTTAGTTCGCAATACGGTTTATCGTAGGGACGTGAGATGTGTCTTCGTTCAATAAATCCAAACCAAAAATGAAAGTAGGTAAAATTTATTACAACGTCTGAGTACTTTTATAACAAGAAATCTCACGTCTGCGCATTTAATAGTTCAGGACCAATGTCAAATCTTCCGTGAGAGAAAAGCTGCATGCATGAAATGAAGACAACTCCATAAAATCACCCTAAGATTTCAACCGAAACCACATATTTCCTACCTCCGTGTAGACTTTCTTTATATGTATCACCAAGTCGTGCTGTCCTCCATCCAGTGGTCAGAGTTCGATACCAGATGCTTCGGCAGGTCAACATCTGTGCAATCTATACAGACTTCCAAACGGCGACCCGGGTTCGAGCTCGGGTGAGGTCATGTGTGATTTGTGGTGCAAAAAGTGGAGTTGGGGTAGGTTTTCTCCGAATACTTCGGTTTCCCCTGCCAATGTTCATTCCATCATTTACTCCATAATCACTATCATCCATCATTTAGGGCTGGTACAACAGGCCAATAGTGGCCGCAGTACCAAGTGGACTCAGTCTCAACTCACTAAGAATAACAAAAAAATAACAATAGCCTTTCAAAAATAAGATACGGTTTGGATTACAATAGGAATTCGAAATTTAAAAGACTTGTTTCAAATAATATTGTGTTAATACGCTATACAGAGTGTTTCACGACTTTAGGGCATAACTGCAGGAGGTGATTTCCTAGGTCTTTGTGATCAAAAAAGTTATATAAACATGTGTCCGATTTTGGACCGTTACGGAGTTATGACCGTTTTCTCATTCCCGTACACGCCCTCGTGTGAACCGCGTCT